>NC_091286.1:399069261-399396270 GCF_032444005.1 Ranitomeya imitator | reverse complement strand
AACGTGACATGGTGTCCGCTAATGATTGGAGCTAATTTTCCATTTAAAAAGCCAAATGGCGTGCCTTCCCTTCCGAGCCCTGCCGTGCGCCCAAACAGTGGTTTACCCCCACATATGGGGTATGAGCGTACTCAGGACAAACTGGACAAGAACATTTGGGGTCCAATTTCTCCTATTACCCTTGGCAAAATAGGAAATTCCAGGCTAAAAAATCATTTTTGAGGAAAGAAAAAATATTTTTTATTTTCATGGCTCTGCGTTATAAACTTCTGTGAAGCACCTGGGGGTTTAAAGTGCTCAATATGCATCTAGATAAGTTCCTTGGGGGGTCTAGTTTCCAAAATGGGGTCACTTGTGGGGGAGCTCCAATGTTTAGGCACACAGGGGCTCTCCAAACGCGACATGGTGTCCGCTAACAATTGGAGCTAATTTTCCATTCAAAAAGTCAAATGGCGCGCCTTCCCTTCCGAGCCCTGCCTTGTGCCCAAACAGTGGTTTACCCCCACATATGAGGTATCGGCGTACTCGGGAGAAATTGCCCAATAAATTTTATGATCCATTTTTTCCTATTGCCCATGTGAAAATGAAAAAATTGAGGCGAAAAGAATTTTTTTGTGAAAAAAAAGTACTTTTTCATTTTTACAGATCAATTTGTGAAGCACCTGAGGGTTTAAAGTGCTCACTAGGCATCTAGATAAGTTCCTAGGGGGGTCTAGTTTCCAAAATGGGGTCACTTGTGGGGGAGCTCCAATTTTTAGGCACACGGGGGCTCTCCAAACGTGACATGGTGTCCGCTAAAGAGTGGAGCCAATTTTTCATTCAAAAAGTCAAATGGCGCTCCTTCCCTTCCAAGCCCTGCCGTGCACCCAAACAGTGGTTTACCCCAACATATGAGGTATCCGTGTACTCAGGACAAATTGGACAACAACTTTCGTGGTTCAGTTTCTCCTTTTACCATTGGGAAAATAAAAAAATTGTTGCTAAAAGATAATTTTTGTGACTAAAAAGTTAAATGTTCATTTTTTCCTTCCATGTTGCTTCTGCTGCTGTGAAGTACCTGAAGGGTTAATAAACTTCTTGAATGTGGTTTTGAGTACCTTGAGGGGTGCAATTTTTAGAATGGTGTCACTGTTGGGTATTTTCAGCCATATAGACCCCTCAAACTGACTTCAAATGTGAGGTGGTCCCTAAAAAAAATGGTTTTGTAAATTTCGTTGTAAAAATGAGACATCGCTGGTCAAATTTTAACCCTTATAACTTCCTAGCAAAAAAAAATTTTGTTTCCAAAATTGTGCTGATGTAAAATATACATGTGGGAAATGTTATTTATTAACTATTTTGTGTCACATAACTTTCTGGTTTAACAGAATAAAAATTCAAAATGTGAAAATTGCGAAATTTTCAAAATTTTCGCCAAATTTCCATTTTTATCACAAATAAACGCAGAATTTATTGACCTAAATTTACCACTAACATGAAGCCCAATATGTCTCGAAAAAACAATCTCAGAACCGCTAGGATCCATTGAAGCGTTCCTGAGTTATTACCTCATAAAGGGACACTGGTCAGAATTGCAAAAAACGGCAAGGTCTTTAAGGTCAAAATAGGCTGGGTCATGAAGGGGTTAAAGGGTTGATTGTGACTTGTAGTATCGCTACTTCCAACAGGTGGCGCTATAGAGTTTAAGTCCTCTTTTTCTCAGAAGAGGCAATTTGCATATTGTAAAAATGAGAAATCGCTTGTCAACTTTTAACCCTTATAACTTCCTTTTCCAATGTTTTTATTTTCATTTTAGCAACATAACAAGATTCAAGTTTGAAGGCATTGTTTGTCATTAGGTAACATACAACATATAATATTCCATATTATAATAGACATTTGACATATAATGGGTGTTTATAAGACTTTGTATTGTTTCATTAACAATTTTAAGTGTATCAAACGCTTCAGATCGTTTTACAGATATAGAAAAAGTACAGAAAAAGTACATTCCAATATTTTCGTTTTTGTAACAAAACATGACTCATTTTTATAGGCATTTTTGCCGATATGTAACATAACATACCATATAATATTTTTATATTTAATCATTCTCTATAAAGCTTTATTTTGCTTCAATATCAATTTTGGATATTATAAACGCTTTATATATATATATATATATATATATATATATATATATATATATATATATATATATATACAGTAAAAATAAACTGAAATGTACAAAAATAAAGTAAACTTTATACAACAATTTTTAAGGTACGTATATTAGATATATATCTATGAGATGTTATGGATATATATTGTCCCAGTGAGACCACTTATTTGTATATTTCACCAGTTGGTTATTCGCTAGGGCGAAGGATAATTCATATGTCCTATGGAGAGATAGTTGTTCTATTATGTCTGAAAATGAAGGAGGGAGATGATGTTTCCAGTTAAAAGCTATGCTGTTTTTTACTACCAGTAGTATTTGTATAATCTTATTCCTTTTATCTAGACTAAGGTCCTCGAGGCCCAGGGAAAGCAAAGCTATATGGGGAGTTAAATTTAGTGGTTTGCCATAAATTTTGTCAATAAGGGTAGATATTTGTGTCCAGAGAGGTTTTAGTTTTGGGCAATGCCAAAACATGTGAAGGAGGTCCCCTTTAATGCCACATTTTCTCCAACAGGAGGCAGATCCATCTTGGTTAATATGAGCTAATCTTGCTGGAGTATAGTACCAGCGGGTATTTACTTTGAAATGACATTCTTGAAGAGACATAGATAACGTGGAATCATATGTGGAAGACAGAGCGTCCTCCCAATCTTCCCTGGTAAAGGTAGACTGCAGTTCCACCCTTATAACTTCCTAACAAAAAATAATGTTTCCAAAATTGTGCTGATATAAAGTAAATGTAAAGTAAAAGTAGTGTAAATAAAATGTTATTTATTAACTATTTTGTGCAATATGACTCTCTGATTTAAGGGCATAAAAATTAAAAGTTTGAAAGTTGCAAAATTTTAGCCAAATTTCCGTTTCTTTCACAAATAAACGTAAGTCATATCAAAGAAATTTTACCACTATCATAAAGTACAATATGTCAGGAGAAAACAGTCTCAGAATCACTGTGGTCTGTTGAAGCATTCCAGAGTTATGACCTCATAAAGTGACAGTGGTCAGAATTGTAAAAATTGGCCTGGTCAGGAAGGTCAAAACAGGCTTCGGGGTCAAGGGGTTAAAACATCCAAGAAATAACCTAAAAATAGCAACCTAGAGCCAGGAAAAAAAAGAGGTGGACATGAGGTTGTAAGTGGAAGAGGCAAGGGATGAGTAATCCAACACTGTTTGTAAATTGACTTAAAAAAACATAGAATGAACCCAAAATCAATTAACAAGCTACTAACTGGGAGGAATTCCAACTGGAGGAGGAATAGGAGGTGGAGGTGACGTGGTAGTGAAGGTGGAAGAGGCAGAGGAGGAGGGAGCCAACATAGTTTTTTGTTTTTTTTTATTTGGGGAGGAGGCACCCAAATGAAATGAATGGCAAATAGAGTTGAATACTGGCTGTGTGTGGCTGGTATAGTTGTCTAGTCATCCAAAGGTATGGACTGGGTTCCATGTCTGGTTCATTTTAAGGAATGTTAGTTTCCCCAAATTGGATGTGTACAGTTGCCTACGTTCTGACAGAACACTTTCTACAGGGCAGGCTAGCACCTCCAAGGCATACAGGGCAAGCTCAGGCCATGTGTCCAATTTGGAGACCCTTCAGTTAGTACACGGAAATTTGTGGACAGGTACTTTTCCACCATGTTGTTGTAACTCTGGCTCCTGCTAATACAGACCCTATTAAATGGTGGTGCTGTATGTTATGATATGCTCATAAAGTTTTGCCACATTCTGGCCATGTTAACCCTGCGTTCTGAAGTGCTGGCGATGCCCCAGTTGGGTTGCCGACTTCCTCTCTGCCTCTGCCTTGTTTTTCCACTGAGCCTCTGCTGTCTGGTGGGAAAGTCAACAGTAGTTTCTCTGTTCACACATTTTGCGCTCCCGCTCCAGTGATGGAAGAGATGATGATACATTGTCCTTTTAGTAAGGATCCAGCAGGAAAGCCACCCAGAAATCTGCACTGGTGACAATACGGCAAGTCGGTGGTCATTGCACAGGCACAGCAGCATGCATTAGCTCATGTGTGCCAGGCAGCCCAGGTACAATGACAAGTTGTCCTGGGTGGAAGGTGTATCATCTGGTTTCTCTGTATCTCCCGAACCACGATCAATTGATGTCCGTGAGTTGATCTGAGTACCACTGTAATGCAGGTGTCTGGATGCAAAGAACAGAGATCAGAGACGGAAACAGTCAGGGGTTGATATAATGCTATGTATATACAATAGTAACTTTAAACAAATGTGTTGGTAACTATGCAACTCAACAGTCGAATGAATAACAATGAGTTTATAATAACCAAGAAAGTCTTTCACTATTTAAGGTTAATATCCTCTTCCCAAAGGTGGTGCACCCAGTCATGGGAGTCACCATATAAGTTCTTTCCCAAAGCTCTGACCCTAGCTTGGGTTTCTTCCTGACATAGTCTATGAAAGCCCGTTGAGCCTCCCACGCACCAACCGCCCCCCTCCGAAAAGGTATTCCTAGTCCCAGCCGACCCCAGTACCGTAAGTAATAGCTGGAAGTGACGGCACTGCTCACTCACACAGTTCAGGTATATGCACACGTTGCAGATTTGCCTGTGGAATTTTCTGCACAGATTCTGCATGTCTTGGCAGAAAACGCAGGTAAAAATCCGCACGGATTTGATGCGGATTTTCATGCGCTTTTGTAAGCTAAATAAAGATCTATTATTTAACAAAAAAAATAATTGTGATGTCATTTCTTGTCCAACCTCTTCATTTACATACTCCATTGAAGAATAATCTTTACACACACAGGAAGATAGATAGATAGATAGATAGATAGATAGATAGATAGATAGATAGATAGATTGATACCGTATATACTCGAGTATAAGCCGAGATTTTCAGCCCAAATTGTTGGGCTGAAAGTGCCCCTCTGGGCTTATACTCAAGTCATGGTCGGCGGCAGGGTCGGCGGGTGAGGGGGAGAGAGGACTCTCGCATACTCACCTGCTCCTGGCGCTGTCCCTGCCTGTCCCATGGTCTTCAGATGCCACAGCTCTTCTTCTGTTCAGCGGTCACGTGGTACCGCTCATTAAAGTAATGAATATGGACTCCACTCCCATAGGGGTGGAGCCACATATTCATTCCTGTAATGAGCGGTACCAGTGACCGCTGACAGAGGAAGAAGCTGCAGTGCCCGGAGACCATCTGTCCAGGAGAAGCTGCCAGGGACCGCGCCGGAGCAGGTGAGTATTTCATATTTACCTATCCGCGTTCCACCCGCCGGGCGCCGCTCCATCTTCCCGTCCTCTTGCTGTGACTGTTCAGGTCAGAGGGCGCGATGACGTATTAGTGTGCACGCTGCCCTCTGTCTGAGCAGTTACTGCAGAGAGACGGGACGCTGAGAAGCAGCGGGCAGCGACGAAAGGTGAGTATGGCATTTTTTTTATTGCAGTAGCAGCAGCATTATATGTGGCACAGATTTATATGGAGCATCTATGGGGCAATAATGAACTGTATGGAGCATTATATGTGGCACATTGTTATATGGAGCATCTATGGGGGAATAATGAACGGTATGGAGCATTATATGTGGCACAGCTTTATATGGAGCATCTATGGGGCAATAATGAATGGTATGGAACATTATATGTGGCACAGTTTTATATGGAGCATCTATGGGGCAATAATGAACGGTATGGAGCATTATATGTGGCACATTGTTATATGGAGCATCTATGGGGCAATAATGAACTGTATGGAACATTATATGTGGCACACTTTTATATGGAGCATCTATGGGGCAATAATGAACTGTATGGAGCATTATATGGGGCATCGATGGGGCCATAAAGAACTGCATGGAGCATTATATGGGGCCATAAAGAACTGCATGGAGCATTATATGGGGCATCTATGGGGCCATAAAGAACTGCATGGAGCATTATATGGGGCATCTATGGGGCCATAATGAACTGCATGGAGCATTATATGGGGCCATAAAGAACTACATGGAACATTATATGGGGCATCTATGGGGCCATAATGAACTGCATGGAGCATTATATGGGGCATCTATGGGGCCATAAAGAACTGCATGGAGCATTATATGGGGCCATAAAGAACTGCATGGAGCATTATATGGGACATCTATGGGGCCATAATGAACTGCATGGAGCATTATATGGGGTATCTATGGGGCCATAAAGAACTGTATGGAACATTATATTGGGCATCTATGGGGTCATAAAGAACTGCATGGAGCATTATATGGGGCATCTATGGGGCCATAAAGAAATGTATGGAGCATTATATGGGGCATCTATGGGGCCATAATGAACTGCATGGAGCATTATATGGGGCATCTATGGGGCCATAATGAACTGCATGGAGCATTATATGGGGCATCTATGGGGCCATAATGAACTGCATGGAGCATTATATGGGGCATCTATGGGGCCATAAAGAACTGCATGGAGCATTATATGGGGCATCTATGGGGCCATAATGAACTGCATGGAGCATTATATGGGGCCATAAAGAACTACATGGAACATTATATGGGGCATCTATGGGGCCATAATGAACTGCATGGAGCATTATATGGGGCATCTATGGGGCCATAAAGAACTGCATGGAGCATTATATGGGGCCATAAAGAACTGCATGGAGCATTATATGGGACATCTATGGGGCCATAATGAACTGCATGGAGCATTATATGGGGTATCTATGGGGCCATAAAGAACTGTATGGAACATTATATTGGGCATCTATGGGGTCATAAAGAACTGCATGGAGCATTATATGGGGCATCTATGGGGCCATAAAGAAATGTATGGAGCATTATATGGGGCATCTATGGGGCCATAATGAACTGCATGGAGCATTATATGGGGCATCTATGGGGCCATAATGAACTGCATGGAGCATTATATGGGGCATCTATGGGGCCATAAAGAAATGCATGGAGCATTATATGGGGCATCTATGGGGGCCATAAAGAAATGTATGGAGCATTATATGGGGCATCTATGGGGCCATAATGAACTGCATCGAGCATTATATGGGGCATCTATGGGGCCATAAAGAACTGCATGGAGCATTATATGGGGCATCTATGGGGCCATAAAAAACTGTATGGAGCATTATATGGGGCATCTATGGGGCCATAAAGAACTGCACGGAACATTATATGGGGCATGTATGGGGCCATAAAGAACTGCATGGAGCATTATATGGGGCATATTTGTATATGGAGCATCTTATGGGGCCATAATGAACTGTATGGAAAATTATATGGGGCTCCTGAAGCAATATGGATATTCAAAAACACTTAACCTACTGATGTCTCAATTAATTTTACTCTTATTGGTATCTTTTTTTATTTTTGACATTTACCGGTAGCTGCTGCATTTTCCACCCTAAGCTTATACTCGAGTCAATAAGTTTTCCCAGTTTTTTGTTGCAAAATGAAGGGGGTCGGCTTATTCTCGAGTATATACGGTAGATAGATAGATACATAGCTATATCTATAGATATATCTATCTATAGATCTATCTATCTATAGATCTATGTATTATCTATCTATCTATAAATGTATCTATTATATTATTTATTATTATTATTATAGCGCCATTTATTCCATGGCGCTTTACATGTGTAGATATATCTATCTATAGATAGATATATGTATAGATAGATAATACCAAGCCCGATGTTTAGTAATAAACAATAAAATGGTACATAAAGAGTTAAATAAAGACACACACACAAAATCTGCGTTAGGCTGGGGTCACACTTGCGAGAAACTCGCACGAGTCTCGCACTTCAATACCCGCCACTGCCGCCGGCACTCGTTCATAGAAATACATGTAGCCACACACTCCGGTCCCAAGTGCTGGTGGCAGTGCTGGGTATTTAGGTGCGAGAGACTCGTGTGAGTTTCTCGCAAGTGTGACCCCGGCCTTAAACGCAATATCTGTTTAATTTGAAAAAAAATTGAAAAAAAAATGGCATGGGCTCCTGTGGGGTTCCCCTATAATTAATAGCCAGAAAAAGCTATGCAGACAGCTAGGGGCTGATATTCATAGCCTAGGAAGGGACCATGGATATTGCTCCTTCCCGGCTACAAACACAGGCTCACAGCCACTCCAGAAATGGCGCACCTGTAAGATGCACGAATTCCGGCACTTAGCCTCTCTCTTCCCACTGCCCTGTAGCAGTGGCATATGGAGTAATAGTTGGGGGTTGATGCCACCTTTGAATTGCAAGGTGACATCAAGCCGACTTAGAAATGGAGAGGCATCAATAAGATACCTATCCATTACTAATCCTATAGTTGTGAAAGAGTTAAATAAAGACACAGCCAGAAAAAAGTATTTTAATGAAATAAAACACTACACAGTTTTGCCATATTTATTGTTCTGCCAATCCATGCAACGCCCTCGATCTCCTGCAAAAAAAATAAAATAATAAACCAACACAAATATTCCCTGGTCTGATGTAGTCCATATAATAATGACTGTCCCACGACGATCTCCCATATAGAGCAGTCACATCAGGAGATGCGACCACTCTATAGGGACTCCAGTGACACACTGACAAGAGACAATGGCTCCTGCAGTGTTATCACTGAGGGTTCAAAGGGTTCAGGCTCTCACTTTACGGCACTGCTGCGTGAAAATTTTCCCATGCAGCGGTGCTGCAAGTGACAGTATGAACTCTACTGAACTCACAGTGGTGGAGGGACACAGTGCGGAGGATTACCTGCCGTCACTGTATCACCGCAGCCCCTGGAGAGCTGTCACATTTCTTGATGTGACAGCTCTCCACAGGAGATCATCATGGGACACTCATTAATTGGTTCATGGCGGACCAGGGAGTATACTATTGGTTTATTATTATTATTATTTTTTTTACAGGTGATCGGGGGCTTCAGGGACTAGGTGATTGGTGAGTATGTACTGTATGTTGTATTTAACATATGTACTGTATGTGTTTTTTTATTTTTACACTTGAACACAGTAGCCGGATGATGGGACTACTACTGTTTCATCATCTGGCTAGCTGTCACTGTAGTGGGCATAGCTGGATGGGACTAGTAGTCCCATCGGACGATGCCTGCCTACACACAGACCTACACACACACACAGCCCCGCACACACACAGCCCCTCAGACACCCGCAGACCCACTCACACACACAGACACACACAAACACCTGCACACAAACACGCACATCTTCTCCGCACACATACAGTCTCTACCCACACACAGTCTCTACCCACACTCTGCCCACACACTCTTCCTCCTCCCGATCTGCAGCGTTTCTCGCAGGCACATCCGCAGCAAATCCGCAGATCTGCTGCGCAGGCGTGTACTATGGAGGACAGAGAATGAACTTCAATCCAATATTGCGGCCAGCATGAAGCCAGTGGCTAAGGAAAGGGTGAATCAAACACCCGAAAACTCCACCCATATGACCGAAAACCGGTCCCGCCAAATTCAGGTGACAGGTTCCCTTTAAAGGAACAGTACTCCCACATGTGTGGTTGCACTGTACACACAGCGGCTTAAAGGCACAGTATTCCCACAGGCAGGATTGCAGAGTACACACAGCAGACTAAAGGAACAGTATTCCCACAGACGCAGTTACAGAGTACACACAGTGGATTAAAGGAACAGTACTCCTACACGTGTGGTTGCACAGTACCCACAGCAGCTTAAAGGCACAGTAATTCCACAGGTAGGGTTGCATAGTACACCCAGTGGCATAACGGAACAGTACTCTCACAGGCTGGGAAGTGCAGAATACACACAGCGGCTTAAAGGAACAGTACTCCCACAGGCAGGGGTGTTGTGAATTCTGTTGTCAAGCTCCCTCCTGTGGTCATGAATGGTACTTCGGCTGGTTCTGTCCATGGGCTTCCTCTGGTGGTTGTGAGTGGGGCTGTGGCTTCTGAGTTTCCTTCCACAGGTGATGAGGTTAATTCGTTAGCTGGCTGCTCTATTTAACTCCACTTAGATCATTGCTCCATGCCACCTGTCAATGTTCCAGTATTGGTCTAGTTCACTCCTGGATCGTTCTTGTGACCTGTCTTCCCAGCAGAAGCTAAGTTCCTGCTTGTTTTTCTTTGTTTGCTATTTTTCTGTCCAGCTTGCTATTTTGATTGTTGTCTTGCTTGCTGGAAGCTCTGGGACGCAGAGGGAGCGCCTCTGCACCGTGAGTCGGTGCAGAGGGTCTTTTGCGCCCTCTGCGTGGTCTTTTTGTAGTTTTTTGTGCTGACCGCAAAATTACCTTTCCTATCCTCAGTCTGTTCAGTAAGTCGGGCCTCTCTTTGCTATATCTATTTCATCTCTGTGTTTGTAATTTTCATCTTAACTCAAAGTCATTATATGTGGGGGGCTGCCTTTTCCTTTGGGGAATTTCTCTGAGGCAAGGTAGGCTTCATTTTTCTATCTTTAGGGCTAGCTAGTTCCTTAGGCTGTGTCGAGTTGCATAGGGAGCGTTAGGAGCAATCCACGGCTATTTCTAGTGTGTGTGATAGGATTAGGGATTGCGGTCAGCAGAGTTCCCACGTCTCAGAGCTCGTCCTGTATTATTAGTAACTATCAGGTCATTCCGTGTGCTCTTAACCACCAGGTCCATTATTGTCCTAACTACCAGGTCATAACACAGGGGGTGCAGAGTACACACAATAGCTTTTGGCATAGTACTCCCACAGGTGAGGTTGCAGAGTACTTACAGCATCTTTTGGCACAGAAGTCCCACAGATATGGGTTTCAGAGTACACATAGCGTCTTTTGGCACACTACTCCAACAGAGTACACACAGCATCTTTTTTGCAGCGTGTGCAGTCAGATTTTGTCCCTCACATCAGCTGTTTCCTGTCAATAAATATACAAGAGCAAAATGGAGGCAGTGGTGCACCGGCCAATCACAGCCATGCCGATATTTGGTATGGCTGTGATGGCTGCAGAAATGCCCACAGTGTTAAAGCTTGTTGATTAGCTATGTATGCTGCAGCCTTTCAACAAGCTTTATTAGTCTGCCCTACCCTAAGAGGAAATAAGAAGTATACATTAAAAAGTCCGTGTTTGGGGTTCAGTACCGGACACTAGGTGTCTGGTACGGACCCCGATCTTTACAGTTCGGGTTCGCTCATACCTACACGTGACTAAAACAATGCAAATCATATACAGTGCAATCTAGTCACATGCAGTGACTGCAGAAATGTACGTTGAGTCAATTAAACAAATCTAACATATAAATATAACACACGCACATTGCATACATTAAGTCTGTTTCATACTCTTTTGACTAGTGGTTGTAATTAAGAATTGTAAGCTTGGGAGGCACCAGAAAAAAGTCATCCCATCAGAAAGAAATAATGGCCATATAGAGTAGTATTTCTGCTGCACTAAGGTTTGGCACAGAAGAGGAATGTGCCAAGTTTCAGCCAATGCGTTTATTTCCCTTTACAGCTGTCATACATTACTTCTACGACACCTGCTATGGGAACGCTGCCATTGCCCACCTCGAATAGAACAGCATCGTATGACTCTGGACATTGGCAGAGCACCGTGCCATCATAAATTTAGGTTTGTTATTTTAAATAAGGTCACAGCAGGATAAGATGTCAAAACAGTGAAGGTTTGGTTGTTGGCAAAAATCTCAATTACGGTATGATCTTAACAAAAGGATCACAGGTCATATTACAGCTTTTTAAATCCTCTTTTTGCAAGGGCATTTGACATTTTTCAAAAGTGCATGTTGCTAATCCTATTATCAATGGGGGCATGTGTAATGTTTTATAAATGGTGTGAAATGAAATGAAGGCTGCAGTTACAAAGACAATTATGACAATATGATCCATATTTGCCTCATACAATATACATATATTTTAAAGGTCACTAAACTTAAAGTTCATTGTTAGAAAAACAGAGATTTTGAGAAAAGCTGTAGATGTCATGTACATATATTTACTGTCAAGTTTCTGGTAGTTCTTGGAGTAGTGATGGTGCAAGTTTCTGGATTTTCTTTCAATAAAACCTTTAAATTGGAAGTGTACTTTCAATAAACTATGCATAAGTCAATAGTACAGGCAATTATAAGAAACTTTGTAATGTATCTTATTAGAGAAATCCTCTTCCTTCCCCACTTGTCAGACACTTCTTTCCCTTCCCACCCACTAACCTTGCCATCCACTGTGAAAGACCAGCTGAAGTTTATCTTGCTCAGCGGAGATGGACTGCCTGTGTCACAGCTCATTATCCTCTATGGAGAGGGGAAAAGGAGTGAGGAGCAGGGAAAGTAACAGACAAAGGCAGATGGAAAACATTGTGCAGAGCTCTATAACAAGTGTTTTACCGCACATCAGAGGTTGATTCACATGAAGACGGCTGAGCTCTGCTGTATAATGTCCTCAATGTTGCTTCATCTTGTGACTGTGAACTAAAAAGTATATGATGATCATGCATTCCCCTCTCTGTGCTGTGTGTGGTTTATAGGAGAAATCACTGCGGCTCATCTGCTCCCCCAGCAAACAGTGGATTGTAAGTTACAGATAGAGGGCAAAACTGGTGAGAAAGCAGACTATAGGGGTTCATACTCACTTGCGAGAAACTCGGGTGAGTCTCGCATGTTAATACCCGGCACTCAGATTGGAGTGTGCGGCCGCACAGCAATACATGCAGCCGCACGCTCCGCTCCTGAGTGCCGGGTATTGCCGTGCGAGACTCATCCTAGTTTCTCGCAAGTGAGTATGAGCCCTATGTCACATTATGGCCAGAAATGGTGTTATTCCTCATGTACTCACACTGGAAACCTTATTCTAAATAACTACTTGAAAGCAAAGTTCCCCTTTAATCTCTTAAAGACCAGATGTATTTTTGGTTTTGCATTTTCATTTTTTGCTCCCCTTCTTCCCAGAGCCATTACTTTTGTATTTTTCCATCAATATGGCCATGTGAGGGCTTTGTTTTTTGCAGGACGAGTTGTACTTTTGATTGGCATCATTGGTTTTAACATATTGTGTACTGGATAATGGGAAAAGAAATCAAAGTGCAGTGAAATTGCAAAAAAAGTGTAATCCCGCAGTTGACTTTTGTCTTGCTTTTTTACTGGGCTCACTAAATGCTAAAACTGACCTGCCATTATAATTCTCCAGGTCATTACAAGTTTATAGACACCAAACATGTCTAGGTTTTTTTTTATCTAAGTGGTGAAAAAAAATTCAAACTTTGTTAAAAAAAACCATTGCGCCATTTTCCGATACCCGTAGCCAGGGCCGCCATCAGGGCATTACTGCCCTGGCTGGCATATAGGTCCCGGTGGCAGAAGGGGCCCGCATTGGGCCCGGTCTCTTCTGCTCATCGGGCCCAGGCCCCAGCGGCAGGCTTCTATCGGTAATTGAACCTGCGTCTGAGACGCAGGTTCAGTTACTCTATTGCAGCCAATCGGAGACTGGTAGCTGACGTCAGCGAGCATCGCCGGCATATGACGTCATTGTCATTCGCCGGCAAGTGCGCGCTGAAACGCCGAGAGGGATCTTCGCTTCACCAGAGGAGCGCGGCCAGGTAAGAAGAAAGGTTTTTTATTTTTTTAACTGAAAGCGGCAAGCCGCAATGTGTACCATGTGTCTCCATCCAGCCCGGCACAGAAGGGAGACAGAGAGCAGAATGGAGACAAGGGAGCAGAATGAGACAAGGGGGCAGAATGGAGGCAAGGGGGCAGAATGGAGACAAGGGGGCAGAATGAGACAAGGGGCAGAATGGAGACAAGGGGGGCAGAATGGAGACAAGGGGGCAGAATGGGACAAGGGGGCAGAATGGAGACACTGGGGCAGAACGGAGACACTGGGGCAGAATGCAGACACTGGGGAAGAGTGCAGACACTGGGACAGAATGGAGACAGATCGGGCAGGAATATGGGGCAGGATGGAGGCAGATGGGGTAGGATCATGGCACAGATGGGGCAGGATGGAGACAGATGGTGTAGGATCATGGGACAGATGGGGAGATCATATGGGGTAGGATGGGACATCACATGGGGGCAGGATAGGAGAACATATGGCTGGAGCCAGGAATGAGACACACAGGGCCAGGATGGGGAATATTGTTACCACAGGGGCTAATTAAGGGATATTATTACTGCAGTAATGTATTTATTTTATTTTTTTGAGGACACTCTTTTAAATGGGGGTGGGGCGGTCCTGTTACTGTGCAGACCAACATTGTCGCTTTTTTTCTTCACCTGTTGTACTGTAGTTTAGAATTTTGGAAAAAAATAAAGTAATGTGTTCTGCAAGCGGTGCTCTAGATAACTGTTATTTCATGCAGAGACGAGCCCTAGCTGGATGAAGTGACAGCAGTCTGTGCTGGATGAAGATTAAAAGCAAAGATGAAGGACTTCACCTAGAGATGTCACTGGTGAGTCAGTGTGTTACACTGATGCTATACACTGTATACTATATACAGTGGTCCTGTGTACAATGTCACCAGTGATCACTGAATTACCTTTACATTATACACTATATACAGAGCACCAGTGCATAATGTCACCGGTGATCACTGTATTACCTGTACACAGACACTGCATACTAAGTACAGATCTCCTGTGAATACTGGCACTTATGGTGATATTAGTATTGTGGGTTTTTGTTTTATTACTGATCAGTATTGTAGTATTCAGTCACTATGTGGTGGTAATATGTTGTCCGGCCATGGTGTGGTGGTATTTGTTCCTTATATGTGCTATTATTTGGTCACTATGTGGTGGTAATATGTGGTCTGGTCATGGTGCGGTGGTATTTGTCCCCTGTATGTGGTATTATTGGTGATCATATGGTAGTAATATGTGATCTGGTCATGGTGCAGTGGTATTTGTCCCCTGTATGTGGTATTGGTCATTTTAAAAATTGAAGAATAAATAAAAATATACCTAAATTGTATTGGATACTTTAACAAATATTTAATGGGTTATAGTAGGGTAGGGCCCGACCTTGTCGTGGTGGCGGCTTTAAAAATATTTTGACTGTGGACAGTTCAAGGGGTGGAGCCGGGGCGGAATCTCAAGGGGGCCCTGAAAATTTTGCCAGTATGGGGCCCCGAAATTCCTAGTGGCAGGTCTGCCCGTAGCGTCTCCATTTTTCTTGATCTTGGGTTGGTTGGGAGCTTATCTTTTGTACACCCAGCTGATGTTTTTACTGATACCATTTGGGAGCAGATGCGATCTTTTGATCGCCAGTTATTGCATTTTAATGCAATGTCATGTTGACCAAAAAATGTAATTCTGGCGTTTTTACTTTTTTTCTCGCTATGCCGTTTAGTGATCAGGTTAATCCTGCAATACCAAATATGTGTAGGTTTGATTTTTTTTTTAATTGTTTTATTTTGTATGGGGTGAAAGGGGGGTGATTTGAACTTTTATATTTTTTTTATATTTTTAAAAACATTCTTTTTACTTTATGCATGCTTCAATAGTCTTCATGGGAGACTGGAAGCTGCCACAACACGATTGCCTCTGCTACAGACAGGCGATGATTATTTCGCCTATATGTAGCAGAATTACTCACTTGCTATGAGCGCCGACCACTAAGCCGCGCTCACAAGAAGCCAGCTGTGACAATCATAGAGGTCTCCAGGAGACCTCTGGTTGTCATGCTAACCCATCGGTGGCCCACGACCATGTGATGGGGATCACCGATGGGTGGATTTCCGGCGCAATTGCCGGAAGAGCATGTTAAATGCCGCTGTCAGAGTTTGACAGTGGCATTTATCAAGTTAATAGCAGCGGGTGGATCGCTAATCCACCCGCGGCTGTTAGGGGCACATGTCAGGTATTCAAAACAGCTGACATGTGCTGGGAAAGATCTTG
This sequence comes from Ranitomeya imitator, assembly GCF_032444005.1. Lineage (NCBI taxonomy): Eukaryota > Metazoa > Chordata > Amphibia > Anura > Dendrobatidae > Ranitomeya > Ranitomeya imitator. The sequence continues at coordinate 399,380,275 of NC_091286.1, read as the reverse complement.
ACTCACCACGGGAGGGTATCCGAGTAAAACGGATGAGTGCAATCCGATAAAAAATCAGATTGCACTCTGACCAATGTTAGTCAATGAGTTACATCTCATCTCCGATTTTTTTTTCTCAGCTGAAATCGAACTGAGAAAAAATCGCAGCATGCTGCAATTTGCTGTGTATCTCGGATGAGACTCACCAATGCAAGTCAATGGATGCGAGAAAAAAAATTGCACAGTGCTCGGACCATGTGAGTGCTGTCTGATTTTTAAGCACCGGTGTCCTTTGAAAAGAAGGCAATTAATGTGTTGCAGATGGTAAAATCACACTGACAGGTTAGAAAAGAATAGATAGAATAGAAATATACACATAGAAGGGTCGGACTGGCCAGGATTCTCCGTTGGGTCCAGGCACTGACACTTGCTGGCATACAGGCCAGCAACTGCCTAGGGCCCCCACTGCTCCAGGGGTCCCCAGCCAGTGGTGAGTCACTAATAGTGGCACACTCAGCAGCTATGGGTACCCTATGTCAAGGGGGCCTGTGTTATGATTAGGCAACTCAGTACCACAGTGAACATAGAGGTCAGAGCACATACAGTGATCTGACAATAATCCAAAAACATAGAACGAGCTCTGAGACGTGGGAACTCTGTTGACCGCAATCCCTAATCCTATCCAACAACACTAGAGGCAGCCGTGGATTGCGCCTAACGCTACCTATGCAACTCGGCACAGCCTGAGAAACTAGCTAGCCTGAAGATAGAAAATAAGCCTACCTTGCCTCAGAGAAATACCCCAAAGGAAAAGGCAGCCCCCCACATATAATGACTGTGAGTAAGATGAAAAGACAAACGTAGAGATGAAATAGACTTAGCAAAGTAAGGCCCGACTTTCTGAACAGAGCGATGATAGGAAAGGTAACTTTGCGGTCAACACAAAACCCTAAAAACCACGCAAAGGGGGCAAAAAGACCCTCCGTACCGAACTAACGGTACACCCTCTGCGTCCCAGAGCTTCCAGCAAACAAATAGATAAGCTGGACAGAAGAAAAGCAAACAAAATAGCAAAGGAAAACTTAGCTATGCAGAGCAGCAGGCCACAGGAACGATCCAGGAGGAAAACAAGTCCAATACTGGAACATTGACAGGAAGCCAGGATCAAAGCACTAGGTGGAGTTAAGTAGAGCAGCACCTAACGACCTCACCACATCACCACATCACCTGAGGGAGGAAACTCAGAAGCCGCAGTACCACTTCCCTCCACCAACGGAAGCTTACAGAGAGAATCAGCCGAAGTACCACTTGTGACCACAGGAGGGAGCTCTGCCACAGAATTCACAACAGGCCTGCCTGATGCCAGCAGAGCAGCAGCTGAAGACAGAAGCCCATCCCCGCTGCTAAAGAGAAATGAATATTCACACTTTCCAATGCCCCTATGAGCATGGAGAGGAGTGAACTTTAATAGCGGGCAGTGTTAGCTGCAGGCTGAGGTTAAGACTGCGCTCATGTAAAGCCGATGTGGCTGCATTGCGCCCCTGCAGGGCGGCAAACCCTGAGGGGAATCGGTGGGCAATGGAGCAGAGCTGCAGGGATCCGAAGGCATCCTGCTTCCTGCCCTGTGCTTCCTGTCTGACACAGTGTGGCTGGATGACGCCATCATTCAGCACGCGGCTGTTTCAGACAGAAAGCTGCCGGCAAGGAAGATGCTTCTGGGATGTGCTGCGGCTGCGGGAAACGGGCAGAGAGGTGAGTGGTGCTGTGTGTCTGTCTGCATGCGTGTGTGTATGCGGTGCAATGCGGTGCTTTGTGTGTATGTGTGTGTGTGACAGAGTGGTGCAGTGCTATGTGTGCGGTGCTGTGTTTGTGTATTGGAGATGTGTGTATTGGAGATTGGCACTGATGTCGGTGATGGAGAGAGTAGTGATGGGGGTGGTGGGGGAGAAGGCAATGTTGGTGGTGGTGGAAAGGACGATGGGGTGGTGGGGGAGGCAATGATGGAAATGTTGAAATGGGCATTGCTGGAGGTGGTGAAATGGGTAATGATGGGATGGTGGAGGAGAAAGCAATGATGGTTGTGGTGGAAAGGACAATGATGGTAGTGGTGAAAAGGACAATGGTGGTGGTGGAGGAGGAGGCAATGATTGAGGTGGTGGAATGGGCAATGATGAGGGTTGTGGGGAAAAAGCAATGATGGAGGTGGTGGAAAGGGCAATGATAGTGGTGGTGGGTAAGAAGGCAATGATGGAGGTGGTGATGAGGACAATGATGGGGGTGGAGAGGGGGGAATAATGATGGAGGTGGAGGGGGGCTGCATTATACCCTAGGAGGGGGGTTGCATTATACTTTATGTACTGGTTGGGCCACCCATTCCATCTGATCATATGGAGATAGAGCTCTGTCTTCACCCTTAACCCCTTTACCCCCAAGGGTGGTTTGCACGTTAATGACCGGGCCAATTTTTACAATTCTGACCACTGTCCCTTTATGAGGTTATAACTCTGGAACGCTTCAATGGATCCTGGTGATTCTGACATTGTTTTCTCGTGACATATTGTACTTCATGACAATGGTAAAAATTATTTGATAGTACCTGCGTTTATTTGTGAAAAAAACGGAAATTTGGCGAAAATTATGAAAATTTCGCAATTTTCCAACTTTGAATTTTTATGCAATTAAATCACAGAGATATGTCACACAAAATACTTAATAAGTAACATTTTCCACATGTCTACTTTACATCAGCACAATTTTGGAACCAAAATTTTTTTTTGTTAGGGATTTATAAGGGTTAAAAGTTGACCAGCAATTTCTCATTTCTACAACACCATTTTATTTTAGGGACCACATCTCATTTGAAGTCATTTTGAGGGGTCTATATGATAGAAAATACCCAAGTGTGACACCATTCTAAAAACTACACCCCTCAAGGTGCTCAAAACCATATTCAAGAAGTTTATTAACCCTTCTGGTGCTTCACAGGAATTTTTTGAATGTTTAAATAAAAATGAACATTTAACTTTTTTTCACAAAAAATTTAATTCAGCTCCAATTTGTTTTATTTTACCAAGGGTAACAGGAGAAAATGGACCCCAAACATTGTTGTACAATTTGTCCTGAGTATGCCAATACCCCACATGTGGGGGTAAACCACTGTTTGGGCGCATGGCAGAGCTCGGAAGCGAAGGAGTGCCATTTGACTTTTCAATGCAAAATTGACTGGAATTGAGATGGGACGCCATGTTTCGTTTGGAGAGCCCCTGATGTGCCTAAACATTGAAACCCCCCACAAGTGACACCATTTTGGAAAGTAGACCCCCTAAGGAACTTATCTAGAGGTGTGGTGAGCACTTTGACCCAACAAGTGCTTCACAGAAGTTTATAATGTAGAACCGTAAAAATAAAAAATCATATTTTTTCACAAAAATTATCTTTTCGCCCCCAATTTTTTATTTTCCCAAGGGTAAGAGAAGAAATTGGACCCCAAAAGTTGTTGTACAATTTGTCCTGAGTACGCTGATAGCCCATATGTGGGGGTAAACCACTGTTTGGGCGGATGGGAGAGCTCGGAAGGGAAGGAGCGCCGTTTGACTTTTCAATGCAAAATTGACAGGAATTGAGATGGGACGCCATGTTGCGTTTGGAGAGCCACTGATGTGCCTAAACATTGAAACCCCCCACAAGTGACACCATTTTGGAAAGTAGACCCCCTAAGGAACTTATCTAGAGGTGTGGTGAGCACTTTGACCCAACAAGTGCTTCACAGAAGTTTATAATGTAGAACCGTAAAAATAAAAAATCATATTTTTTCACAAAAATTATCTTTTCGCCCCCAATTTTTTATTTTCCCAAGGGTAAGAGAAGAAATTGGACCCCAAAAGTTGTTGTACAATTTGTCCTGAGTACGCTGATACCCCATATGTGGGGGTAAACCACTGTTTGGGTGGATGGGAGAGCTCGGAAGGGAAGGAGCGCCGTTTGACTTTTCAAAGCAAAATTGACAGGAATTGAGATGGGACGCCATGTTGCGTTTGAAGAGCCACTGATGTGCCTAAACATTGAAACCCCCCACAAATGACACCATTTTGGAAAGTAGACCCCCTAAGGAACTTATCTAGAGGTGTGGTGAGCACTTTGACCCACCAAGTGCTTCACAGAAGTTTATAATGCAGAGCCGTAAAAATAAAACAAAATATTTTTCCCACAAAAATTATTTTTTTAGCCCCCAGTTTTGTATTTTCCTGAGGGTAACAGGAGAAATTGGACCCCAAAATTTGTTGCCCAATTTGTCCTGAGTGCGATGATACACCATATGTGGGGGGAACCACTGTTTGGGCACATGGGAGGGCTCAGAAGGGAAGGAGTGCCATTTGAATGCAGACTTAGATGGAATGGTCTGCAGGTGTCACATTGCGTTTGCAGAGCCCCTAATGTACCTAAACAGTAGAAACCCCCCACAAGTGACACCATTTTGGAAAGTAGACCCCCTTAGGAACTTATCTAGATGTGTGCTGAGCGCTTTGACCCACCAAGGGCTTCACAGAAGTTTATAATGGAGAGCCGTAAAAATAAAACAAAAATTTTTTCCCACAAAAATTATTTTTTAGCCTCCAGTTTTGTATTTTCCCGAGGGTAACAGGAGAAATTCGACCCCACAATTTGTTGTCCAATTTGTCCTGAGTGCGCTGATACCCCATATGTGGGGGGGAACCACTGTTTGGGCGCATGGGAGGGCTCGGAAGGGAAGGAGCTCCATTTGGAATGAGGACTTAGATGGAATGGTCTGCAGGTGTCACATTGCATTTGCAGAGCCCCTAATGTACCTAAACAGTAGAAACCTCCCACAAGTGACACCATTTTGAAAACTAGACCACCTAAGGAACTCATCTAGATGTGTTGTGATAGCTTTGAACCCCCAAGTGTTTCACTACAGTTTGTAACGCAGAGCCGTGAAAATTAAAAAAAAAAATCTTTCCCCCCAAAATTATTTTTTAGCCCCCAGTTTTGTATTTTCCCGAGGGTAAGAGGAGAAATTCGACCCCAAAAGTTGTTGTCCAATTTGTCCTGAGTACGCTGATACCCCGTATGTTGGGGGAAACCAACGTTTGAGCGCATGGCAGAGCTCGGAAGGGAAGGAGCGCCATTTGGAATGCAGACTTAGATGGAATGGTCTGCAGACGTCACATTGCGTTTGCAGAACCCCTAATGTACCTAAACAGTAGAAACCCCCCACAAGTGACCCCATATTGGAAACTAGACCCCCCAGGGAACTAATCTAGATGTGTTGTGAGAACTTTGAACCCCCAAGTGTTTCACTACAGTTTATAACGCAGAGCCGTGAAAATAAAAAATCTTTTTTTTTCCCACAAAAAATGTTTTAGCCCCGAGTTTTGTATTTTCCCAAGGGTAGCAGGAGAAATTGGACCCCAAAAGTTGTTGTCCTATTTGTCCTGAGTACGCTGATACCCCATATGTTGGGGTAAACCCCTGTTTGGGCACACGGGAGAGCTCGGAAGGGAAGAAGCACTGTTTTACTTTTTCAACGCAGAATTGGCTGGAATTGAGATCGGACGCCATGTCGCGTTTGGAGAGCCCCTGATGTGCCTAAACAGTGGAAACCCCCCAATTATAACTGAAACCCTAATCCAAACACATCCCTAACCCTAATCCTAACAGTAACCCTAACCACACCTCTAACCCTGACACACCCCTAACCCTAATCCCAACCCTATTCCCAACCGTAAATGTAATCTAAACCCTAACTGTAACTTTAGCCCCAACCCAAACTGTAGCCCTAGCCCTAACCCTAGCCCTAACCCTAATCCTAACCCTAGCCCTAACCCTAGCCCTAACCCTAACCCTAGCCCTAGCCCTAACCCTAGCCCTAACCCTAGCCCTAACCCTAACCCTAGCCCTAACCCTAGCCCTAACCCTAGCCCTAACCCTAGCCCTAACCCTAACCCTAGCCCTAACCCTAGCCCTAACCCTAGCCCTAACCCTAACCCTAGCCCTAACCCTAGCCCTAGCCCTAACCCTAGCCCTAACCCTAGCCCTAACCCTAACTCTAACCCTAGCCCTAATGGGAAAATGGAAATAAATACATTTTTTAAATTTTTCCCTAACTAAGGGGGTGATGAAGGGGGGTTTGATTTACTTTTATAGCGGGTTTTTTAGCGGATTTTTATGATTGGCAGCCGTCACACACTGAAAGACGCTTTTTATTGCAAAAAATATTTTTTGCGTTACCACATTTTGAGAGCTATAATTTTTCTATATTTTGGTCCACAGAGTCATGTGAGGTCTTGTTTTTTGCGGGACGAGTTGATGTTTTTATTGGTAACATTTTCGGGCACGTGACATTTTTTGATCGCTTTTTAGTCCGATTTTTGTGAGGCAGAATGACCAAAAACCAGCTATTCATGAATTTCTTTTGGGGGAGGCGTTTATACCGTTCCGCGTTTGGTAAAATTGATGAAGCAGTTTTATTCTTCGGGTCAGTACGATTACAGCGACACCTCATTTATATCATTTTTTTATGTTTTGGCGCTTTTATACGATAAAAACTATTTTATAGAAAAAATAATTATTTTTGCATCGCTTTATTCTCAGGACTATAACTTTTTTAATTTTTTGCTGATGATGCTGTATGGCAGCTCGTTTTTTGCGGGACAAGATGACGTTTTCAGCGGTACCATGGTTATTTATATCTGTCTTTTTGATCGCGTGTTATTCCACTTTTTGTTCGGCGGTATGATAATAAAGCGTTGTTTTTTGCCTCGTTTTTTTTTTTTTTTTTTTCTTACGGTGTTTACTGAAGGGGTTAACTAGTGGGCCAGTTTTATAGGTCGGGCCGTTACGGACGCGGCGATACTAAATATGTGTACTTTTATTGTTTTTTTTTATTTATTTAGATAAAGAAATGTATTTATGGGAATAATATTTTTTTTTTCATTATTTTGGAATATTTTTTTTTATTTTTTTTTACACATTTGAAATTTTTTTTTTTTACTTTTTTACTTTGTCCCAGGGGGGGACATCACAGATCAGTGATCTGACAGTTTGCACAGCACTCTGTCAGATCACTGATCTGATAGGAGTGCAGGCTGCTTCACAGTGCCTGCTCTGAGCAGGCTCTGTGAAGCCACCTCCCTCCCTGCAGGACCCGGATCCGCGGCCATCTTGGATCCGGGGCTGGAGGGTGCAGGGAGGGAGGTGAGACCCTCGCAGCAACGCGATCACATCGCGTTGCTGCGGGGGGCTCAGGGAAGCCCGCAGGGAGCCCCCTCCCTGCGCGGTGCTTCCCTGCACCGCCGGCACATCGCGATCATCTTTGATCGCGGTGTGCCGTGGGTTAATGTGCCGGGGGCGGTCCGTGACCGCTCCTGGCACATAGTGCCGGATGTCAGCTGCGATAAACAGCTGACACCCGGCCGCGATCGGCGGCGCTCCCCCCGTGAGCGCTGCCGATCGCATATGACGTACTATTGCGTCCTTGGGAAGTAAAGCCCACCCCACATGGACGCAATAGTACGTCTAATGGCAGAAAGGGGTTAAACACCTGGATGAGCTCAAAGATTTGTTCAAATTTTTGGACATATTACCATTCCCTGTACCAAACTGGCTACAACTTGAGCGCCCTCAGCCGCTACCTCAGAGAGAGAAGAAGAATAGGGGCAGACGTCCCTCCAATGTGCAGGTAAAGGAGAAGGCTGATTTCACGACGAGCTCCACTCCCTCCGAATCTCCCACTTTGTGACAAAGGTTGTATGGTTATTATGGGTTTTCCTCCCTCTTGTCTGGTGAGGTTGACTAGAAGGGTTCTACGGGGATCATGTCCTATGGGGCTGTGGCTTATAGCTTATATGCTTCTGTTATATCGATGTGCAAGTTTATCTTGGTCCCCCTCCCTCCTGTTCAGTCCGATAGAAATGAATACTCTGTAATCTGGAGGAAACCTGAGGTTATATCACCCGAGTTAAGATTGGGTTGGGTTCTTGTGGGTGAATTGTGTCATTTCATTTTGCTCAGTTAATGTATGTTCCTATGTCCTTTGTCCGCCGGGGCACTGCCTCACGGTTTTCTGTGTTCCCCAGAGTGCTTGTGCAGCGCCCCAGGGTCCTGGTCGTTGCAGTAATAACATTCTCCTCTAGGGGGGAGTGGTGTTACGTTTGGAGGCAATGAAGGAGAACTCTTTATCAGGTAACACAATGCATGCAACATGTTCACACTCCAGACCAGAAGGGGTAGCTCTAAGCCTGTTTTAAGTGAACTCCCCTGTAAGAACATCCTGATCTGGAGGGAAAGGGTTCAGTTCCTGTCAGGAGGCAGAGGAGCTCTGTGGCTGCAGCTCCTGGGAAGAGACATAAAAAGCAGAACATATTGCAGCAAGCGTGAAGGAAAGCAGGAGATCAGAGGGAGATCAGCCAGAAGCAGGCTGCTTCCTTCTGAGGCGCAGAAATCCGGTAGCCAGAATACCGAGGAAGTAAGGATCTCTACGCTTTACTTCAGAGACTGACAGGACAGCTAATTGCAAGTTACCTGTCCGCACCTACACCCAGGAGGCACGGTGGCACCTCTCAGAGGCCGGGGCATGCTAGAGTCCCTACAAACCGCCTCAAGCCACCAGTCATACGGGTTTGTCCTATCCTATCTGGGGGACAGAGAGAGAGACATAACATCTACAACAGTTGTGAGGACCTTATGAGAGGCTCAGCAGTAAGGGACTACAACACTGCAGCGCAGAGGAAGGCTACTGATTTCCACCTGGATAAGGGGACTCTGGATTTGCCTCCAAACTGGCCTGCCCTGTAATCTGGTGCTCTGGACTGTGGACGCTGAAGCCTTCAGTAAAAAGGTAAAGAGACTGCAACCTTGTGTCCTCGTTCTTCATTGCGCCTCTCACCATCCACCATCTACACAACCCTGGGGACATACTTCACCTGTGGGAAGGTATACCATCTAGCTGCCATAACATCACCCAGCGGACCCCTAAGCAGCGTCAGTCACCCTGACCGAATACCACAGGTGGCGTCACGAACATATCCCTTTAAAGACCTTTCCCTTTTCACAACGGACCACTCGAGGGCCACGGACCAGTTCAGCCACCGTGACATCCCCCTTGAGAACTGAAGGACCCGGTACCGAGTTCCCCTAGCCCTTAGAGGCGATCCATCTTGGGGTCACAAACAGGATCTACTTAAGCCTGAAAATCAGGTCATGTGCACCTAAGAACTGTGCCAGAATTGTGCTTGAACTGTGATTTATTGAAAAGACTGTGTATTGCAAAAGACCGCCAAAATTGCCACCAAAACTGCCGCCATTACCGCACCATGAGGAGCGCAGGAGAAGAAGGGCATGTCGTCGATCCACTTGCAAGTCCAGTTTGGATTTGCTAGGTGGCTCTTTGACCTCGACTTGTTCGTGGTGCGGAGCTCACCAGTACTACTGGTGGAGGAACTCTCCTCCTCCATTCTTCTTACTAGCGTCTTGCAATAACGACTTTCTACTTTTTTTTTCCCCCTTCTTACCTCCACCCCTCCTCCCACATGCCCATTCTCCGTCTACACACACGGGGATCCACAGCCTGCTCTCACTATGCCTCATGCCATCCCGATGAAGGTAAAGTGTGGCTCACTTAATGTAAAGGGATTGCATAGTTTAGGCAAAAGACACATTCTGATGAATTTTTTGAAAAAATCCCATATCCAAATTGCATTCTTGCTAGAAACACATGCCAGCCTAGCCAAGCCAGTCAAACTATCTTCTCATTGGTTCCCAGAGGAGTATCAGAGCTGTTCTCCTGACTCAAAATCTAGAGAGATGGGTATCTTGATTTCCCGGGCTCTCCCATGGGAGTTTATGGATTCTCGTACAGATAATATGGGCAGAATGACGTTGATAAAGGGGAAAATTGCTTCCCACATCTTTACTCTTGCCTCTGTGTACCTACCTAATGTCGGACAGCTTTCTGCACTGGCAGGTCTCCTGGATTCTATCGCTGAGTTCTCGGAGGGTACTCTGGTCCTGGGGGGCGACCTCAATATCGCACTTGACCCATCTATAGACACATCTTCTGGAGCTTCATCTCATTCCCTAGCAGCACTACGTTGCCTGAAAAGAATCTTACATGACCACCAACTTATCGACACTTGGAGACTACTACACCCCTCGGACAGGGACTTCTCTTTTTATTCACCAGTCCATGACTCTTACTCTAGATTAGACTATTTCTTTGTACACCACAAAGATATCTCTAAGATACAGGAGACTGACATAGACTCCATTACCTTCTCGGACCATGCGCTCTGCTCTATCGTGCTTACCCTGCCCTCTTCGGCCTCTCGTCAATGGCAGTGGAGACTAAACTCCTCTCTCCTGGACGATCCTTTGGTTGCTCAGGAGATTTCCCAGACCTTGAGACAATTTTTTGAATTAAACAAATCTGCTGATACTTCTCCAAACACTCATAAAGGCTCATAAATGCATGATCAGAGGAGTTTTGATAAAACATGGGGCGAGGCGGAAGAGGGAGAGGGAGGACGATCTTGATGCCCTTCTGACCCAACTAAAAACACTGGAGACAAGCCATGAATCTTCCCCTACAGAAACAGTAAAAATTTCACTCATTAAGGTATGAGATCATTTGTGTAACCTTCTTAATAAAAAGGCCAAGAGGATTTTAGCCCGCTGTAGGCGACACTACTACGAACATGGGAACAAATGTAGCAAATCCCTTTCAAAAGCATTAAGACAGCAAAGAGCTAGAAATTACATTCAAGAAATATTCTCCACCGCTCATGCTAAACGTGTCCAATCCTCCCATGACATTGCAAAAGCCTTTCAGACATTTTATGCATCCCTTTACAGCACAGATAAAAATAACCCAGCCACTGCCTCGCTCTGTTTTCGAACCCATGTAAAGGAATATATCACGAATGTAGGTTTACCAAAGCTGACCCCCAGTGATATCTTGATGATGGAGGAACCCTTAACAGAACAGGAAGTGTGCTCGTCTATTTCTGCCGCTAAAACGGGTAGGGCGCCAGGCCCCGACGGCTTCCCGACTTTTTACTACAAAAAATTCAGAGATTTACTAACCCCGGGGATGTGAGCCTCCTTTAATTCAATGTCTAATAATAACCCCCCACATTCAGATTCTCTGAGAGCCCATATTGCGGTGATACATAAAGAAGGGAAAGACCTGAACCAATGTGCCAGCTTCTGTCCCATTTCCCTGTTAAATGTTGATGTAAAACTCTTTGCCAAGATCCTTGCATCTAGACTTGCTCCCCTTCTCTCTGGAGTCGTTCACCTGGACCAAGCTGGATTTATGCCAGGCAGACATGAAATTCTTTATATCGATGGAACTTCCCTGGCCTTTTAACATCCATTCAAGCAGACTGTGATAGGTTGTCCAAAATATCCTTCACCTGGTTTGGCAGATGCCAAATTTTTAAGATGAACAAATTACCAAGGGTCCTGTATATTCTACAGACTCTCCCCATCAATATCCCTGCTAACTTTTTTAGAAAATTAGGGTCTATTCAGGTCTCGTTTATATGGGGAAGAAAGCCTGCTAGACTAATGAGGGAGGTTCTCTGCAGACCCAAGAGGTTGGGGGGAGTGGGGCTTCCAGACCTAAAAATGTATCATTTGGCAGGCCTAGCTAGAATGATAGACTGGTGCAAAAATGGATACAATAAGGCCTGGCTTCAAATAGAACAAAGTTTTTGCCCAACCCCATTGAAGACCCTTCCATGGGTTTTACTTTCGGCCCCAGAGCAAATCAAATCCCGTCCGACTATTGGACCCACATTAAAATACTGCAATACAGCACTGGTCCATTTACACTTACTCCCAGAGGCTTCTCCTCTTACTCCGGTGTTGAGTCATCCTAAATTTGTCCCTAGCCTCTTGGACCCCATTTTTCATCTGTGGATGGACTCGGGGATGGATAGAGTAGAAAACTGGGATGAGGGAGCCCCTTGGCCTTCTCTGAGTGACCTTACCTCTAAAAAAGATCCAATACCCCTAGGCAGTTGGAGGTGTTTGCAACTCTCCCATTTTTTCAACAGCCTTCCTCCTAAATGTTCATTTAGACGTCCCAAAACCCAATTTGAGCTTTTACGTAATAGCCCGGGCCCAATCAGACACACCTTAGCTAAAACCTACTGTAACGCTCGCACCGAGACTGGTTGGCGCGGGCGCCTGGGGGTGTGGCCCCACTGGACCACAGACCGAACTTCCCTGGAAGGGGCGTAACTAAGTAGCTTCCTAGGTGTTCGCTGGAGCCTCTGATGGTGAGGCCAGACTTGTGCAATAGGAAGCTACCAGGTACCACTCCAGGGTGGAGTCGGACTGTGGATGCTGATCCCACCGGGGACCAGACACGGGCAGGCAGGCACGGCTGTGACACTGGCTGACAGACGGGTATGGCAGAAGCCCTGACGGGCGGACTGGTTTGACGGAGATACAGGCAGGCCGACGGGCGCGGCTGGCACTCAGGCAGACAGGCGGGCACGGCTGGCACTGGCAGACAGGACTGATACTCTGGTAGGAACTGGGATTTAGATGGATGTGTGGAATCAGGTAAGAACCTGTTCAGACTGGAAAATATAAAGGAACAGGTAGAGACCTGTATGGAAAGTTGCAGAATAAAGATAGAGCAAGAGTGGAAGCAAAGCTGAATCGCAGGAGGCTGAGTACGAGTAGAAGGCGGAGCTAAGAGAAGAGAAGGAGAAGGCAGAGCTATGAGCAGAGAAGGAGAAGGCAGAGTAGAGAAGGAGAAGGCAGAGCAGAGAGTAGAGAAGGAGAAGGCAGAGCCAAGGACGGAGCCGCAGGAGGCGGAGCCAAGAGCAGAGACGCTGGAGGCAGAGCCAAGAGCGGAGACGCTGGAGGCAGAGCCAAGAGCGGAGATGCTGGAGGCGGAGCCAAGAGCGGAGACGCTGGAGGCGGAGCCAAGAGCGGAGATGCTGGAGGCGGAGCCAAGAGCGGAACCACAGGAGGTAACGTGTTGTGAATTCTGTTGTCGGGCTCCCTCCTGTTGTCATGAATGGTACTTCGGCTGGTTCTGTCCATGGACTTCCTCTGGTGGGTGTTTCTGAGTTTCCTTCCTCAGGTGACGAGGTTAATTCGTTAGCTGGCTGCTCTATTTAACTCCACTTAGATCTTTGCTCCATGCCACCTGTCAATGTTCCAGTATTGGTCTAGTTCACTCATGGATCGTTCTCGTGACCTGTCTTCCCAGCAGAAGCTAAGTGACTGCTTGTTTTTCTCTGGTTTGCTATTTTTCTGTCCAGCTTGCTATTTTTATTGTTGTCTTGCTTGCTGGAAGCTCTGGGACGCAGAGGGAGCGCCTCCGCACCGTGAGTCGGTGCGGAGGGTCTTTTTGCGCCCTCTGCGTGGTCTTTTTGTAGGTTTTTGTGCTGACCGCAAAGTAACCTTTCCTATCCTCGGTCTGTTCAGTAAGTCGGGCCTCACTTTGCTAAATCTATTTCATCTCTGTGTTTGTATTTTCATCTTTACTCACAGTCATTATATGTGGGGGGCTGCCTTTTCCTTTGGGGAATTTCTCTGAGGCAAGGTAGGCTTTATTTTTCTATCTTCAGGGCTAGCTAGTTTCTTAGGCTGTGCCGAGTTGCATAGGGAGCGTTAGGCGCAATCCACGGCTATTTCTAGTGTGTTTTATAGGATTAGGGATTGCGGTCAGCAGAGTTCCCACGTCCCAGAACTCGTCATTTATTATCAGTAACTATCAGGTCATTCCGTGTGCTCTTAACCACCAGGTCCATTATTGTCCTGACCACCAGGTCATAACAGTAACGCCAAGAGCTAAAGACGTAAAACCGCAAGCAGCGGTGCCAGGTGGAACCGCAAGGAGCGGAGCTGCAGAGCAAAGCCACAGAGTGCGGAGCAAGGTCAGAGAGCAGAGCTGAGAGAAAAGCTGAGAGACACAGAACCACAGGTTGTGGTAGAACTGAGCAGAGAGAAGAAGAGCCACAGACAGTGGCGAACAGAGCAGAAAGATAAGGCAGAGGTACACACAGCAGAGTGGGAAATGACTAATGACAAAGAAGGAGCAGGGACGGACATAGACCAGAGTACAGACAGGAACGGACACGGATACACAAACAGAACACAGATGAAGGCCTGCAATAGTGCAGCCCTCTGAGACAGGAAACACACGACCTGGCAGCTCAGTAGCAAATGCTAACTGAGGAGAATAGTTTGCTCAGGCATCCTCCAATGGGTGAGGATGCCTTAAGTATCAGAGGCCTCAAGGCTATTGGCCAGAAGCACCTTAGGGAGGTGCACACAGTCTCAATAAGAATCCGGAGTGGCTGGCGCCGCCCCCCTATGCACATAGCCAGGAAGTGTACACAGAGCAGGCCGCCATGAAGCACATGGCATGGAACCAGCAGCAGACAGATCTCACAGCATGGCACTGGGTGAGTGAGTAGATGTAACAGGCAGGTGGGGAATGGAAGGCCATGCAGTGATGCCGGCAGGGTTGTTACAGTACCCCCTCTTTTACGCCTCCTCTTCTTCAAACCCGCTAAAATGATCCATAGAAGAAGAAAGAAACCACTCACAGTCCAAGTCATAACATCTTCAAAGTAGGATAAGGCAAATGGGTCACCAGGAATCTCAGAAGACAAAGTTTCTTTGTGCCCAACAGGGTTAGCTTCATCAGAAATCTCAGATAGCAAAGTCTCTTTGTACCCAATAGGGTTAGCCTCCTCAATGGACTGGACCATTTCCTCTGGGTAGACAAGAAGCAGGGACTTGGATGCTACTGGTTTGATATCTTCACCAGCCGGCCACTTAGAAGCCGAAGGAACACTCACAGGATACATCTTCTGCCCGATATCCAGAGATGAACTTTCAGGTAGCAGAGATGTCTTGAAATCTTCACCAGCCGGCCACATTGAAGCCGAAGGAACACTCACAGGATACACCTTCTGCCCGATATCCAGAGACAAAGTTTCAGGTAGCTGAAATGTTACAGAGTACTGAACGCAGGAAAAATCACTGGAGCAGAGGGTGGAGAATAATAACTCCACCGGATCAGGAAAAAACTGAGAGGAGAAAACTTCTGTTTTGGAATCTTCACCAACCGGCCATATGGACAATGAATGCACCCACATAGGAACCATTTTCTGCCGATTATCCAGAAAAAAACGTCCAAGAGGCGGAGGTATTTCCACGAACAGGTTACAGGTATAGTCATTAGAGTAGTGAGGAGAGATTGTCACCGCTTTCCCATCTTTGGTAACATAAGCACTCCTTGACTCGATGACTAACGGGTTCCTGGTATAGTCACTGGAGACGTGTGGAGAGATAATCACCGCTTCCCCATCTTGGGTGACATCAACACACCTTGACTCGACGACTAACAGGTTACTGGTATAGTCACAAGAGACGTGTGGAGAAATATTCACCGCTTCCTCATCTTGGGTGACATCAACACACCTTGACTCGACGACTAGCAGACCAGCTGAAGAAGAAGACAACACAGTTGACTGTCCTTGATGCATGGGAACCAGACACCTCTCATGACTGGGTAAATTCAAACAAAGTATTTTGCAGGAACTCTTGACCAGAGCGGGTGGTAGAGTCCCAGGCTCAGAATGACCCATGGGCATAACAGACAGCATACAGTAGATAAACTTCTTTGTGTATAAGGCTCCAACTTGGAGCTGTAGTTGTCCTTGCAGGACTAGACTGCTCTTGAGTAGGGCTTGACCAACTTCAGACAACGCCCTTACCGGGCTCTGGAGCTGTATGACAGAGACCACATACCGACTCCGAATGGTTGGCGACTTTAACACACCAAAGCTCCCGGAAAACAGAGACACCATCTTTGATTTTAATGGAGAGGAGGTACTCTCACCTAAGGCAGCCTCTCCTGCTGGCCCTGGGTTTTGGAGTTTTAGATCTACAGGGCAGAGACCGTCTGGATGTTCATTGCAACCACAGCAATACCGCGTTCCCTTCTTGCGGCTGGATTTGGGCTGCTGCTTTGCCAGCCCACTTTTATCAGCCTTCTGGGGTTTTGCTTGGGTAGCTGCTGGGACAGGTAGAGGAACAGGTGGGTCTTGGACGGACTTTGACTGACGTGACGATTTCTTTGGGGGATTCGCTCGTCTAGACCGCCTCTGGGATCTGGTGAGGGAAGACTTTGCAGGAGGAGCAGGTTTAGGCGCTTTGAAGGCTTTAACAAAGGCTTCCAGGAAAGCCCCAAGGTCTGAGAGGATTGGATCCCTTGCTTCCCAGAGAGGGTTCATCCAATTCAATGCATCTCCTGCTAGGTAGGACAAGATAAATCTTACCTTGAACTCATCAGAAGAAAATTCGGAAGGATTAGCTTCGATATACATCAGACTACGCTCCAGGAACTCCATGCACTCCTCTGGATCCCCATAGTATCTAGGCGGAAGGAGTTTTTCTCTACTGGCAATGTAATCATACAACTCTCTAGAGATTATGAGGGGACCACCAGGAGTAGGTGTAGGCAGATCTTTCAACTGAGTAAAAAACCTTCCGGGGGCCAATACTGGCTAGAAGAGAGTTCATTTTGCTCCGAGAGCAACGGCTCATGGGACTCAGCGGGGACCATGGCCTGAGCAATCTGTAACGCTCGCACCGAGACTGGTTGGCGCGGGCGCCTGGGGGTGTGGCCCCACTGGACCACAGACCGAACTTCCCTGGAAGGGGCGTAACTAAGTAGCTTCCTAGGTGTTCGCTGGAGCCTCTGATGGTGAGGTCAGACTTGTGCAATAGGAAGCTACCAGGTACAACTCCAGGGTGGAGTCGGACTGTGGATGCTGATCCCACCGGGGACAAGACACGGGCAGGCACGGCTGTGACACTGGCTGACAGACGGGTATGGCAGAGGCCCTGATGGGCGGACTGGCTTGACGGAGATACAGGCAGGCCGACGGGCGCGGCTGGCACTCAGGCAGACAGGCGGGCACGGCTGGCACTGGCAGACAGGACTGATACTCTGGTAGGAACTGGGATTCAGATGGATGTGTGGAAACAGGTAAGAACCTGTTCAGACTGGAGAATATAAAGTAACAGGTAGAGACCTGTATGGAAAGTTGCAAAATAAAGATAGATCAAGAGTGGAAGCAAAGCTGAATCGCAGGAGGCTGAGTACGAGTAGAAGGCGGAGCTAAGAGAAGAGAAGGAGAAGGCAGAGCTATGAGCAGAAAAGGAGAAGGCAGAGTAGAGAAGGAGAAGGCAGAGCAGAGAGTAGAGAAGAAGGCAGAGCCAAGGACGGAGCCGCAGCAGGTGGAGCCAAGAGCAGAGACGCTGGAGGCAGAGCCAAGAGCGGAGACGCTGGAGGCGGAGCCAAGAGCAGAGACGCTGGAGGCGGAGCCAAGAGCGGAGACGCTGGAGGCGGAGCCAAGAGCGTCTCGCTGGAGGCGGAGCCAAGAGCGGAGACGCGGAGGCGGAGCCAAGAGCAGAGACGCTGGAGGCGGAGCCAAGAGCGGAGACGCTGGAGGCGGAGCCAAGAGCGGAACCGCAGGAGGTAACGCCAAGAGCTAAAGACGTAGAACCGCAAGCAGCGGTGCCAGGTGGAACCGCAAGGAGCGGAGCCGCAGAGCAAAGCCACAGAGTGCGGAGCAAGGTCAGAGAGCAGAGCTGAGAGAAAAGCTGAGAGACACAGAACCACAGGTTGTGGTAGAACTGAGCAGAGAGAAGAAGAGCCACAGACAGTGGCGAACAGAGCAGAAAGATAAGGCAGAGGTACACACAGCAGAGTGGGAAATGACTAATGACAAAGAAGGAGCAGGGACGGACATAGACCAGAGTACAGACAGGAACGGACACGGATACACAAACAGAACACAGATGAAGGCCTGCAATAGTGCAGCACTCTGAGACAGGAAACACACGACCTGGCAGCTCAGTAGCAAATGCTAACTGAGGGGAATAGTTTGCTCAGGCATCCTCCAATGGGTGAGGATGCCTTAAGTATCAGAGGCCTCAAGGCTATTGGCCAGAAGCACCTTAGGGAGGTGCACACAGTCTCAATAAGAATCCGGAGTGGCCGTCGCCGCCCCCCTATGCACACAGCCAGGAAGTGTACACAGAGCAGGCCACCATGAAGCACATGGCATGGAACCAGCAGCAGACAGATCTCACAGCATGGCACTGGGTGAGTGAGTAGATGTAACAGGCAGGTGGGGAATGGAAGGCCATGCAGTGATGCCGGCAGGGTTGTTACGCCTACTCTATGTTGATGGACAACTGAAGCTGGTTGCCCCCTTCTTTCCTTGCACAGTGGGAGAGAGATTTAAATATTTCTTTTAGAGAAGATCAGAGAACTCAAATTTAGCTCTAGGTTCCAGGAGGCTGGCTATAAGATTCTGTCCAGGTGGTACAGAGTGCCCTCGAGACTGCACACCATATTTCCGGATACTAACCCCAGCTGCTGGAGGTGTGGAAGAGCAGATGGCACAATTTTTCATATTTTCTGGCAGTATGATGTATTGCAACCTTTTTGGACAAGGGTGTGGGAAATTATTTGTCGGGTTACGAGCTGTTCCGAAAAGTTGACTCAGGCACTAATACTACTCCAGCATAATGAAATCCCCCTCCGGATCTATAAATCTTCTTTGTTGAAATTTTTGATCATTGTAGCGAAGGCTTGCATCCCGGAGAGATGGAAGAGTCCCGCTCCTCCCTCCATATCTCAGTGGATTGCAAAAGTCAATTAAATTATGTGTATGGAGGACCTCACCTCATCCATATATGACTCATATCCAAAGTTTTGGGCTACTTGGCTTGGATGGATGGATTTTCGAAGTTCTAGTGAGTATTGTGATCTATTGCTGGAGGCAAATCCCCCTCTTTAGTTAACTGAAAACTACAGGCAGACTCGTGGGTTTGGCTGGTTGGGCGCTCCTTCCCCTTACCCCCTCGTTTTTTCCCTCCCTTTCTTTCATTTTCCCACTTTTTTTCCTCTTCTTTCTCTCTTTTCTTTGTTTTACTGTATGTTAAAAGTTAAAAAATGGAAGACCCTTCGGGTCGGGTAACTGACCTTTACTTCTGGGTCCCCGGTTGTTAAGAACTCGTGGACAAACTGAACATTTTGCAGTGGACTCCTAATTTTTACCAGAGCTCTATGTGTGTGTGTGTGTTTTGATGAATATTTCCTTTGAAAAGTATGTTTAAATGACATAGAGAATTGCTGTATGTAAAAGCTCATGTTAAAATCGCATTACAATCGGATAGCAATTGCAATGCACTCGGATGTACAGTTATATGAAAAAGTTTGGGCACCCCTATTAATCTTAAGCTTAATGTTTTATAAAAATTATTTTTTTTGCAACAGCTATTTCAGTTTCATATATCTAATACCTCTTGGGCACAGTAATGTTTCTGCCTTGAAATTAGGTTTATTGTACTAACAGAAAATGTGCAATCTACATTCAAACAAAATTTGACAGGTGCATAAGTATGGGCACCCTTATCATTTTCTTGTTTTAAATACTCCTACCTACTTTTTACTGACTTACTAAAGCACTTTTTTTGTTTTCTAACCTCATTGAGCTTTGAACTTCATAGCCAGGTGTATGCAATCATGAGAAAAGCTACTTAAAGTGGCCACTTGCAAGTTGTTCTCCTGTTTGAATCTCCTCTGAAGAGTGGCATCATGGGCTCCTCAAAACAACTGTCTAATGATCTGAAAACAAAGATTATTCAACATAGTTGTTCAGGGGAAGGATACAAAAAGCTGTCTCAGAGATTTAACCTGTCAATTTCCACTGTGAGGAACATAGTAAGGAAATGGAAGAACACATGTACAGTTCTTGTTAAGGCCAGAAGTGGCAGGCCAAGAAAAACATCAGAAAGGCAGAGAAGAAGAATGGTGAGATCAGTCAAGGACAATCCTCAGACCACCTCCAGAGAGCTGCAGCATCAACTTGCTGCAGATGGTGTCACTGTGCATCGGTCAACTATACAACGCACTTTGCACAAGGAGAAGCTGTATGGGAGAGTGATGCGAAAGAAGCCGTTTCTGCAAGCAAACCACAAACAGAGGCAGCTGAGGTATGCAAAAGCACATTTGGAGAAGCCAATTTCTCTTTGGAAGAAGGTCCTGTGGACTGATGAAACCAAGATTGAGTTGTTTGGTCACACAAAAAGGCGTTATGCATGGCGGCCAAAAAACACAGCATTCCAAGAAAAACACTTGCTACCCACAGTAAAATTTGGTGGAGGTTCCATCATGCTTTGGGGCTGTGTGGCCAATGCCTGCACCGGGAATCTTGTTAAGGTTGAGGGACGCATGGATTCCTCTCAGTATCAGCAGATTCTTGACAATAATGTTCGTGAATCAGTGACAAAGTTGAAGTTACGCAGCGGATGGATCTTTCAAGACAATGATCCAAAAGACCGCTCCAAATCTACTCAGGCATTCATGCAGAGTAACAATTACACTGTTCTGGAATGGCCATCCCAGTCCCCAGACCTGAATATCATTGAACATCTGTGGGATCATTTGAAGAGGGCTGTCCATGCTCGGTGACCATCAAACTTAACTGAACTGGAATTGTTTTGTAAAGAGGAATGGTCAAAAATACCTTCATCCAGGATCCAGGAACTCATTAAAAACTACAGGAAGCGACTAGAGGCTGTTATTTTTGCAAAAGGAGGATCTACTAAATATTAATGTCACTTTTCTGGTGGGGTGCCCATACTTATGCACCTGTCAAATTTTGTTTGAATGCAGATTGCACATTTTCTGTTAGTACAATAAACCTCATTTCAAGTCGGAAACATTACTGTGTCCAACAGTTATTAGATATATGAAACTGAAATAGCTGTTGCAAAAAAAAAATTTTTTTGTAAAACATTAAGCTTAAGATTAATAGGCGTGCCCAAACTTTTTCATATAACTAAATCGGATGCTAGGTGTGAAAATCGCATTGTACTCGCATGACACTCGTCCATTTTTTCGGTCCAGATATCGGACCTTTTTTGGTCTCGCAATCCCCCCCATGTATGCTCTGTCACTAAACCTCAGTTGTTTCTGAGCTAATGCATGCATTAGTGTTCTAGCTCTCTTCCTCTCTGAAGAGACAATTTGCATAATTAGCATATTACCCAGAGGAGCATGACATTGGTATTGGTCGATAGCTCGGTAGGACTCCCCCACCTTTAACATAACAGTAAAGTAACATGGGGAGGGTCCTTGAAGCTCCAAACTGGTGGTAAACCATAATAGAAAGTGGACAGAAAGCAGACCATAATTTACTCCCAGCCATTACCACACTGGCTCGGGAGCACCAAACTTCCCTGAAGGGTTACCATTGTCCACTTAAAACTTGGGAATCCAGCCCACCGTTGCCAAGATCCCCCAAACACCAGACTCGAAACCAAACTTTACACCAACTGAAGAATCCGTATCCCGACAGATCCCCCAGGCCAATTTAGCACCAACTCCAACGACCCCTCCCACTGCCTTATGCCACTATGACCCAAAGCAACTTTCCCAGAAAAACCCTCCAAACGAGAAAAACAAAAGCAGGTTGGGAGGGAGGGATCTCCTGATTGCCTCCAGAGCGGGAACTGGCCAAACCCCACCCCCTCATTGCCCTATAAACCCCTCTAATACATATTATTCTCTCCCCTTAAACATAACCCCACCCTCTACCCTTCTGCTCCTAACCCCTGTCATGTCAGCCTGCACGTACGCCACCTGGGGGAGGGAACGGCTCGCTCCGGCCTGCTCTTGACATTGGTATTGGTCGATAGCTCGGTAGGACTCTCCCACCTTTAAGCCCCAACCCTGATTTCCCACCAGATAAACCCCATCCCAAATAACGACAGGATTCTAAACTTGGATAATAATTGGCCACAGCGGCCTTTATTATAAACATACAAACATAACAGTAAAGTAACGTGGGCAGGGTCCTTGAAGCTCCTAACTGGTGGTAAACCATAATAGAAAGTGGACAGAAAACAGACCATAATTTACTCCCAGCCGTTACCACACTGGCTCGGGAGCACCAAAGTACCCCGAAGCGTTACCATTGTCCACTTAAAACTTGGGAATCCAGCCCACCGTTGCCAAGATCCCCCCAAACAACCAGACCCAAAACCAAACTTTACACCAACTGAAGAATCCGTATCCTGACGGATCCCCCAGGTCAATTTAGCACCAACTCCAAGGACCCCTCCCACCGCCACAATGAGGGTAATTGAACACCTCAAATACCCGAGATCCCCCCACACTTGACCACTTTGGCCCTTTCAATACCGTTCTGCAATCCGAGGGCCCACAAATCAATGCCCACCGCATTCAAATGAACACCATCTCGCAGGAGAAATTCTCCCCCCCTTCTCCAATTCAAAATGACGGATGAACAAGCCTCCGTTCCTGACAACAAAACTAGATACTGCCCGATTTACCTTAATTCTAGCTTTATTAATCTTCTCCACGGATCTGGCATGTCGCCAGCATCCCATCGGGACGATATCAGACCACACCACAAGCAAATCTCGAAAAGACACCCATAACCTTAATCGTGTTTAATATCCCGTATTAACTCACAAAATGGGCGAACCCCCAAATCATTTCCCCCGACATGCAAAACCAAGATGTCAGGAGGTCTATCTAACCGAGTACCATTATGTACCTCCTGCATAATCCTGTTCCAACCCAAACTCCGAAAACCCAACCACCTGACCACAGCAACGTCTTTGGAAAAACCGAGTTGACATCCTTCACGCCAAACATCCGCACGCCTCGCGCCCCAATAAATATAGGAGTGGCCGATGATCCAAACCAACAGAGGATTTTGATCTAGAAAATACAAACAACTTAGAGTCCACACCAATGAAATAGAAAATACAGACCTACATGAAAAAACCCAAACCTTCAAGGTCTAACATAGCTCTTGTAATGCTCAGACTCCCATCTCCCTATCTTCTGAACCACTTCAGGGGCCAAACCTCCCAAAGCCGCCTCGGTGGCGGCCCCAATACGAAACGAGTGAGGCGTAAAACGAGAAGTCCCAACAATGCTCGCCTAAAAATCGCAACAAACTGGAATCTGGATAGGAAAGATCCATCCTCTTGTGACACAACAAAAGTCCATCCTTGGACGGCTGAAAACTATTAAAAACCTGCCAACAACGAATGGGACACATAAGCGAGCCAAGAACAGCACCCAAAACAACCCATTTACCTATTCCCTCCTGGTCCGTCTTTGACCGCCGTATCCAGAAATGTAAACGACCCTCAATAAGCACTATGTCCCAGGCCCAAAGCCCCCCTTGTCTGTACGTAGTGGGAGACACAATCTCCCCAACCCTCAAAGCTCCAAAAAATACAAGGGAAAAGGCTAAACGAAAAAGAGCCACCTCAAAATGGATATTCAAATCTCACCCAAACACGAGCCCACCAGTTCCAACATGCCAAAAGAGACTGGGTGCCTGCGATCCCATTGCCCCACCTTTCTCCTAAACCCTCTTACTGCCTGCCTTACCAGAAACAATTTTGTCAAATCCTGCATTCCTCGAAGCCGAAAACCAAAGGCCAAAGCCGCCCTAACTCTATCCACTTTCGTTGCCGACCACCTCTCATCAGCACCACGTCTCAACCACAACAACAAGACACCCACTTGATCTGCACCCGCGTTAGTAGCCCCGCATGACACCAACCAGGACTCCCAATCACACCATACCGACCGATACGCCAACTATGTGCTGGGTGCCAAAGACGCATGAATCAAAGGTCCTGCAGCCCGTATACCATGCTCCAAAGCTCCGGCGGGCAGTGCAGACCCGCTTCCTCCGCATTCGGGGCCAAAAACCGAAAACGCTCCCACTGAAATCGAGACAAAGAGTCAGCAATAGAATTCTCAACTCCAGGCACATGAGACGCTGTAATATGCGCATTGATAGACAGGCAAAACAACACCAACTGACGAAGAACCCTCATAACTGGGGGAGAAGGTGCCGTCAAACTGTTGATGACACACACAACTGCCATATTATCACAATTAAAGCGAACCCTTCTATTGCGCAAATCCTCCTTCCACAGATAAATGGCAACCAGAATAGGAAAGATTTCCAACAAAGTGACGTTCTTCACTAATCCAGAAGCGAACCAGTAGTTGGGACACCTAGCGGCACACCACTGGCCACCAAAAAAGGTGCCAAAACCAACACCGCCCGAAGTGTCGGTGAACAAATCCAAATCAGCGTTGCCCACCACTTCCTCCATCAGCAACCAATGGCCATTGTACCGTGCCAAAAAACTGTCCCACACCTCCAAATCAGCCTTGTGTTTGCTAGACAAGCGAACAAAATGAATCGGGGCCTTAACCCCTGCCGTGGCGCCAGCCAACCTACGTGAAAACACCCTCCCCATCAGGATGATCCTTGTTATGATGCGGTGGTTTAGGAGCAACATGGAACGAGCTCTGAAGGAAGTGGTATCTGTACTGACCGCAGTCCCTAAGCTCAACACAACACTAGAAGTAGCCGTGGGATGCTCCTAACTCTCCCTAGGCACCTCGTCACAGCCTAAGAGCTAACTACCCCTAAAGATAGAAGCAGGAAAACTATCTTGCCTCAGAGAAAATCCCCAAAGGATAGATTAGCCCCCCACAAATAATGACTGTGAGTGGAGAGGGAAAAGACATACACAGAATGAAACCAGAATGAGCACAGGAGGCCAGTCTAGCCAGATAGAAAGGACAGGATGGAATACTGTGCGGTCAGTATAAAACACTACAAAAATCCACGCAGAGTTTACTAAAAACTGCACACCTGACTAAAGGTGTGGAGGTTAAATCTGCTTCCCAGAGCTTCCAGCAAGACAGAATTAATTCATACTGATAAGCTGGACAAACATAGAAAACACAAAACGATTAAGTCCACAATCTGTGGACAGAAAAGAGCAAGCAAGAACTTAGCTTTGCTGAACTGGTCAGGATAACAGGGAAATCCAAAGAGATGTGAATCCAACCAGAAACATTTACAAGTGGCACTGGCTGAAGGAAAAGCCAGGCATAAATAGCCGAGCAGAAAAGACGATCAGTAGAAGCAGCTGATGACAGCTAAATCCAAGGAGCAGCCATACCACTTGAAACCACCAGAGGGAGCCCAAGAGCAGAACTCACAAAAGTGCCACTTACAACCACCGGAGGGAGCCCAAGAGCGGAATTCACAACAGTACCCCCCCTTGAGGAGGGGTCACCGAACCCTCACCGAGGCCCCCAGGCCGATCAGGACGAGCCAAGTGAAAAGCACAAACCAAATCGGTGGCATGGACATCGGAGGCAACAACCCAAGAATTATCCTCTTGGCCATAACCCTTCCACTTGACAAGATACTGAAGCCTCCGCCTCGAAAAACGAGAATCCAAAATCTTCTCAACCTCATATTCCAACTCTCCCTCAACCAACACCGGGGCAGGAGGGTCAACCGAGGGAACAACGGGCACCACATATCTCCGCAGCAAAGATCTATGGAAAACATTATGAATGGCAAAAGAGGCTGGAAGAGCCAAACGAAAAGACACCGGATTAATAATTTCAGAAATTTTATAAGGACCAATAAACCGAGGCTTAAACTTAGGGGAAGAAACCTTCATAGGAACATGACGAGAAGACAACCAAACCAAATCCCCCACACGAAGCCGGGGACCAACACACCGACGACGGTTAGCAAAACGTTGAGCCCTTTCCTGAGACAACGTCAAATTGTCCACCACATGATTCCAAATCTGCTGCAGCCTGTCCACCACAGAATCAACACCAGGACAATCAGAAGGCTCAACCTGCCCAGAAGAAAAACGAGGATGAAAACCAAAATTACAAAAGAAAGGTGAAACCAAAGTAGCTGAACTAGCCCGATTATTAAGGGCAAACTCGGCCAACGGCAAGAAAGACACCCAATCATCCTGATCAGCAGACACAAAGCATCTCAAATAGGTCTCCAAGGTCTGATTAGTTCGCTCAGTTTGGCCATTAGTCTGAGGATGAAACGCAGAAGAAAAAGACAAATCAATGCCCATCCTAGCACAAAAGGCCTGCCAAAACCTAGAGACAAACTGAGAACCTCTGTCAGACACAATATTCTCCGGAATGCCATGCAAACGAACCACATGCTGAAAAAACAATGGAACCAGATCTGAGGAGGAAGGCAACTTAGGCAAAGGTACCAGATGGACCATTTTAGAGAACCGGTCACAAACAACCCAGATAACAGACATCTTCTGGGAAACAGGAAGATCCGAAATAAAATCCATGGAAATATGCATCCAGGGCCTCTCAGGGACCGGCAAAGGCAAAAGCAACCCACTAGCGCGGGAACAGCAAGGCTTGGCTCAGGCGCAAGTCCCACAGGACTGCACAAAAGCACGCACATCCCGCGACAAGGAAGGCCACCAAAAGGACCTAGCAACCAAATCTCTGGTACCAAAAATCCCAGGATGACCAGCCAACACTGAACAATGAACCTCAGAAATCACCTTACTTGTCCATCCATCAGGAACAAACAGCTTCCCCACAGGACAGCGGTCAGGCCTATCAGCCTGAAATTCCTGAAGCACCCGCCGCAAATCAGGGGAGATGGCAGAAAGAATCACCCCTTCCTTAAGAATGCCAACCGGCTCAAGGACTCCAGGAGAATCAGGCGAAAAACTCCTAGAGAGGGCATGAGCCTTAACATTCTTAGATCCCGGAAGATACGAGACCACAAAATCAAAACGGGAGAAAAACAGGGATCATCGAGCCTGTCTAGGATTCAACCGCTTAGCCGACTCGAGGTAAATCAGATTCTTATGATCTGTCAGGACCACAATGCGGTGCTTAGCTCCCTCAAGCCAATGTCGCCACTCCTCGAACGCCCACTTCATAGCCAACAACTCCCGATTGCCGATATCATAATTGCGTTCCGCAGGCGAAAACTTTCTGGGAAAAAAAGCACACGGTTTCATCAAAGAACCATCAGACTCCCTCTGAGACAAAACGGCCCCTGCCCCAATCTCAGAAGCGTCGACCTCAACCTGAAAAGGAAGAGAAACATCCGGCTGACGCAACACAGGGGCAGAAGTAAATCGGCGTTTAAGCTCCTGAAAGGCCTCAACAGCCGCAGAGGACCAATTCGTTACATCAGCGCCTTTCTTCGACAAATCAGTAAGGGGCTTAACCACACTGGAAAAGTTGGCAATGAAACGGCGATAGAAATTAGCAAAGCCCAAAAATTTTTGAAGGCCCTTCACAGATGTGGGTTGAATCCAGTCATGAATAGCTTGGACCTTAACAGGATCCATTTCTATAGACGAGGGAGAAAAAATAAAACCCAAAAAAGAGACCTTCTGAACTCCGAATAGGCACTTAGACCCCTTCACAAACAAAGCATTATCACGAAGGATCTGGAACACCATCCTGACCTGCTTCACATGAGACTCCCAATCATCGGAAAAAATCAAAATATCATCCAAATATACGACCATGAATTTATCAAGATAATTGCGGAAAATATCATGCATGAAGGACTGGAACACAGATGGAGCATTAGAGAGCCCAAATGGCATCACAAGGTATTCAAAATGGCCTTCGGGCGTATTGAATGCAGTTTTCCATTCGTCACCCTGTTTAATACGAACAAGATTATATGCCCCTCGGAGGTCAATCTTAGTAAACCAACTAGCCCCCTTAATCTGAGCAAACAAATCAGTAAGCAAAGGCAAGGGGTATTGGAATTTGACCGTGATCTTATTAAGAAGACGATAATCAATACAGGGTCTCAAGGAGCCATCCTTCTTAGCAACAAAAAAGAAACCCGCTCCCAATGGTGACGAAGAGGGCCGAATATGCCCCTTCTCCAAAGATTCCTTAACATAACTCCGCATGGCGGCATGCTCTGGCACAGACAGATTGAAAAGTCGGCCCTTAGGGAACTTGCAACCAGGAATCAAGTTAATAGCACAATCACAGTCCCTGTGTGGTGGAAGGGAACTGGACTTGGGCTCATCAAATACATCCTGGAAATCTGACAAAAACTCAGGGACCTCAGAAGAGGGGGAAGAGGAAATTGACATCAGAGGAACGTCACTATGTACCCCTTGACAACCTCAACTAGTCACAGACATAGTTTTCCAATCAGCACCGGATTATGTTCCTGTAACCATGGAAAACCCAGTACAACATCATGCAGATTATGCAACACCAGAAAACGGCAATCTTCCTGATGTGCTGGAGCCATGTACATAGTCATCTGCATCCAGTACTGGGGTTTATCCTTGGCCAAGGGCGTAGCATCAATACCCCTCAAAGGAATAGGGCTCTGCAAAGGCTGCAAGGAAAAACCACAGCGCCTGGCGAATTCTAAGTCCATTAAGTTCAGGGCAGCACCTGAATCCACAAATGCCATGACAGAATAGGACGACAATGAGCAAATCAGGGTCACAGATAAGAGAAATTTAGGCTGTATAGGACTAATGGTAACAGACCTAGCGACTCTCTTAGTACGCTTAGGGCAATCAGAGATAACATGAGCAGAATCACCACAGTAAAAACACAGCCTATTCTGACGTCTGAATTCCTGCCATTCTGTTCTAGTCAAAATCCTATCACATTGCATAGGTTCAAGACTCTGCTCAGAGGACACTGCCATATGGTGCACAGCTTTGCGCTCGCGCAGACGCCGATCAATCTGAATGGCTAGAGACATAGATTCGCTCAAACCAGTAGGTGTAGGGAAGCCCACCATTACATCTTTAAGGGCTTCAGAAAGACTCTTTCTGAAAATAGCAGCCAGAGCATCCTCATTCCATTTAGTAAGCACAGACCATTTCCTAAATTTCTGGCAGTATAATTCTGCCGCTTCCTGACCTTGACACAAGGCCAACAGGGTTTTTTCTGCATGATCCACAGAATTAGGTTCGTCATACAATAATCTGAGCGCTTGAAAAAATGCGTCTACATTCAATAATGCCGGATCCCCTGCTTCAAGAGAAAAATCCCAGTCTTGAGGGTCACCACGCAGCAAGGATATGATGATTTTTACTTGCTGAATGGGATCACCAAAAGAACGGGGTTTCAAAGCAAAAAAACAATTTGCAGCTATTTTTAAAGTTCAAAAACTTGGATCTGTCCCCAAAAAACAAGTCAGGAGTAGGAATTCTAGGCTCTAAAGCCGGAGTCTGGACAACATAATCTTGGATACTCTGTACTCTTGCAGCAAGTTAATCCACACGAGAAAACAAACCCTGAACATCCATGCCAGAGCATATATCCTGCAACACCCAGATATCAAGAGGAAAAAAGAGGCAAACCAGAGCACAGAAAAAAAAAATGGTTCAGAACTTTCTTTTCCTTCTTTTGAGATGCGTTTAATTCATTTTTGGCCACTTGTACTGTTATGATGCGGTGGTTTAGGAGCAACATGGAACGAGCTCTAAAGGAAGTGGTATCTGTACTGACCGCAGTCCCTAAGCTCAACACAACACTAGAAGTAGCCGTGGGATGCTCCTAACTCTCCCTAGGCACCTCGTCACAGACTAAGAGCTAACTACCCCTAAAGATAGAAGCAGGAAAACTATCTTGCCTCAGAGAAAATCCCCAAAGGATAGATTAGCCCCCTACAAATAATGACTGTGAGTGGAGAGGGAAAAGACATACACAGAATGAAACCAGAATGAGCACAGGAGGCCAGTCTAGCCAGATAGAAAGGACAGGATGGAATACTGTGCGGTAAGTATAAAACACTACAAAACTCCAAGCAGAGTTTACTAAAAACTGCACACCTGACTAAAGGTGTGGAGGGTAAATCTGCTTCCCAGAGCTTCCAGCAAGACAGAATTAATTCATACTGATAAGCTGGACAAACATAGAAAACACAAAACGATTAAGTCCACAATCTGTGGACAGAAAAGAGCAAGCAAGAACTTAGCTTTGCTGAACTGGTCAGGATAACAGGGAAATCCAAAGAGATGTGAATCCAACCAGAAACATTTACAAGTGCCACTGGCTGAAGGAAAAGCCAGGCATAAATAGTTGAGCAGAAAAGACGATCAGTAGAAGCAGCTGATGACAGCTAAATCCAAGGAGCAGCCATACCACTTGAAACCACCAGAGGGAGCTCAAGAGCAGAACTCACAAAAGTGCCACTTACAACCACCGGAGGGAGCCCAAGAGCGGAATTCACAACAGATCCTGCAAGCAAAATTCAATTTACCGAGAAGGGACTGAACCTCACGCAATGGCAGCTTTTTTAAGCGACACGCTCGAGCCACGTCGCTTCTCAATCCGACCACTTTCTCTTCAAATAACCTAAACTCCCAATTAACTGAATCGATAACAATGCCAAGGAACGAAAGACTCGTGCTAGGCCCTTTGGTTTTTCCTGGCGCCAACGGGACACCGAAATGTTCCGCTAACCACATCACTGTCCTCAAGGCCATGTCACAACATCCGGACTGACCAGGCCCGATGCACAAAAAGTCGTCCAAATAATGTATCACTGAATCCAAACCCTTGCAAAACAATGGGGAGAATATACACCAAATTTGCTCACCTGGTTAGGATGAGATTAGAGCATATAGATTGCAGATCCACAGGTCTTCACCGACCGGAAAATAATGTCTTCAAAGGGAGATTTGTAGTTAAAGTTCTGCGCTGCCGCTAAGATGAATTTCAGGAGAGTATAGTTGATTCACAGTGGTTTTATTAAACGCATTTCAAGGGTCTCATGCCCCCTTCATCAGGAAATACCACCTGTAAGGGGTATTTCCTGATGAAGGGGGCATGAGACCCCTGAAACGCGTTGAATAAAACCACTGTGAATCAACTATACTCTCCTGAAATTCATCTTAGCGGCAGCGCAGAACTTTAACTACAAATCTCCCTTTGAATCCAAACCCGACACATCCTGAATGACCCATTCAAGAAGAGAACTAAAAGCCTCAAAACGAGACAAAACAAGAGAATGAGCAACCCATCGGCAAACATCTATCAACGTAAAAAACCCCGTTCCAATAACAACCCAACAGCCTCACGCTATCAGGATGAACAGGTAGTAAACAAAAAAGGCAAAAAGCCGACTCAATATCGGTCTTGGCCAACAGCGCACCCCTACCGCAACTACGCACCCAGCGTGCCGTCTTGTCAGAAAACGTACAAAACAGAGCTCCGGGTCTATCCCGTCATTCATGGACCTCCCCCAAGGGTAGGACAAATGCTGAATCAGCTTAAACTTGTTCGGTTCCTTCTTCGGAACCACACCCAACGGCGAAACTACCAAATCCTCTAGCTGCGGAACAGGGAAAGGTCCGGACATCCTCCCTAAAGAAACCTCCTTATTCAACTTTTCCGAAACCACAGCAGCGTGACACTCAGCTGATCTTAAATTCTTCAAAACTTGAGGGATACCAAAAGGAGAAGAGGGTATACGAAAACCATCGCGGAAACCCAATAACAACAACTCCGCTTTTTCCCTATCCGGGAACCTATTTAGATAGGGGACCATCGCGTCCAGCCTCACTGAATTGCCCTCTGACTTCCCTTTTTTCTTAAAGCACTTGGCAGCACCATGGGAAGACCCATTGCAGTGCGAGCACGTGTGCTTGAACTTACAAGTAGCTCCGAACTTGCACTGGCTGTCATTAAACTGCCAGCACAAACCGTGTTTTTGACCTCCCGATTGTCCGGACTGACCCCCTGATCCCAAAGAACTTCCTTGCGAGGCAGCTTGGCCGGCAGTTCCGGCCCCACCTTGAAAGGAATGGCCAAATTTCATCGGTGCCTTAACCCGCAACCACAAACCACATGTCCTTCTGATCCCATCTAATCGCCGGACAAACCGCCTTTCGCTGCCTAAACTGTTCGTTGTACCGGAGCCAGGCCTGACCCCCATATGCCCTATGTGCCTCACCTATTGAATCCATATAGCAAAATAAGGCAGAACAATGTTCAGGAGCCTTTTCGCCAACTACACTCGCCAAAATCGCGAACGCTTGTAGCCAGTTCACGAAAGTCTGAGGAATAAGACGCCATCTCCGTTTTTCCTCATCCTTCTCCTTACTGTCCTCCTTCTTGCTCATATCTAAATTAAATTTCTCCAAAGGAATGAGCGAAAAGATCTCCACGTACTCATCTTTCCAAATCTTCTCCCTCACTTCCTTTTTTTCAAATGAGCCCCCAACGGCCCCTCAAAACATAAACCTCACCCCGCGCTTTATCGTCCAAACGAATCCTGCCTTCCTTCTCTTTTTCAGTCTGCACGGACACTGACACGGGCTCCGACGACCTGCTCGGCGCCAAAGAACCCCCGCCCGACACACCAAGACCTAAGTCCGTAGGACCCTCCCACGCCGCCAAAGGTGATGGCACCGACCTAATACCTCCCAACCGTGTTAGCAACTCATGAACGCTAGATAATAGCTCGCCTACCCCCTCATTCCCCGAATCAGACCGAACCCTCGCATGCTCACCCGCAACCACAGCCCCACCCGCCTGACCCACCCCAACTAACGAGGAAAACGATAGCATCGGTAACAAAACATAGAGTCATGCTCACAAGGCTGCAGGGAAGCTGGGGTCCCCCCAGCCGCAGACATCCTGCTCATCCAGCCGTCACCTGCTCCCGATCCGCTCCGTGGACCTACCTGGTGCTGAGGCTCGCCGTGTGATGAGGACCGTGACGTTTCGGCCCCATCCAGGCCCACTGCCGTCGATCCGGATGTGGCCTGCGATGAAGGCACCCCGGGCACAGGTACCCTGCCAGAGATGATCCCATCAGACCCTCGGACACGGCTCCCTCCAGATCTGACTGATGATGCAGGTGAGGATCCGGGGTCACTAGTCAGGCATGGCAGCCCCGCAAGTCCAGAGACGACCAACGATCCGGCGCATGAAGGCCCCCGGGAGCGAGTGAGGATATGGCCTATCATCCGCCGCAGGCCCCAGCACGGCGGGCAGATTCCTCTCGGACCGGGCCCTGCTTGGATGCTTGCGGGCGGGCACTCGGTCCAGAGGGTCCCTGGAGGGACTCCTGCGCCTGCGCTGAGGCACATCCGGGGATAAGCGCTCTGGAGGCCGGACCCGCGGGGAGCACCGCTCGCCTCCAACCACCGACGGAACATCCCCGCTGCCTCCGCACAGGATTCCGGCCACCTGGGACTCCAGCCAGTCGGGAGGCTGATTTGCGGCAGCCACCTGCAGCCTTTGCAGCTCCTGCTCAACTGATGCCATCTGGTATGTCTCTCCTGATTGCCTCCAGAGCGAGAACTGACCAAACCCCACCCCTCATTGCGCTATAAACCCCTCTAATACAGATTACCCCCCTCCCCTTAAACATAACCCCACCCTCTGCCCTTCTGCTCCAAACCCCTGTCATGTCGGCCTGCACGTATGCCGCCTGGGGGGAAGGGACGGTTCACTCCGGCCTGCTCTTTGCGGCTTTAAGTCTCCTCATCTCGGCATACTTAGCATCTCGATCTCCTCCAGGAGAAACGATACTTCTTGGATAATGAGCTAATGCATGTAACACATGTAGCTCCTATATAGCACATGTTTAAAAACAGCAGCATGGAGGACATTATATAGGAGTACTAAGCAGTGTAGCTGGCAATCCAGCACTAAGGTGAGAAGACTGCTTGCTAGAAGACAGCTGCTTAGGTCTGTGAGTGCCTTTGCTTCTCTCTCTTTAAGGCTGGGGTCACACTTGACATATGAAAAATCGGGCATAGTTTCCCTGCCAAGAGTTGCACAAGTGTTCTCCGTATGGTCATCCGTGTGAAATGCTTTTGCAATGCGATTATCTCACACCTATGCATCCGTGTAATATCCGTATGACATCCGTACGACATGCGTATGGATTTACATTTCTCACTGCTTTTCCCCATTGAATTTAATGGCTCAATGGGCTAAAATGAGGAAAATGTGTGCGTATTTCTCGCAAGTCACACTGATGGTCCATGTGGTGTCCGAGTTTTTCTCGCACCCATAGGCTTGCATTGGCGAGTCTCGGATGACATACGTGTGCAATTACAGCATGCTGAGATTTTACACGCTCGGCGAATATGCCTGAGAAAAAATACGGTGATGAGAGCTGCCGCATAGATTAACACTGGACCGAGTGCTATGTGATGTTTTCTCGCATATCACTCGAGCATATTCTAAGCTTGTGTGACCCTGGCAAAATAATCTTTATCCCTTCTATTGCTCTCTTCCCCCTCCTTAATCCCTTCAACCCCAGATAATTTTCTGTTTTATCATTTACGGTTTTTCCTCCCTTATTCCAATAGTCATAACTTTTTTTATTTATCTGTCCATGTAGCCATAGGAGGGCTTCTTTTTTTGCGGGTCAACTTTTACTTTTCAATTACATCATTCATTTTATCATATGATGCACTGAATAGCGGTAAAAAAAATTCCAAGTGTGTTGAAATTGCAAAAAAAGTGCAATTTCACTTTTTTTTCAAATTGCAATATTTTTACTGAAATTTTTCAATTTTGTGGTGGGGTTATTTACCATATCCACTGAAAGGTATAACCGACCTGGCAATATGATTTTTTTATTTAGCGGGTGAGCAAGAATTTTGAAAAAAAAAACAACTTTGCTTGTTCCCTTCTGATTTTGTGCGGATTTCGCCTGCGTTTTTACACCTGCGGATTCCTATTATGGAATAGATGTAAAACACTGCGGAACCGCACAAAGAATTGACATGCAGCATAAAATAAACCGCAGCGTTTCCGCGCAGAATTTTTCGCAGCATGTGCAATGCGGATTTGGTTTTCCATAGGTTTACATGGTACTGTACAACGCATGGAAAACTGCTGCGGATCCGCAGCCAAATCCGCAACGTGTGCACATACCCTAATACTTTAAATTTTCAGGATATAGTGATGCGTGATGGCTTATTTTTAGTGCCCTGATCTAATGTTTTTACTGACACCATTTTTAGGTATATAGAATGTTTTGATCGCCTTTTATTGCACTTCTTTTGCAATGTTTCAGTGACCAAAACATGTAATTGTGGAGTTTAAATTTTTTCTCATTACAGCATTTATTGATCATATTATTTTACCTTATGCAGTATTTAGATAGATTGGACTTTTACAAATGCAGCAATACTAAATATGTGTATTTTAAAAAATATATATTTTTAATGGGGCAAACAGGGGGTGATTTGAATTTGTGCATTTTTTTAAAGTTTTATTTATAATATTTTTAAAAATCTTAAAAGACGTGAAGCTGTGATCATAAGATCGCTAGTGATATTCATAGTGCATCAGCTCTGCTATGTATAGCTGAAATCACTAACTTCTATGAACAGGCTGGCCTTCACAGGAGAATTATCATGACAAGCACGGAGGCCTTCAGCAGACCCCTGGCAATCACGTCTTGGCAACACCAATGGTCCTGTGGAATGATGTGTCCCCCTGCTGCGAGTGTTAAATGATATTGACAGTGGCATTTAATAGGATAACAGCCGCAGGTGGTGCTCTGCTCCACCTGCAGCCATTCAAGGCACATGTTGGCTGATTAAACTCGCCATCATTTTCCTGGGAAGATACAGCCTCGGCATGCGGGCCCGCATCAAAGTCAGGGACACGACATATAACATAAATGTATGTCACACAGTTGAAACTAGAAGTTTCCATACACTATATAAAAAGACACATATGCATGTTTTTCTCAATATCTGACATGAAATCAGAATAAACCTTTCCCATTTTAGGTCAATTAGGATTACCATAATTATTAATATTTGCCAAATTTGCCTGCCAGAATAATGAGAGAAAGTTTTAAGGCATTTTTATTATTTACTACAAAGTCAAACGTTCACATACATTTCATTAGTATTTGGTACCATTGCCCTTAAACTGAATGACTTGGGTGAAATGTTTGTGATATCCTTCCACAAGCTTCTCACAATAGTTGGTTGGAGTTTTGGCCCATTCCTCCTGACAAAACTGGTGTAACTGATCCAGGTTTGTAGGTCGCCATGATGGCATCTGCCATTTCAGCTTTGCCCATAAATTTTCAATACCATTGAGATCAGGGTTTTGTGATGCCCACTACAAAATAATTAATTTGTTATCTTTAAGCCACTTTGTTACCATTTTGGCAGTATGCTTCGGGTTATTGTCCATTTGGAAGACCCAAAGCTTTAACTTCCTGGCTCATGTCTTGAGATTTCAGTATTGCCACATAATCTTCTTTTCTCCTGATGCCATCTAGTGCACCAGTCCGTCATGCAACAAAACAACCCCACAACATGATGGTGTCACCCCCATGTTTCACAGTTGGGATGGTGTTTTTAGGCTTCTAAGCTTCTCCCTTTTTCCTCCAAACAAAACAGTGGTCATTATGCCCAATATTCAATTTTAGTTTCAATTTTAGTTTCATCAGACCACAGGACATGTCTCTAAAAATTAAGGTCTGTGTTTCTGTGTGCATTTGCAAACATTATTCTGGCTTTTTATGTTTCTTTTGGAATAATGGCTTTTTCCTGGCAGAGTGGCCTTTCAGCCCATGTTAACCCTGCTGTTCTGTTCGGTCTGGGGAGACCTATTTTGAACTTTGGTATTTTTTGGGGTGTTCAAGATGCGGTTCTGAAACTTGTGGTTGATTGACTTAAATGAGGATGGGTCGGTCGGCCACGGGTTTCAGAGCCGCATCTTGAATATTTTAAAGAATATTGAAGTTCAAAGTCGGTCATTTTTGACCAACAGAACAGCAGGGTTAATACAGCATTCACTTCACTGTGGATATTGACACAGTCTTAATAGGTTCCACCATCATCTTTGCAAGGACTTTTGCTTTTGTCCTTAGGTTGATATGCACATGTCGGACCAAAGCATGTTCATCTCTTGGACACAGAATTCATCTCCTTCCTGAGCAGTATGACGGCTGGACATTCCCATCTTGTTTGTACTTGTGTATAATTGTTTGTACAGAAGAACGAGGCACCTTCAGGTATCTTGAAATTGTAAGGATGAGCCAGACTTGATGAAGTCTACATTTCTCTTCCTGATATCTTTGCTGATTTTTTTCGACTTTCCCATGGTGCTACACAAAGAAGCAGTGTGTTTCAGGTGTGCATTAAAATAAATCCATAGGTGTGTCTATAATTAATTGAGATATTGCCAAAAAAACTAACATAAGCTTCCAAACACATGACATCATCATATGGGCAGTCCAGAATTGTTTAAAGGCATATTAATCTTACTGTATGTAGACTTTTGACTTTGCAGTAAGTAGTAAAAATACATTCTCTCGCTCATTATTCTGGCATTTGACAAATATTAATAATTATGGTAATCCTAAATTACCTAAAACGTGAAAAGTTTATTCTGATTTCATGTCAGATATTGAGAAAAACATTCCTGTGTCTTTTTATATAGTGTATATATAATGTGTGATTCCAGGCCAGAAGGGGGAGCTCTGAACCCGGTTTCAGGGGAGCTTCCCAAGAGATATGTTCTGGCTTGGAGGAGGAGTTAGAGAGTTAGTCAGTTTGTTGGAGAAGAGAGGAGAGGAAGCAGGAAAGCTGGGGCTGTGCAGACAGGGGATTCTGCAGTTCCAGGCCAGAGTGGAGAAGTCAGACAGCGTGGTGCCTGTAGCATGTGCGAGAGGAAGAGAAGCACAGGAGAAGTGAGGAGCTGGAGGGGAGCTGCGACTGGGCTCTCTCCACGCTGAAGCGCAGGAACCGGACACCGGGAGTCCAAGGCTATGTGGGACTGTATGCCCCACAGCAGAAACCGGAGGGCAGAAGACTTCAAGTCGTCTGTCCACACCTCCACCCGAAGGCATAGCCGCATCCAGAGCCCGAAGTCACAGTAAATACAGACACCTGTAAAAAGGATCACGTTGCCTACCATGTGGGTGCTGTCTTAGGACATAGAGAGAGAGGACCTTGTGAGGAGCCATAGGCAGCAAGGGACTCGCCTTACAGTGCAGGAAGGAAGGCTTCCAACCTCACCTGAAAGGGGGATCCATAAATACTTCCAGGCCGACCAGACCTCACCAACATCTGTTACTGGTACCCTGGACTGTGCCCGTAAACCACCAGTTAACAGGTAAAGAGACTGCAACCTTGTGTCCTCTGATTCTTTCTGGCACCACACCATCTTTGCCTATTACAACGGGAGCCTTGGGGACCCAGCTTCACCTGTGGGAAGCCATACTATCCTTGCTGCAGTGCCATCACCCCCAGAGGATGCCTTTAAGCAGCGTCGGTTTTCCCTGATCGAATACCACAGGTGGCGTCACAAACACTCTTTATTCAAATGACCCCTTTAAAGACTTTCCCTTTTACTTGGACGCCCAGGGCCACAGACCGGGTCACTGCCACCGTGACTACCCCTTTAACGACCACTGGACACAGCCTGAGTACCCCAGGGCCCTAGTGGGGTTCTCCATATGTAAACTTCTAGTTTCAAATGTATGTCGTGAATGGGGTGAAACTTCAATAGGCAGCTTTAATCTGGGAGCTGGCAGTTCACCTTATTTTGACCAGGATGGATTTTAGCTGTTTTTCAGAGTGAATGATGAATTCTGGAGATAGGGAAGATATGGCTCATAAGTTGAGAAAAAAAGCATATTTCTCTGAAAATATATATTAAAGTTTGTTATATTTGTTATATATTTGTTCTGTTGATTTATGCAATTTATGTAAAAAAAACAGCAGTATGTATTTAAGTTATTATTATTATTATTATTATTTATTGTTATAGCGCCATTTATTCCATGGCGCTTTACATGTGAGGAGGGGTATGCATTATAAAAACAAGTACAATAATCTTAAACAATGCAAGTCATAACTGGTACAGGAGGAATGAGGACCCTGCCCGCGAAGGCTCACAATCTACAAGGGATGGGTGAGGATACAGTAGGCGAGGATAGAGCTGGTCATGCAGCGGTTTGGTCGATCGGTGGTTACTGCCCGTTGTAGGCTTGTCGGAAGAGGTGGGTCTTCAGGTTCTTTTTGAAGGTTTCGATGGTAGGCGAGAGTCTGATGTGTTGTGGTAGAGGGTTCCAGAGTAGGGGTGATACGCGAGAGAAATCTTGTATACGATTGTGGGAAGAGGAGATAAGAGGGGAGTAGAGTAGGAGATCTTGTGAGGATCGGAGGTTGCGTGTAGGTAAGTACCGGGAGACGAGGTCACAGATGTATGGAGGAGACAGGTTGTGGATGGCTTTGTACGTCATGGTTAGGGTTTTGTAGTGGAGTCTCTGGGCAATGGGGAGCCAGTGAAGGGATTGACAGAGGGGAGAGGCCGGGGAATAGCGGGGGGACAGGTGGATTAGTCGGGCAGCAGCGTTTAGAATAGATTGGAGGGGTGCGAGAGTGTTAGAGGGGAGGCCACAGAGCAGGAGGTTGCAGTAGTCAAGGCGAGAGAAGATGAGGGCATGGACTAGGGTTTTGCAGATTCATGGTTGAGGAATGAACGGATTTGTGAAATATTTTTGAGTTGAAGTCGGCAGGAAGTGGAAAGGGCTTGGATACGTGGTTTGAAGGAGAGATCAGCGTCAAGAATTACCCCGAGGCAGCGAGCTTGTGGGACTGGGGAGAGTGGGCAGCCATTTACTGTAATGGATAGGTTCGTTGGGGGGGTCGCGTGAGATGGGGGAAAGATGTCCATATTAAGTTTCAGAAATCTAGCGGAGAAGAAGGATGAAATAGTGGACAGACATTGAGGGATTCTGGTTAGAAGGGAGGTGATATCTGGTCCAGAGATGTAGATCTGTGTGTCGTCAGCATAGAGGTGATACTGAAAGCCATGAGATTCTATGAGCTGTCCCAGGCCAAAGGTGTAAATGGAGAAGAGCAGGGGCCCGAGGACTGAACCTTGTGGGACTCCGACAGATAGGGGGCGAGGTGAGGAGGTGGTGTGTGAGTGGGAGACGCTGAATGTCCGGTCTGTTAGGTATGATGAGATCCAGGATAGGGCCAAGTCTGCGATGCCAAGGGATGAGAGGGTCTGTAATAATAGGGAATGGTCCACTGTGTCAAAGGCAGCCGACAGGTCGAGGAGGAGGAGGACAGAGTAGTGTCGCTTGCTCTTGGCAGTTAAGAGGTCATTGGTGACTTTAGTTAGGGCAGTTTCAGTGGAATGGTGTGACCGGAAGCCAGATTGTAGGCGGTCAAAGAGGGAGCAAGAAGAGAGATGGGAGGACAGTTCAAGGTAAACGTGTTGTTCCAGTAGTTTGGAGGCATAGGGGAGAAGTGATATAGGGCGATAGCTAGATACAGAGGATGGGTCAAGAGAAGGCTTTTTGAAGATAGGTGTGATGGAGGCATGTTTAAAGCTTGAGGGGAAAACACCAGTTGTTAGTGATAGGTTGAAGAGATGGGTTAGGGTTGGGATGAAGACTGTGGTGAGGTTTGGGATGAGGTGGGATGGGAGCGGGTCAAGTGCACAGGTGGTGAGATGCGATCTTGAGAGTAGAGTGGAGAGTTGATCTTCTGTAATGGTGGAGAAGTTGGTTTTGGAGGTGGAGGGCTGGGAAGTCGGGAGGAAGGGCTCTGGGGGTTGTTGACCAAAACTGTCTCTAATGATATCAATCTTCTGCTTGAAAAATGAGGCAAAGTCTTCAGCGGAGATAAGTGGGGAGAGAGGAGGTGCTGGGGGACGGAGGAGAGAATTGAAGGTGTTGAATAACTGTTTAGGGTTGTGAGACAGAGAGGATATGAGAGATGAGAAGTAGGTTTGTTTAGCTGTGGCGAGTGTGGTCTTGAAAGTAGTGAGGGACTGTTTGAATGCGATGAAGTGCTCGTTAGAGTGGGATCTTTTCCAACTGCGCTCAGCAGCCCTGGAAGCTCACCTCAGTTCTTTGGTCAGGCTGGTGTGCCAGGGCTGTCTGTTGATTTTGCAAGCTTTGGTATGTGAAAGTGGGGCAGCAGATTCCAAAGCTACAGCTATTGTGGTGTTATATAGAGCGGCAGCGTCATCCGCATTGTGTATGGAACTTATGTCTGTGAGAGGGAGGAGGGATTCAGAGAGTGAATGTAGGTCAAGATGTTTAAGATTTCTGCGAGGGTGTGAAAGTTTGTGGGGTGGGGATTGTAGACATGGAGTGGAGAGAGATGAGAATGTGAGAAGGTTGTGGTCAGAGAGTGGAAGAGGTGAGTTAGAGAGGTTAGATAGAGAGCAGAGGCGGGTGAAGATGAGGTCCAGTGTGTGACCGTCTTTGTGAGTGGCAGCAGAAGACCATTGAGTTAGGCCGAAGGAGGAAGTGAGAGTTAGAAGTTTAGTGGCAGCTGAGAGGGAAGTGTCAATGGGTATGTTGAAGTCGCCCATGATGATAGTGGGGATGTCCGCAGAAAGGAAATGAAGTAGCCAGGTGGTGAAGTGGTCAAAGAAGGTGGTGGCTG
Organism: Ranitomeya imitator; assembly: GCF_032444005.1. Taxonomy (NCBI): domain Eukaryota; kingdom Metazoa; phylum Chordata; class Amphibia; order Anura; family Dendrobatidae; genus Ranitomeya; species Ranitomeya imitator. The sequence goes on along the minus strand of NC_091286.1, from coordinate 399,338,932 downwards.
GCCCTGGGGGGCAGTAGATGACAGCCAGTTGGAGGGGGAGTAGATGCGCACAGAGTGCACCTCAAAGGAAGGGAGGGTAACAGAGGGTGGCAGTGGGATTGGGGTGAAGGAGCAGTTATCTGACAGGAGAAAACCAACTCCTCCGCCATGTTTGCTGCTGAGGCGGGGTGTGTGGGAAAGGTGGAAGCCACCGTAAGAGAGTGCAGCAGGGGAGACTGTGTCAGAAGGGGTGAGCCAGGTTTCGGTGATGGCGAGGAAGGAAAGTTTGGTAGTAACAAAAAGATCATGGATGTAGGAAAGCTTGTTGCAGACAGAGCGAGCGTTCCACAGAGCTCCTGTTAGTGGGACTGGGGAGGCGGGGGCTGGGCGAATGGGTATAAGGTTAGAGAGGTTACGGAAGTTCCTTACTTGGTGTGGGGATTGGGGGAGGTAGCAGAAAATGAAGGATTATAGGGGTGAAAGTGAAAACAAACAGAAACATTGTTTACAGTGACTGTATCCAGTTATCTTCAGTTACCTTCTGGTTCAATTCAGGTTTTAATTCTACTGTAATCCACACTTTTAAGGACACACTTCTAAGGGATCACACAGCAGACTAAAGTCATTGCAGACTTTTGCTATGCAATATATGGAAAACTAAGTGCGTTCAGGTGTGAAGCAGGGAGGAGTGGTCTCTGCTCATCTTGGTCAGAGAATTAAAGGTACCATCACACTAGACGATATCGCTAGCGATCCGTGACGTTGCAGCGTCCTCGCTAGCGATATCGTCCAGTGTGACAGGCAGCAGCGATCAGGCCCCTGCTGTGCTGTCGCTGGTCGGGGAAGAAAGTCCAGAACTTTATTTCGTCGCTGGACTCCCCGTAGACATCGCTGAATACTTACCTACCGCTGTCTGTCCTCGGCGCTCTGCTTCTCTGGTCTGGCTGTGAGCACAGCGGCCGTGCGGGACTGCGCCTGCCGATGATTGTTCACAGCAGGCCACGTAGTATATAGCACAGCCACGTAGTACATAGCACAGCTACGTAGTATATTCGCAGCCACGTAGTATATAGCACAGCCACGTAGTATATAGCACAGCCCACAGAGTATATAGCACAGCCATGTAATATATAACACAGCCCACGGAGTGCATAACAGCCCCCATAGCATATAACACAGCTCACATAGTATATAACAGCCCACGCAAGCAGTATATAACACAGCCCACGTAGTGTATAACACAGCCCACGTAGTGTATAACACAGCCCACGTAGTATATAACAGCCCACATAGTGTATAACACAGCCCACGTAGTATATAGCACAGGCACGTAGTATATTGCACAGCCACGTAGTACAGTTATATGAAAAAGTTTGGGCACCCCTATTAATCTTAAGCTTAATGTTTTATAAAAATTTGGTTTTCTAACCTCATTGAGCTTTGAACTTCATAGCTAGGTGTATGCAATCATGAGAAAAGCTACTTAAAGTGGCCACTTGCAAGTTGTTCTCCTGTTTGAATCTCATCTGAAGAGTGGCATCATGGGCTCCTCAAAACAACTGTCTAATGATCTGAAAACAAAGATTATTCAACATAGTTGTTCAGGGGAAGGATACAAAAAGCTGTCTCAGAGATTTAACCTGTCAGTTTCCACTGTGAGGAACATAGTAAGGAAATGGAAGAACACAGGTACAGTTCTTGTTAAGGCCAGAAATGGCAGGCCAAGAAAAACATCAGAAAGGCAGAGAAGAAGAATGGTGAGATCAGTCAAGGACAATCTTCAGACCACCTCCAGAGAACTGCAGCATCAACTTGCTGTAGATGGTGTCACTGTGCATCGGTCAACTATACAACGCACTTTGCACAAGGAGAAGCTGTATGGGAGAGTGATGCGAAAGAAGCCGTTTCTGCAAGCACGCCACAAACAGAGTCGGCTGAGGTATGCAAAAGCACATTTGGAGAAGGAAATTTCTTTTTGGAAGAAGGTCCTGTGGACTGATGAAACCAAGATTGAGTTGTTTGGTCATACAAAAAGGCGTTATGCATGGCGGCCAAAAAACACAGCATTCCAAGAAAAACACTTGTTACCCACAGTAAAATTTGGTGGAGGTTCCATCATGCTTTGGAGCTGTGTGGCCAATGCCAGCACCGGGAATCTTGTTAAAGTTGAGGTACGCATGGATTCCTCTCAGTATCAGCAGATTCTTGACAATAATGTTCATGAATCAGTGACAAAGTTGAAGTTACGCAGGGGATGGATCTTTCAGCAAGATAATGATCCAAAACACCGCTCCAAATCTACTCAGGCATTCATGCAGAGGAACAATTACACCGTTCTGGAATGGCCATCCCAGTCCCAAGACCTGAATATCATTGAACATCTATGGGATCATTTGAAGAGGGCTGTCCATGCTCGGCGACCATCAAACTTAACTGAACTGGAATTGTTTTGTAAAGAGGAATGGTCAAAAATACCTTGATCCAGGATCCAGGAACTCATTAAAAGCTACAGGAAGCAACTAGAGGCTGTTATTCTTGCAAAAGGAGGATCTACTAAATATTAATGTCACTTTTCTGGTAGGGTACCCATACTTATGCACCTGTCAAATTTTGTTTGAATGCAGATTGCACACTTTCTGTTAGTACAATAAACCTCATTTCAAGGCAGAGACATTACTGTGTCTAACAGTTATTAGATATATGAAACTGAAATAGATGTTGCAAAAAAAACCAATTTTTATAAAACATTAAGCTTAAGATTAATAGGGGTGCCCAAACTTTTTCATATAACTGTATATTGCACAGCCACGCAGTATATTGCACAGCCCACATAGTATATTGCACAGCCCACGTAGTATATTGCACAGCCCACGTAGTATATTGCACAGCCCACGTAATATATAGCACAGCCCACGTAGTATATAACAGCCCATGTAGTGTATAACACAGCCACACAGTATATTGCACAGCCACGTAGTATATAGCACAGCCATGTAGTATATTGCACAGCCCACATAGTATATTGCACAGCCCACGTAGTATATTGCACAGCCCACGTAGTATATAGCACAGCCCACGTAGTATATAGCACAGCCCATGTAGTGTATAACACAGCCACGTAGTACATTGCACAGCCCCATAGTATATAGCACAGCCACGTAGTATATTGCACAGCCCACATAGTATATTGCACAGCCCACATAGTATATTGCACAACCCACATAGTATATTGCACAGCCCACATAGTATATTGCACAGTCCACATAGTATATTGCACAGCCCACGTAGCATATAGCAATGTGGGCATCATCTCCCTGGGCATTGGCCCCCAGATCCAGGTGAAGCGTTTACCGATACTCCTCGCGTGCTCCGGTCCCAAGAGTGCATTGCGGTCTTGCGAGATGATGACGTAGTGGTCTCGCGAGACCGCTACATCATCTCGCGAGACCGCAATGCATGGAGCGGTCACCGGGGCGTCGCGAGGAGCGGGAAAGGCCTGTGCTGGGTCCGAGGGGCCGACGGGAGAGTATATAACTATTTTTTATTTTTTTAACATTAGATCTTTTTACTATTGATGCTGCATAGGCAGCATCAGTAGTAAAAAGTTGGTCCACAGGGTTAATAGCAGCGTTAACAGAGTGCGTTACATTGCGGCATCACGCAGTCCGTTAACGCTGCCATTAACCCTGTGTGAGCGCTGACTGGAGGGGGTTATGGAGCGGGCACTGACTGCGGGGAGGAAGGAGCGGCCATTTTGCCGCCGGACTGTGCCCGTCGTTGATTGGTTGTGGCAGTTTTGCCGCGACCGATCAGCGACTTGGGATTTCCGTGACAGACAAACAGAAAGACAGACATACAGACAGAAAGACAGAAGTGACCCTTAGACAATTATATAGTAGACTAGATGGTGGCCCGATTCGAACGCATTGGGTATTCTAGAATATGCATTTCCACGTAGTATATTGCACAGCCCACGTAGTATATTGCCCAGTCACGTAGTATATTGCTCAGTCACGTAGTATATTGCCCAGCCACGTAGTATATTGCCCAGCCACGTAGTATATTGCCCAGCGACGTAGTATATTGCCCAGCCATGTAGTATATTGCCCAGCCACGTAGTATATTGCCCAGTCACGTAGTATATTGCCCAGCTATGTAGTATATTGCCCAGTCACGTAGTATATTGCCCAGTCACGTAGTATATTGCCCAGCTACGTAGTATATTGCCCAGCCACGTAGTATATTGCCCAGCCACGTAGTATATTGCCCAGCCACGGAGTATATTGCCCAGTCACGTAGTATATTGCCCAGCCACGTAGTATATTGCCCAGCCACGTAGTATATTGCCCAGTCACGTAGTATATTGCCCAGTCACGTAGTATATTGCCCAGCTACGTAGTATATTGCCCAGCCACGTAGTATATTGCCCAGCCACGGAGTATATTGCCCAGTCACGTAGTATATTGCCCAGCCACGTAGTATATTGCCCAGCGACGTAGTATACAGCACAAACACGTAGTATATTGCCCAGTCACGTAGTAGATTGGCCAGCGACGTATATTGCACAGCGACGTAGTATACAGCACAGATCCACGTAGTATACAGCACAGACATGTAGTATATTGCCCAGCCACGTAGTATATAACACTGCTCATGCAGTATATAACAGTGGCCACGTAATATATAGCACAGGCCACGCAGTAGATCACACAGCCCACTGCCTATGTAGTATACAGCACAGAGCCACGTGGTATCTAACACAGCCCACATAGTATACAGCAGTGTGGGCACCATATCTCTGTTAAAAAAACTAATTAAAATAAAAAATAGTTATATACTCACCCTTCGGCGGGATCCACCGAAGCTCCGGCGATACGCGCACGGCTGCCGCCATCTTCCGTTCCCAGGATGCATTGTGAAATTATCCAGATGACTTAGCGGTCTCGCGAGACCAATGAATATCCGTGACAGACAGAAGGACAGAAAAACAGACAGAAAGACGGAAGTGACCCTTAGACAATTAGATAGTAGATATATATATATATATATATATATATATATATATATATATATATATATATATATATATATATATATATATATATATATATATATATATATATATATATATATATATATATATATATATATACTAGATTGTGGCCTGATTCTAACGCATCGGGTATTCTAGAATATGCATGTCCCCGTAGTATATGGACAATGATGATTCCAGAATTCGCGGCAAACTGTGCCCGTCGCTGATTGGTCGAGGCGACCTTTATGACATCATCGTTGCCATGGCAACCATTATGACATCTACGTCGATACTGTGCCCAGTGCTGATCAGAGACGCGGGTTTTCCAGGACAGACAGAAAGACAGACAGACGGAAAAACCCTTAGGCAATTATATATATAGATATATAACACTATATATATATATATATATATATATATATATATATATGTATATATATATATACATATATATATATATATATATATATATATATACATATATATATATATATATATATATATATATATACACAGGTCCTTCTCAAAAAATTAGCATATAGTGTTAAATTTCATTATTTACCATAATGTAATGATTACAATTAAACTTTCATATATTATAGATTCATTATCCACCAACTGAAATTTGTCAGGTCTTTTATTGTTTTAATACTGATGATTTTGGCATACAACTCCTGATAACCCAAAAAACCTGTCTCAATAAATTAGCATATCAAGAAAAGGTTCTCTAAACGACCTATTACCCTAATCTTCTGAATCAACTAATTAACTCTAAACACATGCAAAAGATACCTGAGGCTTTTATAAACTCCCTGCCTGGTTCATTACTCAAAACCCCCATCATGGGTAAGACTAGCGACCTGACAGATGTCAAGAAGGCCATCATTGACACCCTCAAGCAAGAGGGTAAGACCCAGAAAGAAATTTCTCAACAAATAGGCTGTTCCCAGAGTGCTGTATCAAGGCACCTCAATGGTAAGTCTGTTGGAAGGAAACAATGTGGCAGAAAACGCTGTACAACGAGAAGAGGAGACCGGACCCTGAGGAAGATTGTGGAGAAGGACCGATTCCAGACCTTGGGGAACCTGAGGAAGCAGTGGACTGAGTCTGGTGTGGAAACATCCAGAGCCACCGTGCACAGGCGTGTGCAGGAAATGGGCTACAGGTGCCGCATTCCCCAGGTAAAGCCACTTTTGAACCATAAACAGCGGCAGAGGCGCCTGACCTGGGCTACAGAGAAGCAGCACTGGACTGTTGCTAAGTGGTCCCAAGTACTTTTTTCTGATGAAAGCAAATTTTGCATGTCATTCGGAAATCAAGGTGCCAGAGTCTGGAGGAAGACTGGGGAGAAGGAAATGCCAAAATGCCTGAAGTCCAGTGTCAAGTACCCACAGTCAGTGATGGTGTGGGGTGCCATGTCAGCTGCTGGTGTTGGTCCACTGTGTTTCATCAAGGGCAAGGTCAATGCAGCTAGCTATCAGGAGATTTTGGAGCACTTCATGCTTCCATCGGCTGAAATGCTTTATGGAGATGAAGATTTCATTTTTCAGCACGACCTGGCACCTGCTCACAGTGCCAAAACCACTGGTAAATGGTTTACTGACCATGGTATTACTGTGCTCAATTGGCCTGCCAACTCTCCTGACCTGAACCCCATAGAGAATCTGTGGGATATTGTGAAGAGAAAGTTGAGAGACGCAAGACCCAACACTCTGGATGAGCTTAAGGCCGCTATTGAAGCATCCTGGGCCTCCATAACATCTCAGCAGTGTCACAGGCTGATTGCCTCCATGCCACGCCGCATTGAAGCAGTCATTTCTGCCAAAGGATTCCCGACCAAGTATTGAGTGCATAACTGAACATTATTATTTGTTGGTTTTTTTGTTTGTTATTAAAAAACACTTTTATTTGATTGGATGGGTGAAATATGCTAATTTATTGAGACAGGTTTTTTGGGTTATCAGGAGTTGTATGCCAAAATCATCAGTATTGAAACAATAAAAGACCTGACAAATTTCAGTTGGTGGATAATGAATCTATAATATATGAAAGTTTAATTGTAATCATTACATTATGGTAAATAATGAAATTTAACACTATATGCTAATTTTTTGAGAAGGACCTGTACACACACCATGATAGCCCCAGATATCCCCATATATATAGTAAAATGGCCTCAGTTCCCCCATATATAGTATGATGGCCCCAGTTCTCCCCATATATAGTATGATGGCCCCAGTTCCCCCCATATATACAGTATATAATGCCTGAGTAGATTTGGAGCGGTGTTTTGGATCACTGTCTTGCTGAAAGATCCATCCCCTGCGTAATTTCAACTTTGTCACTGATTCATGAACATTATTGTCAAGAATCTGCTGATACTGAGAGGAATCCATGCGTTCCTCAAATTTAACAAGATTTCCGGTGCCGGCATTAGCCACACAGCCCCAAAGCATGATGGAACCTCCACCAAATTTTACTGTGGGTAGCAAGTGTTTTTCTTGGAATGCTGTGTTTTTTGGCCGCCATGCATAACGCCTTTTTGTATGACCAAACAACTCAATCTTGGTTTCATCAGTCCACAGGACCTTTTTTCAAAAAAGAAATTGGCTTCTCCAAATGTGCTTTTGCATACCTCAGCCGACTCTGTTTGTGGCCTGCTTGCAGAAACGGCTTCTTTCGCATCACTCTCCCATACAGCTTCTCCTTGTGCAAAGTGCGTTGTATAGGTGACCAATGCACAGTGACACCATCTGCAGCAAGTTGATGCTGCAGCTCTCTGGAGGTGGTCTGAGGATTGTCCTTGACTGATCTCACCATTTTTCTTCTCTGCCTTTCTGATGTTTTTCTTGGCCTGCCATTTCTGGCCTTAACAAGAACTGTACCTGTGTTCTTCCATTTCCTTACTATGTTCCTCACAGTGGAAATTGACAGGTTAAATCTCTGAGACAGCTTTTTGTATCCTTCTCCTGAATAACTATGTTCAATAATCTTTGTTTTCAGATCATTAGACAGTTGTTTTGAGGAGCCCATGATTCCACTCTTTAGAGGAGATTCAAACAGGAGAACAACTTGCAAGTGGCCACTTTAAGTAGCTTTTCTCATGATTGCATACACCTGGCTATGAAGTTCAAAGCTCAATGAGGTTAGAAAACCAAAACAGTGCTTTAGTAAGTCAGTAAAAAGTAGGTAGGAGTATTTAAAACAAGAAAATAATAAGGGTGCCCATACTTATGCAGCAGTCAAATTTTGTTTGAATGCAGATTGCACATTTTCTGTTAGTACAATAAACCTCATTTCAAGGCAGAAACATTACTGTGTCCAACAGTTATTAGGTATATGAAACGGAAATAGCTGTTGCAAAAAAAAACAATTTTTATAAAACATTAAGCTTAAGATTAATAGGGGTGCCCACACTTTTTCATATAACTGTATATTATAATGGCCCCAATTCCTCCATATACTGTATATAATAATAAATAATAATAATAATAATAGTTAGCAATAAAGAACATGTGGGAGCTTAAATCCCTAGCTAGTCAAACATACGTGTGCATGCTGAATAACAAAAAAATTCAACCCTGTTTGTACAAAAGTGCAAAAAGAACTTTATTAAATACAATAAATCAGGGCAAAGAAATTATTATAATTAAACAAACAGGTTACACCACACATATAGTGAAAAAAACACTATTTAAAACCAAAGGATAATAATGCAACCAAAGTGCGATCAAACAGGCATAAGATAGTTAAATCTGGGAACAATCTAGTCTAGTAACATGACAAGCGTGTATAGTGCCCTGATCTTAGACACATTGAAAGGAGGAAAAGCCCCACAGGATATATTTGGAAACGTGTGCTGGGGTCTATATAGGGTTATATATGAACCACATAGACTATCCAAAGTTACGCATCACACCAAAAAGACCCACAGAAATGTATTTCCAGATAAGGCTATGTGTATAAAAGCCAGTCAGTGCTGACATAAGGCCAAATCAAATCCTCTTACCCATGTTTAGATGCCTGTGCGTCGCGCCGAGGCCCTGATACACGTTTCGCTATCTGTTGTGAATTCTGTGGTCACAAGTGGTATTGCAGTCTCTGGGCGTCCTCCCTCAGGTGTTTTGGTGAGCTCGTTGGCTGCCTTGCTATTTAGCTCCACCTGAGTCTGTCTTCCTTGCTCCTTGTCAATGTTCCAGTGTTGGATCTGAGCTACTGCATCTTTCCTTGGGCCTGCTGCTCTGCTAGATAAGTGCTTCTAGTTTGTTTTCTGTTTTTTCTGTCCAGCTTGTTATTATCTTTTGCTGGAAGCTCTGAGAAGCAAAGGGGTGCACCGCCGTGCTGTTAGTTCGGCACGGTGGGTCTTTTTGCCCCTTTGCGTGGTTTTCGTTTTAGGGTTTTTTGTAGACTGCATAGTTCTCTTTGCTATCCTCGCTCTGTCTAGAATATCGGGCCTCACTTTGCTGAATCTATTTCATTCCTACGTTTGTCTTTTCATCTTGCTAACAGTCATTATATGTGGGGGCTGCCTATTCCTTTGGGGTATTTCTCTGAGGTAAGTCAGGCTTGTATTTCTATCTTCAGGCTAGTCAGCTCCTCAGGCAGTGCCGAGTTGCATAGGTAGTGATAGGCGCAATCCACTGCTGCTTCCAGTTGTGTGAGGACAGTTCAGGTACTGCAGTCTACAGAGATTCCACGTCTCAGAGCTCGTCCTATTGTTTTGGGTTTTTGCCAGATCTCTGTATGTGCGCTGATTACTGCACGCTGTGTTGCCTGATTGCCAGCCATAACAGTACAAGGAGCCTATTCAATGATTTCCAATAGAGGGAAAAAAGAAATCCTGACATCATTTTTTTTTCTTGGCTCTGTCTTCAGTCTTTTTTTTCCCCTAGACATTAGAGTGCTTCAGGACACAGCTGTGGACATGGATATTCAGGCTCTGTGCTCCTCAATGGATAATCTCGTTGTAAATGTACAAAAGATTCAAGATACTATTGATCAGAAATCGATGCTAGAACCAAGAATTCCGATTCCTGATTTGTTTTTTGGTGACAGAACTAAGTTCCTGAGCTTCAGAAATAATTGTAAGCTATTTTTGGCCTTGAAACCTCATTCTTCTGGTAATCCTATTCAACAGGTTTTGATTATTATTTCTTTTTTGCGCGGCGACCCACAGGACTGGGCGTTTTCTCTTGCACCAGGAGATTCTGCATTGAGTAATATTGATGCATTTTTCCAGGCGCTGGGATTGCTTTACGATGAGCCTAATTCAGTGGATCAAGCTGAGAAAAATCTGCTGGCTTTATGCCAGGGTCAGGATGATGTAGAACTATATTGTCAGAAATTTAGAAAATGGTCAGTACTCACTCTGTGGAATGAATCTGCACTAGCGGCTTTGTTCAGAAAGGGTCTCTCTGAAGCTCTTAAGGATGTAATGGTGGGATTTCCTATGCCTGCTGGTTTGAATGAGTCTATGTCCTTGGCCATTCAGATCGGTCGTCGCTTGCGCGAGCGTAAATCTGTGCACCATCTGGCGGTATTGTCTGAGAGTAAGCCTGAGCCTATGCAGTGCAACAGGACTATGACTAAAGTAGAACGGCACGAACACAGACGTCTGAACAGACTGTGTTTCTATTGTGGTGATTCTACTCATGCTATTTCTAATTGTCCTAAACGCACTAGGCGGTTCGATAGCTCTGCCGTTATTGGTACTGTACAGTCCAAATTCCTTTTGTCCATTACCTTAATGTGCTCTTTGTCATCATATTCTGTCATGGCGTTTGTGGATTCAGGCGCTGCCCTGAATCTGATGGATTTGGATTATGCTAAACGTTGTGGATTTTTCTTGGAGCCTTTGCGGTGTCCTATTCCGTTGAGAGGAATTGATGCTACACCTCTGGCCAAGAATAAGCCTCAGTACTGGGCCCAGCTGACCATGTGCATGGCTCCTGCACATCAGGAAGTTATTCGCTTTTTGGTACTGCATAATTTGCATGATGTGGTCGTGTTGGGGTTGCCATGGCTACAAACCCATAATCCAGTATTGGATTGGAACTCTATGTCGGTAACCAGCTGGGGTTGTCAGGGAGTACATGGTGATGTTCCATTTTTGTCTATTTCGTCATCCATTCCTTCTGACATCCCAGAGTTCTTGTCGGACTTTCAGGATGTATTTGAAGAGTCCAAGTCTGATGCCCTTCCTCCGCATAGGAATTGTGATTGTGCTATCGATTTGATTCCTGGTAGTAAATTCCCTAAGGGTCGTTTATTTAATTTGTCCGTACCTGAACACACCGCTATGCGCAGTTATGTGAAGGAGTCCCTGGAGAAGGGACATATTCGCCCATCGTCGTCACCATTGGGAGCAGGGTTCTTTTTTGTAGCCAAGAAGGATGGTTCGCTAAGACCGTGTATTGATTACCGCCTTCTTAATAAGATCACTGTTAAGTTTCAGTATCCCTTGCCATTGATTTCTGACTTGTTTGCTCGGATTAAGGGGGCTAGTTGGTTTACTAAGATTGATCTTCGTGGTGCGTATAATCTGGTGAGAATCAGGCAGGGAGATGAATGGAAAACGGCATTTAATACGCCCGAGGGTCATTTTGAGTATCTGGTGATGCCGTTCGGACTTGCCAATGCTCCATCTGTTTTTCAGTCTTTTATGCATGACATTTTTCGTGAGTATCTGGATAAATTCTTGATTGTTTACTTGGATGACATTTTGATCTTCTCAGATGATTGGGAGTCTCATGTAAAGCAAGTCAGAATGGTTTTCCAGGTACTGCGTGCTAATTCCTTGTTTGTGAAGGGATCAAAGTGTCTCTTCGGTGTGCAGAAAGTTTCATTTTTGGGGTTCATCTTTTCCCCTTCTACTATCGAGATGGATCCGGTTAAGGTTCAGGCCATCCAGGATTGGACTCAGCCGACATCTCTAAAAAGTTTGCAGAAATTCCTGGGCTTTGCTAATTTTTATCGTCGCTTCATCTGTAATTTTTCTAGCATTGCCAGACCATTGACCGATTTGACCAAGAAGGGTGCTGATTTGGTTAATTGGTCTTCTGCTGCCGTGGAAGCTTTTCAGGAGTTGAAGCGTCGTTTTTGCTGTGCCCCTGTGTTGTGTCAACCTGATGTTTCTCTTCCGTTCCAGGTCGAGGTTGATGCTTCTGAGATTGGTGCAGGGGCGGTTTTGTCACAGAGAGGTTCTGGTTGCTCAGTGTTCAAACCATGTGCTTTCTTTTCCAGGAAATTTTCTGCTGCTGAGCGTAATTATGATGTGGGCAACCGAGAGTTGCTGGCCATGAAGTGGGCATTCGAGGAGTGGCGTCATTGGCTTGAGGGTGCTAAGCATCGCGTGGTGGTTTTGACTGATCATAAGAACCTTACTTATCTTGAGTCTGCCAAGCGCTTGAATCCTAGACAGGCCCGTTGGTCGTTATTTTTTGCTCGTTTTGATTTTGTGATTTCATACCTTCCGGGCTCTAAAAATGTGAAGGCAGATGCTCTGTCTAGGAGTTTTGTGCCCGACTCTCCGGGGTTATCTGAGCCGGCGAGTATCCTCAAGGAAGGAGTCATTGTGTCTGCCATCTCCCCTGATTTGCGGAGAGTGTTGCAGAAATTTCAGGCTAATAAACCTGATCGTTGTCCGGCCGAGAAACTGTTCGTCCCTGATAGGTGGACTAGTAAAGTTATCTCTGAACTTCATTGTTCGGTGCTGGCCGGTCATCCAGGAATCTTTGGTACCAGGGAGTTGGTTGCTAGATCCTTTTGGTGGCCGTCTCTGTCGCGGGATGTGCGTGCTTTTGTGCAGTCCTGTGGAATTTGTGCTAGGGCTAAGCCCTGCTGTTCACGTGCCAGTGGGTTGCTTTTGCCCTTGCCGGTCCCGAAGAGGCCTTGGACACATATTTCGATGGATTTCATTTCTGACCTTCCCGTTTCTCAAAAGATGTCTGTCATTTGGGTGGTCTGTGATCGCTTTTCTAAAATGGTCCATCTGGTGCCCTTGGTTAAATTGCCTTCCTCCTCTGATTTGGTGCCTTTGTTCTTCCAGCATGTGGTTCGTTTACATGGCATTCCTGAGAATATTGTTTCTGACAGAGGTTCCCAGTTTGTCTCAAGGTTCTGGCGAGCCTTTTGTGGTAGGATGGGCATTGACCTATCTTTTTCCTCGGCCTTCCATCCTCAGACTAATGGCCAGACCGAACGAACCAATCAGACCTTGGAAACATATCTGAGATGTTTTGTTTCCGCTGACCAGGATGATTGGGTGTCATTTTTGCCGTTGGCTGAGTTCGCCCTTAATAATCGGGCCAGCTCGGCTACCTTGGTCTCTCCATTTTTCTGCAATTCTGGGTTCCATCCTCGTTTCTCTTCAGGACAGGTTGAGTCTTCGGACTGTCCTGGTGTGGATTATGTGGTGGACAGGTTGCAGCAGATCTGGACTCAGGTAGTGGACAATTTGACCTTGTCCCAGGAGAAGGCTCAGCTTTTCGCTAATCGCAGACGCCGTGTGGGACCCCGACTTCGTGTTGGGGATCTGGTTTGGTTATCTTCTCGTCATATACCTATGAAGGTTTCCTCTCCTAAATTTAAACCTCGTTTTATTGGTCCGTATAGGATTTCTGAGATTCTCAATCCGGTGTCTTTTCGTCTGACCCTCCCAGACTCCTTTTCCATACATAATGTATTCCATAGGTCGTTGTTGAGGAGATACGTGGCACCTATGGTTCCATCTGTGGAGCCTCCTGCCCCTGTTTTGGTGGAGGGGGAATTGGAGTATATTGTGGAGAAGATTTTGGATTCTCGTGTCTCTAGACGGAAACTCCAGTATCTGGTCAAATGGAAGGGTTATGCTCAGGAAGATAATTCCTGGGTTTTTGCCTCTGATGTCCATGCCCCAGATCTTGTTCGTGCCTTTCATGTGGCTCATCCTGGTCGGCCTGGGGATTCTGGTGAGGGTTCGGTGACCCCTCCTCAAGGGGGGGGTACTGTTGTGAATTCTGTGGTCACAAGTGGTATTGCAGTCTCTGGGCGTCCTCCCTCAGGTGTTTTGGTGAGCTCGTTGGCTGCCTTGCTATTTAGCTCCACCTGAGTCTGTCTTCCTTGCTCCTTGTCAATGTTCCAGTGTTGGATCTGAGCTACTGCATCTTTCCTTGGGCCTGCTGCTCTGCTAGATAAGTGCTTCTAGTTTGTTTTCTGTTTTTTCTGTCCAGCTTGTTATTATCTTTTGCTGGAAGCTCTGAGAAGCAAAGGGGTGCACCGCCGTGCTGTTAGTTCGGCACGGTGGGTCTTTTTGCCCCTTTGCGTGGTTTTCGTTTTAGGGTTTTTTGTAGACTGCATAGTTCTCTTTGCTATCCTCGCTCTGTCTAGAATATCGGGCCTCACTTTGCTGAATCTATTTCATTCCTACGTTTGTCTTTTCATCTTGCTAACAGTCATTATATGTGGGGGCTGCCTATTCCTTTGGGGTATTTCTCTGAGGTAAGTCAGGCTTGTATTTCTATCTTCAGGCTAGTCAGCTCCTCAGGCAGTGCCGAGTTGCATAGGTAGTGATAGGCGCAATCCACTGCTGCTTCCAGTTGTGTGAGGACAGTTCAGGTACTGCAGTCTACAGAGATTCCACGTCTCAGAGCTCGTCCTATTGTTTTGGGTTTTTGCCAGATCTCTGTATGTGCGCTGATTACTGCACGCTGTGTTGCCTGATTGCCAGCCATAACAGCTATCGCTTCCTTGGTGGCTCTCCCCCATATATATAGTATGATGGCCCCAGTTCCCCCATATATAGTATGATGGCTCCAGTTCTCCCCATATATATAGTATAATGGCCCCAGTTCCCCCATATATAGTATGATGGCTCCAGTTCTCCCCCATATATATAGTATGATGGCCCCAGTTCCCCCATATATAGTATGATGGCTCCAGTTCTCCCCATATATATAGTATAATGGCCCCAGTTCCCCCATATATAGTATGATGGCTCCAGTTCTCCCCATATATATAGTATAATGGCCCCAGTTCCTCCATGTATGCAGTATGATGGCCCCAGCTCCATATATTCAGTATGGTAGCCCCAGCCCCCATATATACAGTATTACAGTGTAATGGCCCCAGCTCCCATATATACAGTATGGTGGCCCCGGCCCCCATATATACAGTACATGTATGCAGTATGATGGCCCCAGCTCCATATATTCAGTATGGTAGCCCCAGCCCCCATATATACAGTATTACAATATAATGGCCCCAGCTCACATATATACAGTATGGTGGCCCCAGCCCCCATATATACAGTATGATGGCCCCAGTTCCCCACATATATACAGTATGATGGCCCCAGTTCCCCCCATGTATACAGTATGATGGCCCCAGTTCCCCCATATATACAGTATGATGGCCCCAGTTCCCCCATATATACAGTATGATTGCCCCAGTTCCCCCATATATACAGTATGATGGCCCCAGTTCCCCCATACATACAGTATGATGGCCCCAGTTCCCCCATACATACAGTATGATGGCCCCAGTTCCCCCATATATACAGTATGATGGCCCCAGTTCCCCTATATATACAGTATGATGGCCCCAGTTCCCCTATATATACAGTATGATGGCCCCAGTTCCCCCCATATATACAGTATGATGGCCCCAGTTCCCCCATATATACAGTATGATGGCCCCAGTTCCCCCATATATACAGTATGATGGCCCCAGTTCCCCCTATATATACAG
Organism: Ranitomeya imitator; assembly: GCF_032444005.1. NCBI lineage: Eukaryota > Metazoa > Chordata > Amphibia > Anura > Dendrobatidae > Ranitomeya > Ranitomeya imitator. The sequence goes on along the minus strand of NC_091286.1, from coordinate 399,323,193 downwards.
TATGATGGTTCAGTTCCCCCCATGTATACAGTATGATGGCCCCAGCCCCCATATATACAGTATGATGGCCCCACAGCCTGCTTATACTCCATCTTCTCTTCAGGCCTGTAGAGCAGTGCGAGACAATGACGTCATTGCGCTCCCTGCAGGAGCACGCTGATGTCTCACAAGCTGCGGTCTGCAGCTTATGAGACGGACTGATGTGCGTGGCCGTGTCTGCACAGCTGCTGGGGTAGCGGCCCCGGGGGCATTTGCCTCCCGGCCACGCGGTCCAGCCCGAGTCAGCGACAACGACTACGGAAACAGCAGCAACCTCAGCCTATTCAGTGATGTATATATGCCCCCATGTCTCCAGTGATGTATATTTGCTCCTATGTCTCCAGTGATGTATATGTACCCCCATGTCTCCAGTGATGTATACGGTATATAATCCCATGTCTCCAGTGATCTATTTATGCCCACAGCCTTCCTAGTAATGTATAAATGACTCAGCATCTCCTATGTGATGTAGAAATGCCCCAGGGTCTCCTGTGATGCATAGATGCCCCAAAATGTCCTGTGACATATAAATTCCCTAGTGTATCCTGTGATGTATAGATGCCCCAGCGTCTCCTATGTGATGTATACATGAGCTGGCATCTCGTGCGATGTATAAATGCTGCAGTGTCTCCTATATGATATGCCAATGTAAATCTGGAAAACCGGTTGTGAGTAGTATCATTAACCCCTTAACTTTTTTTGTTTTTGTTTTTCGCTCCCTTTCTTTCCAGAGTAATAACTTTTTTATTTTTCCATCAATATGGCCATGTGAGGGCTTATTTTTTGCAGGATGAGTTGTACTTCTGAATGACACCATTCATTTTACCATGTCATGTAATAGAAAACGGGAAAAAAATTTCAAGGGCAATGAAATTCGCATCTCGGCTTCAGAAAAATGGCCGCCGCGATCTCCATCTGCGCACGCGTGTTATAGCAGGATCGATTTTATACTGCTTGCCTCCATTTTGTGTAAGTGTTATTATAGGTCAGATAAACACGTTGTTATTCACTATTCTTCATTTTAGCTGTTATTGCAGATTGTAGCAGGGAATGTCCTTGGTAAAGTAACGAATAATGTACTGTGTAAAAATATGTTTGCGAAACCATAGGGAGGCAAGGGAGTAATACACTCCAACGCTTAGCCCATAATATGGAGAATCCGCCTCCAACACAAGAATGCATAAAAAGTGTGTGTAAGCTTATTAAAACTAGAGATATTTCAGATACAGCCCTGGTGCGTTGTGTCTTATCTCTCCGGTGCCGTGACGTCATCTCTTCGGTGGACTCATCAGAGAGTAGGTCGAGACCTGCGACAACAATTCTGGTGCCCGAACAGGGACCTGAGTGCTTCATCTGAGACCCGGCCGACTCCAGTAATGGACCAGGGGACTTCCCGGGACTAGTGGCATCACACAGCGCTGGGGTGAGAATACTGATTATATTCTGCCTACGTCATTCCACTTGTGGACGGGTTCTCCCCTTCTTCTAGTCGACCAGGATCAGGTAAAATCACGGGCTTGCCCGGCTCAGGTACCTTTGAACCCAGATATTGACCCTCATTGTGTGGTTACTGATGACTCCACTGTTAGACTAAAATGATTGACCCCATGATCTTTGTGTGGTGTGCTTGTGGAGTGTTTGTTGTTTGTCTGTTCATATACCTGTGTTATCAATCTTGGAAGCAAGCTAATACAGTAACCTGTGAGCACAGTAAACCTATAGTTTAGGACTAAGGCAGGAGGACATAGCCTACTCTAGGTGAGGAGGAAAGGTCCGTCTGATAGTTTTCAGCCTGCACGGATAGGACTAACGCAGGATGACATAGCCTACTCTAGGTGAGGAGGAAAGGTCTGTCTGATAGTTTTCAGCCTGCACGTATCGTAGGAGGACATAGCCTACTCTAGGTGAGAAGGAAAGGTCCGTCTGATAAGTTTTCAGCCTGCACGTATACTAGCAATAGAATTGGGAACCAAGTACAGGGTTCCATAGTGCTAGAGAATTAGTCCAGGGAAAGTAATTCCAGAGAATTAGTCCAGGGAAAGTAATCCCAGAAGCAGGTTAGTGTGCTCTTGAAGGCAGGAGGCTTCCACCCCTCAGGGGAATTAGATTCAGGTAAATGACATGACTTCATGAAAACCAGTCTCAAGTGGTACACGATCCAAAGTAGAGGACGGTGCAGCTGACAGTGGACCTCCGACTTACCATGTTGCTAGTAGGTATCAGCCATGGTCTCCCACAGAACAGATGTCTTTGCACAGCTGCCAGACATTAACCAACGACCTATGACTTTTGCCAGACAGTGTGGGGTGATACAGCACACTTACCAGGCAACCAGACAGGATATGCAACAGTTAGTGCGTTCAGCCCTGGGGGAAGCACCTCTACTTAACTGACAGCTGAGACATTTAAAATGTACCCAGGGGGAAATGGTCCCCAGGGCGGAGAACCTAACAATGCCAGGTCAGGGTCTGACTTTGTTGAGGCACTAGAAAAAGCCTGTAAGATTAGACAGGAGGAAGTATCGGTGCATTTGGAAGACTGTGTACAGGACCCAAAGGAGCTCCCCATTGATTATTTTTACAGGTTGCAACAACGATGGTCTGATATGGGTTATGGTGAAGATGATAGAACTGCGACACGTTTGTTAAGTCATGCATATATGCAAGGGATTGATAAGTATGTGAGAGAGAAGGTGATGGCAAGTAGACCAGATTGGAGATCCTGCCCCCCAGGCGATCTTGCTAAGATTGCACATGGAGTCAGTTTGGACTCGCAGAAGCAAAAGACTAAGGTTCACTTTCAGAGGAGTGGACCCTCACAGAGAAGTGGAGGACGTGGAGGACCCACTACGGGTCCTAGATTGTGTTATGGATGTAAGAAACCAGGACATTTTAGGAAAGATTGTCGCACAAACCCATACCCAGATAAGGTTCCCACCCCTGCTACCCCCCAGACCGACGAATAGGTAATTGGCAGCCTGCAATTGTGTCCTCTAGTCACTCTACCTCCCACCCCCGACTGTACAGTACAGGTGAGCCTGCCAGGAGGAACTACAGCTGACTTTCAGGTTGACACGGGAGCTGACAACTCAGTTATCACGCTTTCAGACTGTCCATTACCCTTCCGTGACACCACCGATTTTGTCATGGCCACACCTTTCAATGCGCTGACCCAGACCTTGGGACTGACAGAACCCATTCCCCTCTCCATTTGTGAGAAGACCATTCTGACTCAGTTAATGGTAGCCCCCAGGGGACAATGTAATTTGCTAGGTGCTGACGTTTTACGGAAACTACAGGCGGTTATTATTTACCATGATGACGGAACAGTGACTATGACCCCTCAACTTAAACCCAGTACCCTCTGCAAGATCATGGCCCTGGATGCAGCTGCAAGTACTGCAGAAAGTGATCCGCCCACTGCACCTGCCCTGGATCAACTCCCCACTGATCTGTGGGCAAAAGACAAAACTGATGTGGGAAAACTCAAAGTTCCTCCCATAATAGTCAAATTGAAACCAGGGGCAGCACTGCCCCTATTGCGTCAGTACCCTCTGAGTGCTGCTCAGGAGGCTGCAATAGACGCACAGTTACAAAAATTGCTGGAATCAGGGGCTGTTGTGCCTACACAGTTCGTTTGCAACACTCCCCTGTATCCAGTAAAGAAGAAGGTTAGGCCTGGGGAGCCGGTGAATTATAGAATGGTCCATGACCTCAGAGCAGTCAATGCCGCAACAGAACTGCTTGCTCCCTTGGTTCCTAACCCACACACCTTGTTGGCACACATACCTGTTAATAGTATTTGTTTTTCAGTGATTGACTTGGCAAATGCCTTTCTCAGTGTTCTATTGCACCCAGATTGTCAGTATCTTTTTGCTTTTACCTTCTGCAATAAGCAGTATACTTGGACTGTCCTACCACAAGGAGCCTAGAATTCTCCTACTATCTTCTCACAGTTCATGGCACAAGTCCTACAAGGCTGGCATGTTAAAGGAGTAGTTCTCATTCAGTATGTTGATGACCTATTGCTGTGTGCTCCTTCTCGTTCTCTTTGTAAGATGGCCACGATCTCTTTACTGTTTTTTCTTTATGAATAGGGGTGCAAAGTATCCAAACAAAAATTACAGTTTTGCTTAAGTACTGTTGTGTTTTTAGGACATTGTCTCTCTCCAGGGAAAAAGCACCTCACCCCTGAGCGAAAACAGGCTATCATGGACATGCAGCCCCCACGGAATGTGCAGGGCCTCTGTGTGTTTCTAGGACTAACTTCCTACTGTCGTCCATGGATTCGTTCTGCCTCCATCTTAATGCAACCTCTATATGACTGTATGCAACCTGTCCCCTTCTGCCTTACACCAGAGGCACTTGACTGTTTTTACTCTCTGAAATTATGCATTGTTTCCTCTCCAGCTTTGGGCATCCCCAATTATGCCCTTCCCTTTAACCTCTTTCTTCATGAAAATGCAGGACATGCTACGGGTGTGCTGACTCAGCTTCATGGAGACAAACAGAGACCTGTTGCTTATTACAGCGGCCGCTTGGATACAGTGGCAAGAGGAAGTCCCTCCTGTGTTTGGGCTGTGATGTCTGTCCAGCTGTTGCTACACAAGTCTTCAGAGATTGTTTTGGATTACCCACTGATGGTCCATACCCCACATGATGTACATAGTACCCTTAACCAAGTACAACCTAGCCACCTGTCCATGGCCAGACAGCTGCGACTTCAGTGTGCTATTCTCATGCCTACTAATGTGACTTTGAAAAGGTGCACTGTCCTAAACCCCGCTACTCTTCTCCCAGTTCCTATGGATCCAAATGGGGGAGGGGGAGGTGACATGGAAAAGGGCACTCTTTTTCTTTCTAGAATGGATCCAGAGGAACAAGATCAGGTTTCCAAACCACATGATTGTCTAGAACTGATGTCTCAGGAAACAGCTGGTCTCCCTATTGTCTCTTGTGTGCCCATTCCTAATGCTGATTTTGAGCTTTTTGTAGATGGATCCCGTCACCAAGATGACCAAGGACGCTTCTGTACCGGATATGCTGTGGTCTCAGAACATGAGGTAATCAAGGCAGAGTCAATGCCAGCTCATATGTCTGCACAAGAAGCAGAGCTCAAGGCGCTTACAGAAGCGTGCAAACTAGCAGAAGGTAAGACTGTAAATATCTACACTGATTCCAGGTATGCCTTTGGCATTGCACACGACTATGGGCCTATCTGGAGAGCCAGAGCTTTCCTGACAGCAAATGGCCACCCCATTAAACATGCTGAGGCAGTCCAGCAACTTATGAATGCACTACAGCTTCCCACCCAAGCAGGCATCATAAAGGTAAGGGCACATACCAAAGGCACTGATGGACAGACGAAGGGTAATGCACTGGCAGACCAGGCTGCTAAGAAAGCAGCAAGCAGTCCTGTAGCCTCTAAAGTACGTCACCTGGACACCCCACCATCTCCACTTGTGTCAAAAGACATCTTAGCCCGGTTACAAGAACAGGCAAGTAAGGAGGAGAAAGATAGGTGGCAAAAGATAGGAGCCTGCTCTGATACAGTCACTGGACTATGGGGGAGGGGTGAAAAGGTCTGCCTACCACAGGCACTGTACCCAATGATGGCACAGGTTCTGCACGGGAATGTGCACCACTCGAAGACGGCCATGTGTGACACCCTACAGAAACAATGGATTGCCCCCGGGTTTTCCACCTGCGCAGAAAGGCAGGTACAGAGCTGCATGATATGTGCCACACATAACCAGGGTAGGACAGTGAAAACTCCATCCAAACACACTCCCCGGCCCCTTTACCCATTCCAGAGACTGCAGATTGATTATATTCAGTTGCCTAGGGTAGGGACGTATGAGTATGTGTTGGTCTGCATTGATTTATTTTCAGGTTGGCCAGAAGCCTACCCAGTTGCCAAAGCTACGGCTAAGACAACGGCGAAGAAACTGATGGCTGAGATCATATGCAGGTATGGAGTTCCTGAAGTCATTGAAAGCGATCGGGGTTCCCATTTTACTGGAGAGATCTTGTCAGAGGTAATGGCAGCACTGGGGGTAAGTCAAGCATTGCATACTCCATACCATCCACAGAGCAGTGGAAAAGTGGAGAGACTAAATGGAACTCTTAAGCTTAAAATCCAGAAGGCAATGGCAGAGACTGGTAAACCATGGACAGAATGCCTTCCACTGGCTTTGTTTTCAGTAAGATATGCCCCAAACAGGAAGATAGGACTGTCACCGTATGAGATTCTGTTTGGCAGGGGCCCCAATCTTGGATGTTTCTTTCCACAACAGTTGCAGCTCAAGTACCAGGACTTGACTAGCTATGTGCAGGCCTTACATGGACACCTTGCTAAAGTGCATTTAACTGTCTTCAGTTCTCTTCCAGACCCAGACAAGGTTCCTGGATACCATCCCTTGGAGCCAGGAGACTGGGTAGTGATAAAGCGGCACGTCCGGAAGAGCCTGGAACCAAGATTTGACGGACCATACCAAGTGCTCCTGACCACAGCCACAGCTGTCAAGCTCGAAGGAAAACCTAGTTGGATCCACACATCACACTGCAAGCGAGTTAAAGAACCCGATAGCCGATAAAAGAGACAATGTTTTGGCTGGTTTCGATTTCCATGATATTATGCGTAATCGCATGGGACAGTCTGAATTCTCCAACATCCTTGAACAATAAGTTTGTGCAACATCACAGAAAACTGATAGAGGACTTGTTGAGAAATTCCCAGCCCTTATCAGACTGTTGGATCTGTACGCATTCACCGACATCAGCCACAAGTATTCCCTTCCTAGCCATCCCTGTGTCACCTGAGGAACTGTTTGCCTGGACTGTTTGTTCTGACACACTTGCCAACAACGCCACGAACAATGTTAAGTTATGGAACACTACCGTCGGTATACCGATTGTAGGATGGGTGGGATACCCTTGGTGGCAAGGTAATCTCTCAGGAAGTAGTACACATCTACAATATTTGGCCTATAAGGGTGGGGCCTGGGTACCTAGGAATAAGACTGGACTAACTGATTTAGGGCAAGTTCCAACATATGGTTTGCAAATTAGTTTTGCTGTGACTTCATACTCTACTGATGCTTTCAAACCAATACTGTTAGAAAGAATGATACATAATACGTCAGGGAAATTTTCTAGTCTCCACCTTGGTGCATGTTTCAGAATATGTCTGCATTTATAGACTTGGTTCATAAATTGGAGATACGCAGGCAATACCTAAACATACGTTATATAAAAGAGCTGCAGATAACTCACCCCGCCCTTCAGGGAGACCACACATAGTGCAAATGGGTATAGCCAATAAAATTGTCAGTTCTATTTTTATTTACCCTATGATTACACAAATGTGGGATAAATTGGTTAGGGCCACAGACTATCTAGATGACCAAATTTGGGATATATTGGATATACTAAATACCACCATTGCTGTCCAAAATCAACTCAATATAGTAACCAACCAGAATACTATAGTATTAGACTATCTAACAGCAGCACAAGGTGGTATGTGTCAGGTTATTGGACCCACTTGCTGTCATTATATAGATCCAAATAGTACTATAAAGATGAAGCTAAAGTTAGAAGATGTTCAAAGACTCAGAGACCAATATGACAAAGATAATGATCGCACTAAGGACAGCTGGTGGTCTGATACTTTCTCTTTCCCAAACCCAGCCAATTGGTTTAAGGGGATCAGGGGCTAAGTAGTTGGGATTTTACAAAGCTTATTGCATATTGCTGCGATTGTCCTTATTGCATATATAGTGTTCAAAATAGTTTTTAAGTGTATCTCTGTATGTACTGGGAAATTCTGCACTCACACAGCTGATGATGATACATACTAACAAATCCTACCGCCAGTACAGTTTATTAAGAATAGTGAATAAAATGGGGGAATTTGTTATAGCAGGATCGATTTTATACTGCTTGCCTCCATTTTGTGTAAGTGTTATTATAGGTCAGATAAACACGTTGTTATTCACTATTCTTCATTTTAGCTGTTATTGCAGATTGTAGCAGGGAATGTCCTTGGTAAAGTAACGAATAATGTACTGTGTAAAAATATGTTTGCGAAACCATAGGGAGGCAAGGGAGTAATACACTCCAACGCTTAGCCCATAATATGGAGAATCCGCCTCCAACACAAGAATGCATAAAAAGTGTGTGTAAGCTTATTAAAACTAGAGATATTTCAGATACAGCCCTGGTGCGTTGTGTCTTATCTCTCCGGTGCCGTGACGTCATCTCTACGGTGGACTCATCAGAGAGTAGGTCGAGACCTGCGACAACACGCGCGTCATCCCGCGGCCATTTTCCTGAAGCCCCGGGCAGCAGAGCACCTATCTGCGCACACGCGGCCTCAGGAAGATGGCCGCCCCCACCGATAACCAGGGGAATAGCGCCGATCGCGCTCTTTTTCTTCACCTGCGCAGTGGATTCAGCAGTTGGGCATGCGCAAACCACTACGCCACCAACGGAAAGATAAGCAAGATCTGGGGGAAGAAACAGCGATGTCACCACGCCCATTTGACCAGACCAGCCTGATTGACAGGCAAAGATGGCGACTTTGGTAAGGTATTTCGGCAGCATAGGTGGGGAAACAGGGTATACAAAATACACTATTGTAACGCACAGCTCAGGCCCTATTTAACGGTATTTTTATCTCATACTGCAAAAACGGGGTGACAGGTTCCCTTTAAAGGGACACTGTCACCTGAATTTGGAGGGAACAATCTTCAGCCATGGAGGCGGAGTTTTGGGGTTTTTGATTCACCCTTTCCTTACCTGCTGGCTGCATGCTGGCTGCAATATTGGATTGAAGTTCATTCTCTGTCCTTCATAGTACACGCCTGCGCGAGGCAAGATTGCCATGTGCAGGCATGTACTACGGAGGACAGAGAATGAACTTCAATCCAATATTGCAGCCAGCATGCAGCCAGCAGGTAAGGAAAGGGTGAATCAAAAACCCCAAAACTCCGCCTCCATGGCTGAAGATTGTTCCCTCCAAATTCAGGTGACAGTGTCCCTTTAACAATCCCTAGTTCACATAGAGAGAGCCTTGTCATAGTGGTATTGTTAGAATCAAGAGGGCAAGTGGATGACAGGTGCCCAGTTAGCCTGAGAAATACAAGACAGGCAGAAAGATCGGTAACACTAAAGAGACTAAAGAGCCAAATATAATTATGCATAGCTGTGGATCAGAACACACATCTGGATAGAGGAAATCTGTGGGGGCCCGCCAACACCAGGGCAAAAATTAAATTGGTTATGCATCTTAGGATGCACATTCAGCTGAAGTACTGTATATTGCAGGGCAGAGAACCGTTGGGTCCGTACGCGGCAATACAAGCTGTCGGCCAATCAGAGGCCAGCAGCTGACTTCAGTGCGCATGTGACTAGAGGTGCATGTCAGTGACGTCATGAGCTCCCGTCGCTTGCACTCTGCAGTCAGCTACTGGCTTCAGAAGGGGACGCCGTGTGGCAGGGCAGTGGAGGGAAGGTCAGTATAACAGTTTATTTTTTTCTATGCATTAAAGAACAGCGGCAGAATGGGGGACATATACAAGTATGGGGAACATACATACCAGAATGGAGCCCAGGATAACGGACACATACCAGGATGGGTGATATATACCAGGATGGGGAATATACATACCAGCATGGGGGTTATATATAACAGGACGGAGGACATATATATACCAGGATGAGGGGCATATACACTATTTACCAGGATGGAGAACATATATTATGTATATACATGTATATTTAGAACATATATATACACCAGGATGTAGCGGGGCCTATCGGACTCTAGTTACACCACTGATGCCACCTAACATCACACGTTGCAGCAAGGAGAAGCAGCACCAATCATCTCAATAGCTGTGAGTTAGTTAATTTTTTAATAAATATAGCAGTGTTCATATTTTGACCCTAGCAGAAAAAAAGGTTCCCCACTCCGGTCTTAAAGAAATAAGTGTATATACAATTTTATACAATAATATAACTATAAAAGTACAGAATGAATTACAGTAAGTATTATACATAGTGGATGCTTTCCTGAAACGGAAAGTACTTGCAAGCAGCATAATACAAAGAATAGCAGGTTTACCCAGAATCCTTTGCAGTAGGCGGAGCTATGCAAATCATCTCTTTCCACCCCTGTCTAATCCACAGCGCTTGGAACCGCCAAGCGTGCAATGCTGCGGATTAGTTTCTAAATTTACACAGCCAACCAATTCCTACCTGTGGACACGTGTTTCGGGCTTTAGGCCCTCATCAGCACAGGGCTGGAATTGGTTGGCTGTATGGAGTGGGGCTCAGCCCTGTACTGATGAGGGCCTAAAGCCCGAAACACGTAAACCTGCTATTCTTTGTATTATGCTGCTTGCAAGTACTTTCCGTTTCAGGAAAGCATCCACTATGTATTTCCTTTAAGTAGAGGGCTTTTCGGTCTCTTTCGTCCCGCTACATTTAGCCCAACTTGGGTCTCTCCCTAAGGTGGCTAGCATATATGTATAGTAAGTATTATAGCCATTTTATGGACCACTCTTTAAAAGTCAAAGGGCTATTTATCATTTGTATCCTGCTTTTTATGTCTGTGTTCTGGATATTGTTTCTAGTGTAGGATAAAACTTCCTGAATGCACCATAGGTTACCAATGAATTGTACAACCAAAATAACTTAAAAGCTGAAACAATAGATCTGACATAAACACAATAGCAAACTAAAAAAAGTAATGTCAGATCACTGGTTGGAGCAGGATGTATCCACGTGTATATAAAGTAGAAATAATAATGTCTAGATTTCTGACAATAATACGTGAAGGACTCTAAGGCTGGAGTCACACTAGCGAGTTTTACGGATGTAAGAGCGCAGAAAACACGCCTAACAAACGTCCCAATTATTCTCTATGCCCCTGCTCCTATCTGCCGTATTTTACTGATCAGTATTATACGGCTTTCTACGGCCGTAGAAAATCGCAGCATGCTGCGTTTGTCACCGTATTGCGCAAAAAAAACGCCAATGAAAGTCTATGGAAGCCAGAAAAATACGGATTACACACGGACCAGCAGTGTGACTTGCGAGAAATGCGCAGCGGTGTTAGCGAGAAAAGCAGGTAATTCATTGCGGTGTACAGTAAAATCACACTGACAGCTTACAATAGAATAGGTAGAGTAAATGTGTACACATAGAATAGGTATATATATATATATATATATATATATATATATATATATATATATGTCAGTGAGACACATATATGTATATATATTATTACTTCATACAGAGCTAGATAGCTTTAAAGCCGGTAATTCAATTACCGGCTTTTGCTATCGCCTTCCTAAACCCGACATGATATGTGACATGGTTTACATACAGTAAACCATCTCATATCCCCATTTTTTTTGCATATTCCACACTACTAATGTTAGTAGTGTGTATATGCAAAATTTGGCAGTTCTAGCTATTAAATTAAAGGGTTAAATGGCGGAAAAATTGGCGTGGGCTCCCGCGCAATTTTCTCCGCCAGAGTAGTAAAGCCAGTGACTGAGGGCAGATATTAATAGCCTGGAGAGGGTCCATGGTTATTGCCCCCCCCCCCCCCCCGGCTAAAAACATCTGCCCCCAGCCACCCCAGAGAAGGCACATCTGGAAGATGCGCCTATTCTGGCTGGCACTTGGCCACTCTCTTCCCATTCCCGTGTAGCGGTGGGATATGGGGTAATGAAGGGTTAATGTCACCTTGCTATTGTAAGGTGACATTAAGCCAGGTTAATAATGGAGAGGCGTCAATTATGACACCTATCCATTATTAATCCAATAGTAGTAAAGGGTTAAAAAAGCACAAACACATTATTAAAAATTATTTTAATGAAAAAATCACAAAGGTTGTTGTAATATTTTATTCTACGCTCAATCCACTCACTGAAGACCCTCGATCTGTAACAAAAAAAAATAAATAAACCAACAATATCCATACCTTCCGAAGATCTGTAACGTCCAACGATGTAAATCCATCTGAAGGGGTTAAAATATTTTGCAGCCACTAGCTCTGCTAATGCAGCGTTCGTGGCTGCAAAACCCCGGGGAATGAAGGTAAAGTAGGTCAATGACCTATATTTACCTTCATTTGCGGTGAGGCGCCCTCTGCTGGTTGTCCCTAGATCGTGGGAACTTTCCTAGAAAGCTCCCAGGCTCGAGTTCATATGAGGACAACCAGCAGAGGGCGCCTCACTGCAAATGAAGGTAAATGTAGGTAATTGACTTACTTTACCTTCATTCCCCGGGGTTTTGCAGCAAGGAGCAGCGCTGCATTAGCAGAGCTCCTGGCTGCAAAATATTTTAACCCCTTCAGATGGATTTACATCATGGGATGTTACAGATCTTCGGAAGGTATGTATATTGTTGGTTTAATATTTTTACTTTGTTACAGAGCGAGGGTGTTCAGAAGGATTGAGCGAAGAATAAATTATTAAAACATTGGTTTTTATTTCATTAAAATAATTTTTAATAATGTGTGTGTGTTTTTTTTTAACCCTTTACTAGTATTGGATTAATAATGGATAGGTGTCATAAGTGATGCCTCTCCATTATTAACCTGGCTTAATGTCACCTTACAATAGCAAGGTGGCATTAACTCTTCATTACCCCATATCCCACCGCTACACGGGAATGGGAAGAGAGTGGCCAAGTGCCAGAATAGGCGCATCTTCCAGATGTGCCTTTTCTGGGATGGCTGGGGGCAGATGTTTTTAGCCAGGGGGGGGGGGGGGGGCAATAACCATGGACCCTTTCCAGGCTATTAATATCTGCCCCCAGTCACTGGCTTTACTACTCTGGCGGAGAAAATTGCGCGGGAGCCCACGCCAATTTTTTCCGCCATTTAACCCTTTATTTTAATACCTACAGAGCCCAAATTTTGCATATACACACTACTAACATTAGTAGTGTGGAATAGGCAAAAAAAAAGGGGATATGAGATGGTTTACTGTATGTAAACCATGTCTCATATCATGTCGGGTTTAGGAAGGAGATAGCAAAAGCCGGCAATTGAATTACCGGCTTTAAAGCTATCTAGCGCTGTATGAAGTAATAATATATATACATATATGTGTCTACTGACACAGTATATATGTTTTTTTTTTGTTTTTTTACACATGGATCCCTTGTATAGCCGTATGTCGGTTTTGCAAGCCTGCGAGAAAAACACGCAGTACGGATGCCATACGGATTACATACGGAGGATGCCATGCGCAAGAAACGCTGACACCCTGCCTAAGGAGGAGCTACGGACCACTATTTTGGGGACTTTTCAGCGTATTACGGCTGTAATATACGGACCGTATTGTCTTACGCTGAGTGTGACTCCAGCCTTAGACTCAATGAGGCTATGCCTATAACACACGGTTGCGGAATCTTTTTTTCTGCCAAGGGCCATTTGGAAATTTCTGCCATCATTCGGGGGAATCACAGAATTATCAGCTTGAAAACTACCCTACTATATGTGGTCAAACAATTCATTAGCTCTCCCCTAATGTGGTGGCTGCTTATCTTTGGTGCGGTTTTGATATTAGGTGATATTGAGCATGTTGTTTCTCATAACTGCTTTTCCAGGTTTGCGTCGGTATCAAGCACAGTCAACTGTTTGTGATAATAAATGTTGTAAAGTATATACATTGCATAGGAGACGCAGGAACTGATATATACAGTCATGGCCAAAAGTATTGACACCCCTGCAATTCTGTCAGATAATACTCAGTTTCTTCCTGAAAATGATTGCAAACACAAATTCTTTGGTATTATTATCTTCATTTAATTTGTTTGAAAAAACACAAAAGAAAATGAAGCAAAAAGCAAAACATTGATCATTTCACACAAAACTCCAAAAATGGGCCAGACAAAAGTATTGGCACCCTCAGACTAATACTTGGTTGCACGACCTTTAGCCAAAATAACTGCGACCAACCGCTTCCGGTAGCCATCAATGAGATGCTTACAATGCTCTGCTGGAATTTTAGACCATTCTTCTTTGGCAAACTGCTCTCCAGGTCCCTGATATTTGAAGGGTGCCTTCTCCAAACTGCTATTTTTAGATCTCTCCACAGGTGTTCTATGGGATTCAGGTCTGGACTCATTGCTGGTCACCTTAGAAGTTTCCAGTGCTTTCTCTCAAACCATTTTCTAGTGTTTTTTGATGTGTGTTTTGGGTCATTGTCCTGCTGGAAGACCCATGACCTCTGAGGGAGAAACAACTTTCTCACACTGGGCCCTACATTATGTAGCAAAATTTGTTGGTAGTCTTCAGACTTCATAATGCCATGCACACGGTCAAGCAGTCCAGTGCCAGAGGCAGCAAAGCAACCCCAAAACATCAGGGAACCTTCGCCATGTTTGACTGTAGGGACCGTGTTCTTTTCTTTGAATGCCTCTTTTTTCTTTCCTGTAAACTCAATCTTACCCCGAGACATAAAAAAGCCAGGCTGGAGTTTGCCAAAACTTACCTGAAAAAGCCGAAAACGTTTTGGAAGAATGTTCTCTGGTCAGATGAGAAAAAAGTAGAGCTTTTTGGACAAAGGCATCAACATTGAGTTTGCAGGAGAAAAAAAGAGGCATTCAAAGAAAAGAACACGGTCTCTACAGTCAAACATGGCAGAGGTTCCCTGATGTTTTGGGGTTGCTTTGCTGCCTCTGGCACTGGACTGCTTGACCGTGTGCATGGCATTATGAAGTCTGAAGACTACCAACAAATTTTGCTGCACAATGTAGGGCCCAGTGTGAGAAATTTGTTTCTCCCTCAGAGGTCATGGGTCTTCCAGCAGGACAATGACCCAAAACACACTTCAAAAAACACTAGAAAATGGTTTGAGAGAAAGCACTGGAGACTTCTAAGGTGGCCAGCAATTAGTCCAGACCTGAATCCCATAGAACACCTGTGGAGAGATCTAAAAATGGCAGTTTGGAGAAGGCACCCTTCAAATATCAGGGGACCTGGAGCAGTTTGCCAAAGAAGAATGGTCTAAAATTCCAGCAGAGCATTGTAAGAAACTCATTGATGGTTACCAGAAGCGGTTGGTCGCAGTTATTTTGGCTAAAGGTTGTGCAACCAAGTATTAGGCTGAGGGTGCCAATACTTTTGTCTGGCCCATTTTGGAGTTTTGTGTGAAATGATCAATGTTTTGCTTTTTGCTTCATTTTCTTTTGTGTTTTTTCATTTAAGACAAATTAAATGAAGATAATAATACCAAAGAATTTGTGTTTGCAATCATTTTCAGGAAGAAACTGAGTATAATCTGACAGAATTGCAGGGGTGTGAATACTTTTGGCCATGACTGTATACATCACATAGGTGATGCTGGGACTGCTGTATATACATCACAGGAGACACTGGTGGCATAAACATCACAGGAGAAACTAGGACTGCAGTATATCACAGGAGATGCTGGGACTGCTGTATACTGTGTTCCAAATTATTATGCAAATTGGATTTAAGTGTCATAAAGATTTGTTTTGTTTTTCAAATAAACTTGTGGATGGTATTGTGTCTCAGGGCTCAATGGATCACTGAAATCAATCTTAAACACATGTGATAATTAGTTTTCCAGGTAATTCTAATGAAAGGAAAACTACTTAAAAATGATGTTCCACAATATTAAGCAGGCCACAGGTTTCACGCAATATGGGAAATAAAAATGATCTCTCTGCTGCTGAAAAGCGTTAAATAGTGCAATGCCTTGGACAAGGTATGAAAACTTTAGATATTTCACGAAAACTTAAGAGTGATTATTATTCTGTGAAGAGATGACTGAAACAGAGCACAGACAGAGTTCATGCAGATAAAGGCATAATGAGGAAGGTTTCTGCTAGACAAATTCATTGGATTAAGAGAGCAGCTGCCAAACTACCATTACAAAGAAGCAAACAGTTATTTGAAGCTGCTGGTGCCTCGAACCTCAAGGTGTAGGATCCTTCAAAGCCTTACTGTGGTGCATAAACCTACTATTCGCCCACCCCTAAACAGTGTTCACAAGCAGAAACGGTTACAGTGGGCCCAGACATACATGAAGATTAATTTTCAAACAGTCTTGTTTACTGATGAGTGTTGAGCAACTCTGGATGGAGTATTGGATGGTCGGGGATGGCCACCATGTCCCAACAAGGCTGCAACGTCAGAATGGAGGTGGAGGAGTCATGTTTTGGGTCGGAATCATGGGTAAACAGCTGGTAGGGCCCTTTAAGGTTCCTGAAGGTGTGAAAATGACATCTGCAAAGTATATAGAGTTTCTGACTGACAACTTTCTTCCATGGTATAAAAAGCAGAATCGTGCTTTCAGGAGCAAAATCATCTTCATACATGACAATGCACCATCTTATGCTGCAAAGAACACCTCTGAGTCATTGGCTGATATGGGCATGAAAGGAGATTAACTCATGGTGTGGCCACCATCTTCCCCTGACCTGAACCCTATAGAGAACCTTTGGAGTATCATCAAGAAAAAAGATCTATGAGGGTGGGAGGCAGTTCACATCAAAACAGCAGCTCTGTGAGGCTATTCTGACTTCATGCAAAGAAATACAAGCAGAAACTCTCCAAAAACTCACAAGTTCAATGGATGCAAGAATTGTGACGGTGATATCAAAGAAGGGTTCCTATGTTAACATGTAACTTGGCCTGGTAGGATGTTTTGGAGTTAAATAGCATTTTTGTGCAGTGAATGTGACCTCCTAATGCTGCAAATTCCACAAATGAGCATTTTCAGTTCTTTAAAACATATCAAATGTTTAGAAATTCTACTGTGCCTAATAATTTGGAACAGTGCATTTTGAGTTTTTATTCATTTTGGAGATTATACTGTTATCATTGGGTATTAAAACAATAAAAGACCTGACAAATTTCAGTTGGTGGATAATGAATCTATAAAATATGAAAGTTTAATTGTAATCATTACATTATGGTAAATAATGAAATTTAACACTATATGCTAATTTTTTGAGAAGGACCTGTATATACATGACAGGAGAACGTGGGGGCATATACATTATCATTATTATTTATTGTTATAGTGCCATTTATTCCATGACGCTTTACATGTAAGGAGGGGTTATACATAATAAAAATAAGTACAATAATCTTAAACAATACAAGTCACAACTGGTACAGGAGGAGAGAGGACCCTGCCCGCGAAACCTCACAATCTACAAGGGATGGGTGAGAATACAGGAAACACAGGACTGCAGTATATAAAACACAGGAGATGCTGGGGGCATATAAATCACTGAGGAGGGCTAGGGCATAGACATCACTGGGGAGGGATGGGGGCATATACATCACTAGGGTGGGCTGGTGGCCTAGAGATCACTGGGGAGGGCTGGAAGGCAAATACACAGACATCACTGGGGGGCTGGGAAGTATACACATCACTGGTGAGACTGTAAGCATATATATATCACTGGTAGCATAAACATCATTGGGGAGGGCTGGGGGCATCTACATCACGGGGGGTCATATACATCACTGGGAGGGCTGAGGGTCATACACATCACTAGGGAGGCAAGTACTTCACTGGGTAGAGCTTGGGGTCATATACATCACTGGAGAGTACTCCGGCATATACATCACTGAGGTCTGGGAATATATACATCACTGGTTAGGCTGGGTGGGCATATATACAGTACAGACCAAAAGTTTGGACACACCTAATTTAAAGATTTTTCTGTATTTTCATGACTATGAAAATTGTACATTCACACTGAAGGCATCAAAACTATGAATTAACACATGTGGAATTATATACGTATATACTCGAGTATAAGCCGACCCGAGTATAAGCCGACCCCCCTAATTTTGCCACAAAAAACTGGGAAAACTTATTGACTCGAGTATAAGCCTAGGGTAGGAAATGCAGCAGCTACCGGTGAATTTCAAAAATAAAAAGATGCTCCATACCGTTCATTATTGCCCCATAAGATGCTCCATATAAAGCTGTGCCACATATAATGCTGCATACTATTCATTATTGCCCCATAAGATGCTCCATATAAAGCTGTGCCACATATAATGCTGCATACTATTCATTATTGCCCCATAGATGCTCCATATAAAGCTGTGCCATATAGAATGCTCTGCACCGTTCATTATTGCCCCATAGATGCTCCATATAAAGCTGTGCCATATAGAATGCTCTGTACCATTCATTATTGCCCCATAGATGCTCCATATAAAGCTGTGCCATATAGAATGCTCTGCACCGTTCATTATTGCCCCATAGATGCTCCATATAAAGCTGTGCCATATAGAATGCTCTGCACCATTCATTATTGCCCCATAGATGCTCCATATAAAGCTGTGCCATATAGAATGCTCTGCACCGTTCATTATAGCCCCATGGATGCTCCATATAAAGCTGTGCCACATATAGTGCTCTGCACCGTTCATTATGGCCCCATATATGCTCCATATAAAGCTGTGCCACATATAATGCTCTGCACCGTTCATTATGGCCCTATAGATGCTCCATATAAAGCTGTGCCATATAGAATGCTCTGCACCGTTCATTATGGTCCCATAGATGCTCCATATAAAGCTGTGCCATATAGAATGCTCTGCACCGTTCATTATGGTCCCATAGATGCTCCATATAAAGCTGTGCCATATAGAATGCTCTGCACCGTTCATTATGGTCTCATAGATGCTCCATACAAAGCTGTGCCATATAGAATGCTCTTCACCATTCATTATGGCCAATAGATGCTCCATAGAAATCTGTGCCATATAGAATGCTCTGCACCGTTCTTTATGGCCCCATAGATGCTCCATAGAAATCTGTGCCATATGGAATGCTCTGCACCATTCATTATGGCCCCATAGATGCTCCATAGAAAGCTGTGCCATATAGAATGCTCTGCACCGTTCATTATGGCCGATAGATGCTCCATAGAAATCTGTGCCATATAGAATGCTCTGCACCGTTCTTTATGGCCCCATAGATGCTCCATAGAAAGCTGTGCCCCATATAGAATGCTCTGCACCGTTCATTATGGCTCCATAGATGCTCCTTATAAAGCTGTTCCATATAGAATGCTCTGCACCATTCATTATGGCCCCATAGATGCTCCATAGAAAGCTGTGCCATATAGAATGCTCTGCACCGTTCATTATGGCCTCATAGATGCTCCATATAAAGCTGTGCCATATAGAATGCTGCTGCTGCTATAAAAAAAAAATACTCACCTCTCTTCGCTCAGGACGCCGGCGCTTTCAATATTTACCTGCTCCTCGTGCGGCTCCGTCTCCAGCACCGACGCTCAGCAGAGGGCGCGCAATGACTACGTCACCACGCCCTCTGACCTGAGCGTCACTGCCAGAGGACGCTGGAGACGGAGCCGCACCGGAACGAGGAGCGTTAAATATCACGCAGCGCTCCCCTCCCCGTATACTTACCTGCTCCCGGCGCGGTCCCTGGACGTCCCTGCTTCTTCCACCGCTGCATCTTCTTCCTGTATTGAGTGGTCACAGTTACCGATCATTAGTCATGAATATGCGGCTCCACAGAAAAAATGGGCTGAAAATCTCAGCTTATACTCGAGTATATATGGTACTTAACAAAAAAGTGTGAAACAACTAAAAATATGTCTTATATTCTAGGTTCTTCAAAGTAGCCACCTTTTGCTTTGATGACTGCTTTGCACACTCTTGGCATTCTCTTGATGAGCTTCAAGAGGTAGTCAACGGGAATGGTCTTCCAACAATCTTGAAGGAGTTCCCAGAGATGCTTAGCACTTTCTGGCCCTTTTGCCTTCACTCTGCAGTCCAGCTCACCCCAAACCATCTCGATTAGGTTCAGGTCTGGTGACTGTGGAGGCCAGGTCATCTGGTGTAGCACCCCATCACTCTCCTTCTTGGTCAAATAGCCCATACACAGCCTGGAGGTGTATTTGGAGTCATTGTCCTGTTGAAAAATAAATGATGTACAAAAAAAAGGTTGCACTCTATCGTGCCAAAACATGTAAAATATGAAATACATGAAATATGAATAGCAAAATTGCTTTTTGAACATTAGGAAAAAATGTTTTGAGACGCTTAGCACAGAATTTGGCCAAATAGTGTGAGCCCATCAACCATCGTCAAGGTGGTCTCATTAAAAAACTGATGGGTACCTGACCTCCCTGTCCAAATGTGAACACTTACCAAAGGCTACTGTCTGCATGCTTGAGTGAATATGGACACCTCTCTCAGCAAAGCCTACATATGGGTTGGCCGGAACCAAGTGTGAATAGATGTAATTAAAAACCAGATGGTGAAGGGAGGAGTGCTCAGTCAATAAGCTAACATAGAACTGACAGAAAAAAGACTGGCACATCCAAACTAGTGTGAATAGGTGCATACCAGGAGCAGCTACCTCCATACATAATATACAAAAAACGGTTGCACTCTATCGTGCCAAAACACGTCAAATATGAAATACATGAAATATGAATAGCAAAATTGCTTTTTGAACATTAGGAAAAAAAATTTTGAGACGCTTAGCACAGAAATTGGCCAAATAGTGTGAACCCATCAACCATCGTCAAGGTGGTCTCATTAAAAAACTGATGGGTACCTGACATCCCTGTCCAAATGTGAACACTTACTGAAGGCTAATGTCTGCATGCTTGAGTGAATATGGACACCTCTCTCAGCAAAGCCTACATATGGGTTGGCCAGAACCAAGTGTGAATAGATGTAATTAAAAACCAGATGGTGAAGGGAGGAGTGCTCATTCAATAAGCTAACATAGAACTGACAGAAAAAAAGACTGGCACATCCAAACTAGTGTGAATAGGTGCATACCTGGAGCAGCTACCTCCATATATAATATACAATTTTGCTATTCATATTTCATGTATTTCATATTTGACGTGTTTTGGCACAATAGAGTGCAACCTGTTTTTGTATATTATATATGGAGGTAGCTGCTCCTGGTATGCACCTATTCACACTAGTTTGGATGTGCCAGTCTTTTTTCTGTCAGAAAAATAAATGATGGTCCAACTAAAGCAAACCGGATGGAATAGCATGCCGCTGCAAGATGCTGTGGTAGCCATGCTGGTTCAGTATGCCTATTTTGAATAAATCCCAAACAGTGTCACCAGTAAAGCACCCCCACACCTCCTCCTCCATGCTTCACGGTGGGAACCAGGCATGTAGAGTCCCATCTGCTCACCTTTTCAGCTTCGCACAAAGACATGGTGGTTACAACCAAAGATCTAAAATTTGCACTGATCAGACCAAAGCACAGATTTCCACTGGTCTAATGTCTATTCCTTGTGTTCTTTAGCCCAAACATGTCTCTTATGCTTGTTGCCTGTCCTTAGCAGTGGTTTCCTAGCAGCTATTTTACCATGAAGGCCTGCTGCACAAAGTCTCCTCTTAACAGTTGTTGCAGAGATGTGTCTGCTGCTAGAACTCTGTGTGGCATTGACCTGGTCTCTAATCTGAGCTGCTGTTAACCTGCGATTTCTGAGGCTGGTAACTCGGATAAACTTATCCTCAGAAGCAGAGGTGACTCTTGGTCTTCCTTTCCTGGGGCGGTCCTCATGTGAGCCAGTTTCTTTGTAGCGCTTGATGGTTTTTGCCACTGCACTTGGGGACACTTTCAAAGATTTCCCAATTTTTCGGACTGACTGACCTTCATTTCTTAAAGTAATGATGGCCACTCATTTTTCTGTACTTAGCCGCTTTTTTTCTTGCCATAATACAAATGTCTATAAAGTAGGACTATCAGCTGTGTATCCACCAGACGTCTGCACAACACAACTGATGGTCCCAACCCCATTTATAAGGCAAGAAATCCCACTTATTAAACCTGACAGGGCACACCTGTGAATAGAAAACCATTCCCGGTGACAACCACTTGAAGCTCATCAAGAGAATGCCAAGAGTGTGCAAAGCAGTCATCAAAGTAAAAGGTAGCTACTTTAAAGAACCTAGAATATAAGACATAATTTCAGTTGTTTCACACTTTTTTGTTAAGTATATAATTCTACATGTGTTAATTCATAGTTTTGATGCCTTCAGTGTGAATGTACAATTTTCATAGTCATGAAAATACAGAAAGATCTTTAAATGAGAAGGTGTGTTCAAACGTTTGGTATATACTATATATTACTGGTGGCATAGACATCACTGGGGAGGGCTAGGGATCATATACATTACTGGGGAGGGCTGGGGGTCATATACCTAATGTTTTATGCATTAAAATGCTAAAAAAAAAAGCAAGCGATAACTGTTAAACTACTACAACTAAAATTCATAAAAAGTTGAGATGCTGTGTAAAACGTAAATAAAACAAGAATGCAATGATTTTGAAATCTCTTATAGCCATATTTTATTCACAGTGGAAGATTGAACATAAAAAAAGTTAAAAGCTAGAAATTGAAGGCAGCAACACATCTCAAAGTTGGGACAGAATTACCAGTAGGCTAGAAAATTAATTGGTACTAATGAAAACTGCTGAAGGGTCAATTTTCAAGTGTCATTATTGTGCATAAAAAGAGAGTTAGAGCTCGGTTTAGGGATTTGATCTGGTGGTGACTAGTGTTGAGCATTCCGATACCGCAAGTATCGGGTATCGGCCGATACTTGCGGTATCGGAATTCCGATACCGAGATCCGATACTTTTGTGGTATCAGGTATCGGTATTGGATACATAGAGATGTGTAAAATAAAGAATTAAAATAAAAAATATTGATATATTTACCTCTCCGGCGGCCCCTGGACTCAGCGCGGGTAACCGGCAGGCTTCGTTGTTCAAAATCAGCGCTTTTAGGACCTGAGAATCACGTCCCGGCTTCTGATTGGTCGCGGGCCGCCCATGTGACCGCCACGCGACCAATCACAAGCCGCTACGTCTTTGAAAGTCATTAACGCGCTCATTTTTAAAAATGAGCGCGTTAATAGCTTGCGGTGACGTCGCGGCTTGTGATTGGTCGCGTGGCGGTCACATGGGCGGCCCGCGACCAATCAGAAGCCGGGACGTGATTCTCAGGTCCTAAAAGCGCTGATTTTGAACAAAGAAGCCTGCCGGTTACCCGCGCTGAGTTCAGGGGCCGCCGGAGAGGTAAATATATCAATATTTTTTATTTTAATTCTTTATTTTACACATCCCTATGGATCCCAGGGCCTGAAGGAGAGTTTCCTCTCCTTCAGACCCTGGGAACCATGAGAATACCTTCCGATACTTGATGTCCCATTGACTTGTATTGGTATCGGATATCGGTATCGGCGATATCCGAT
Organism: Ranitomeya imitator; assembly: GCF_032444005.1. Taxonomy (NCBI): domain Eukaryota; kingdom Metazoa; phylum Chordata; class Amphibia; order Anura; family Dendrobatidae; genus Ranitomeya; species Ranitomeya imitator. The sequence continues at coordinate 399,299,862 of NC_091286.1, read as the reverse complement.
ATTTTTCGGGTATCGGCCGATACTATCCGATACCGATACTTTCAAGTATCGGACGGTATCGCTCAACACTAGTGGTGACCTATTGCTGCATGGTCGGTTCATCTGCCCTTTCTTCCCTGTCCAAATGCTGATGGGTTCTATTTGTTTTCTTTTCTTGGTTTGCTCCTGTCCAGAAGTTTCTCATTTTTTGGTTTGCCCCATCACATTCTGGGTGGGATTTTTATATGTCATATGTATATGCACTTCCTTGCTAGCTATACTACTTGGTGTTGTCCAGAAAGATGAAGGCAGCACTCCAGTAGAAAAAATAAGAGTATTTTATTGGCCCATTTGTGACGTTTCAGTCCAAAGTGTGGACCTTTCTCAAGAGTAACAGGAAAAAGTGGACCACAAAAGTTGTTGTGCAATTTGTCCAGAGTAGGATAATACCCCATATGTGGGGGTAAACCACTGTTTGGGCGCATGGCAGAGCTCGGAAGAGGAGCGCAGTTTAACTTTTCAATGCAAAATTGTCTGGAATTGAGAAAGGTCCACACTTTGGACTGAAACGTCGCACATGGGCCAATAAAATACTCTTATTTTTTTCTACTGGAGTGCTGCCTTCATCTTTCTGGACAATAGAATGAGGTTTGGTATATACCTGGAAGGATTTTTTGCACCCTCTGTCTTCTTTTGGTGCTGCTTTTTGTTTTCTTTTTCTATATACTACTTGGTGTATATATGTTCAGGAATTCCAGCCCTTCAGCTAAGGGGTTTACATTGCTTGATAAACTCCAGTTGTATTCTTGCAGTGAGGCTGTTTGGTTTTCTTCCCTTACCTTTTCTTCTCACCACTGTTAGTTTTCTGGGAGGTTATACTTATTTCTTTTATTTTTTCTTCTGCTCAGCTTTCCCTCTTTACCCTATATGAATATATTTTAGTTTCTCCCCCTGGGCTTTTCCTTCTTACTTCACACTTTCCTTTTCCCTTGTTGGTAGTGTGTTGTGACCTCCCCTCTAGTTCCTCAGAAGGTCCGAAAAACCCCTCGACGGCCTTTTAGGGAGTTATGTCCTAGGTAGTGTTTTTAGTTGTGCAGCTATGACCTTTCTAGTTTGTACAGTGACCAGTTGGGTGTAGGCACGTTTTCTGTGTGTGAGTGTGTACATGTTCATAACAAAGAGCATGTGAGAGAGGCAGAGTCTCTCGGAAGCAAAGATGGTTAGAGGCTCACCAATCTGTGAGCAACTACGTCTATAAATTGTGGAATGTTTTTTGAAAAATGCTATTCAACATAAAATTGCAAATACTTTGTATATCCCACCATCCATAGTATCATCAAAACATTGAGATATTCTGCAGAAATCTGTGTGCAAAAGGGACATGGCCATCAGCCAATATTATAGGCCTGTGATCTTCAGGCTCTCAGTTGACTGTTACGATTCCACTGCTCACATTGTCCTAATGAAGCTGTGAGCGACCGCTCAGCCATCCTTTAGGATAAGGGGAGTGCTGATCAAACAGGATTGTGAGTGACAGCTCTGCCGCCCAATCTGAGGCAGGGGTGTGCTGAGCTGTCAGCATTGTGAATGACAGCTCTGCTGTCCAATCTGGCTGGGCCTGTGGAGTTTCCTCTAGGTGTCACCTGTTCTGGGTGATTACCTGGTGATATAGCTAGCTGCCAATGATTAGAATATTGTATAGTAAAGTTGTAGCTTAGCTCAAGTATTGTGTGTTTGCTCTGCACCGTTAGTTCTTACATTCTGATTTTTTGCCAACCTTGGATTTGCCTCTAACCATACATCTGCGTAGCCTCCTTGTCTTGATCTGCTACCTCCTTGGAATTCTGACTCTGGACTGTGACTGTGACCTGACAACGAATTGTATCTCCCCTCTGTTTATGATGTACCCTCGTAGCTTTTGACCTCGAACTCTTTGACTTGTCCAACTTATGGCTTGTCTGTGAAACGTGACTCAGCATCACACTGGAACTGAAAGAAAAACATGATTTGGTCATGAAAATTGCTGCATGGACTCATGAATACTTCCAGAAATTATTGCCTTGAACACAGTTTGCCGTGCAATCCACAAATGCAAATTAAAGCTCTAGTATGCAAAGTAGTGCAGTATATCAACACAATACAAAAACATTGCCGTCTTCTCTGGGCAATGGACTGTGGCAAAATGGAAAACTGTTCAGCGGTCAGATGATTCAAAATGTAAAATTCTTTATGGAAACATGTGGAGTCAAGAGGAGAGGGACCATCCAACTTGTTATCAGTACACAGTTCATGGTATGTGGTTGCATAAATGCTTATGACGTGTAGCTTACACATCTTGAAAGACAATTAATATGGAGTATTAGACGCTTTAGAACATATGCTACCATTCAGACAAGGTTTATTTTAGAGAAAGCCATGCATATTTCAGCAAGACAATGCTAAACCATATACTGCTTTCATCACAACAGAATGGCTTCGCAGAAGAAAAGTTTGAGTGGTGAACGTGGCACCTGAAGTCCATACCTTTTACCAATAAAAAAAACATTTGGTGAATTATAAAATTAAAAAATGATCAAAGAATACCCAGGATTGTAGAGAAGCCAGGAATCCTACAACAGACAAGAATGGGACAAGATTCATCTGCCTCACTTTTCAGACTTTAACAGATTGTTGTAAAACGAAGATGAGATGCCACACAATGGTAGACATGGCCCCTTCCCAAAATTATTTTAGATGTATCGCTGCCTTTAATTTTGAAACGGAAAGAAAAATGTCTAATTTTTGATCTGTGTTTTATGTTCTGGTGTATATAAAATGTGGAAATAAGAGATTTCCAAATCATTGTATTCTTGTTTTATTTACATTTTATGCGGCATCTCTACGTTTTTGGAGTTAAGGTTGTATGTGCATGTGTATGATGTGCAGCATTTCCTTAAAAGTATTGTTCAGGACTAAGATATTGATGACCTATCTTTAAAATAGTTCATAATCAATTACAGACCACTGAAGATCTGACACCTGGTATCCAACCATTGGGATATTGATGACCTGGATAATTCCTTTAAATGTATCCATTAAAAAAGCTTCACCAAAAGCAAAATTATATTTCTAACATGAAGCGCTTTTATTTTACACACCAGTTCGCATACATCGATTAACCATAGCACTACCCACACGGATGGGTAAGAGAATAACATTATATTATTACAAAAGCAGCTGATAAGGGAATGGCTATAATAGACCAGCTCTGGCTTGTCAAGGTAAGGAGGCTTATTCGCCGTGCAACGCTCCTCTGGGAAATTTAATATGCAAATTGCCTCTTCAGAGAAAAAGAGCTGGTGTGTCACTCTCCACAAGGAGAAACCTTACCCCTTAGACCTCTGTCCAGAGCCTGAGGTCTCAAGCTTCGCACTGACGAAGGCCAACAGCCCAAAACACCGTGTCTGCAAATTGAGATACTGATTTGGCTTTTATCCTAAGTCATATTGCACGACCCGCTAAAGGGTAGTGACTTGTAGGATTGCTACTTCCAATAGGTGGCGCTATAGAGTTCAAGTCCTCTTTTTCTCTGAAGAGGCAATTTGCATATTAAATTTCCCTGAGGAGCATCGCACAGTAAATAAGCCTCCTTACCTTGACAAGCCAGAGCTGGTATGTCACTCTCCATAAGGAGAAACCTTATCCCTTATACCTTACCAAAGACAGTCACAGTGTGACAACTGGTTTATCAATATGATCAGCATAGATAACACAAAAGTTTGTTACAAAAAAGTTACATAAAAGAATCAGTCAGGCTATGTGCACACGATTAGAAAATAGCAGTGTTTTGGAAGCAGTGTATTTCCGCTGTGTCTAAAACGCTGTGCTCTAATCATGCATTTAAATCCGCATGTGTTCAGTGAACCATGCAGGTTTACCGCATCTAATAACTGTCTATGGTTGAAACTACGCAACGTTTCTGCTGCAGATAACTGACATGCTGCGGCTCGTAAAACCGCATCGCGGGTGAGTTTACGCAGTATTAAATAGAAGCACAGTGGACATGGGATTTCTATAAATCTCATCCATAGTGCTTCTAATGTAGAACGTAGCATTTCGGAAGCAGCGCAAGTGAGCTGTGTCCAAAACGCTGCCCTTCCCGATCGTATGCTCGTACTTTCAATGATCTGTTTTACTTCTTAGCAGCCAAGACATGAGAAAAGCAAACAAAGATCTTTTGCAAATAAGAGACTTTTGTTCATTTTTTTATTGTAATTGAAAAGTCTCTTCAAATTCGAATGAGTGACATGTATCCATTTCATCAAAGACCCTCCAAACTGTCCTCAGTAATTTCAAAATCCAAATCCAATGAAATTACTTGCAAACATCCATGTACGGAAATCAGTCTCTGCTGAAGGAATAATAATAAAATATTATGTGCAAGCGATCACAATAGTCAAAGATTTCATTTACAAGAATAATGAATAAAGAGCTTATCTTAATGAAATGTAGATGCACACAGTGCGTGCACTGGGGGGACTGATAAGCCTGCAGTGACATACAGTCACTGCAGGCTTATTGATTTGGACTGGACACTTTAACCCCTTCACGACATGCGCCGTACTAGTACGGCGCATGTCGAGTCTCCCCCTCTGATGTGGGCTCCGAAGCGGAGCCTACATCTTTCCTGGCACATGTCAGCTCTTTTGGGTATTCCAAATGGACAATGACCTGAAGCATACTGCCAAAATGGTAACAAAGTGGCGTAAGGAACACAAAGTCAATGTTTTGGAGTGACCATATGGGCAAAGCTGAAAAGGCAGGTGGGAGCAAACCTGGATCAATTACCAAATTAAAGGAAGGGGAAGGAGGATAGTTGCTCACCAGAATATGCTAGAGACCGTCCGTGCCTGGAATTCAGTGGCTGACTACCACGTATAAGCACATGTAGAAACAAAGGATTTTTTCCAGCACAGGAGTCCTTTTCTTAAAAAAATAAATTTTCTTTAATCAGACATCTTCATCAGTAAAAACAGTACATACGGAGGGACCCACAACGCCTGACGCGATTCAGACCCGTTAAAAACGGTCCTTTCTCAAAGGCATAGAAACCCAAAACGAGCAATTCCTTTTGTGTTGTTATCCACAGCTACAACACATGTGATTATTTAGAAAGACTGCCACCTATTAACTATTTATCAACCATTACATTGTTCGTGGAATGCAGTCCTATAAAAAAAAAGAAAAAGAAAAAAAAAGCATGATGATATCCTAATACCACATAAAATGTCTGTATGCGTTCCAATCTCATGTGCATGTTATAAATTCATCAATATGAACTGGCAAAGCTGAAATTATATTCAATGAAAAAACCAACCCCACCACAGCAATGAGTTATACAAAAAAATTTACAACATAATTCAAGAGACATAAAAAAAAACAACAATGATTTTTATCATAACATTCTCAAAAAAAGAAGCAATCTAATAAAAATACAAAAGGTCATTCTTATAATTAAGACCTTCTGGGAAGCGTGCATTCATGGCCAATATCCAAAAGGCTTCCCGGCAAGGTAGCACACGTTCCCAATCACCTCCCCTGGTTGGTCTGTTTACCCTTTCAATTCCTTTGACCTTTAAACTACGTAAATTTCCACCATGTATGTCCAAAAAATGTTTGGATAATCCTGATACAGGAAAGATATATATCTTGGTACAGTGTTAGCCAGTAGATAGAAAAATATTTAGAATTGAGAGTCTCAATGGCTTCAGTTAGCCATTAAAAAGTATCAACCACTGAGGACTCAATTCTAAATATTTTTGGATAACCCCAAGACATTCTTGCGGCAGACCCTGGATTTGCGGCGGTAATGTGTTCACTTAACCTTTTCTTTCAGACTTCTAGTAGTGCAACCTATTTAATATTTATCACATTCCACACAGGTCGCCATATAGACAACGTGTGTTGTATTGCAATTAACATAAGTTTTTATCCTGTATGCCTTGTAAGTGATATTATTAACATTTATCTACGCTATCTATGTACTGACACAATCCACAGGTTCTCTATTTTTTTAGGACTGCATGCCACGAACAATGTAATGGTTGATAAATAGTTAGTAGGTGGCAGTCTTTCTAATTAATCACGTGTTGTAGCAGTGGATAAAGAACACAAAAGGACTTGCTCATTTTAGGTTTGTATGCCTTTGAGAAAGGACCGTTTTTAATGGGTCTGAAACCCCTCAGGCATTGGGGGTCCCCCCGTATGTACTGTTTTTACTGATGAAGATGTCTGAATAAAGAAAATTATTTTTTAAGAAAAGGACTCCTGTGCCGGAAAAATTCCGACCAACTATTGTGAGATGCTTGTGGAAGGATATCCCAAATGTTTGACCCAAGTCATTCAGTTTAAGGTCAATAGCACCAAATACTAATGAAATGTATGTAAACTTTTGACTTTGCAGTAAATAAAAATGCCTTAAAACATTCTCGCTCATTATTCTGGCATTTGGAACTATTAATTATGGTAATCCTAATTAACGTAAAACGGGAAAGGTTTATTCTGATTTCGTGTCAGATATTGAGAAAAACGTGCATATGCACTATATAGTGTATGTAAACTTCTGGTTTCAACACTACATCTTACAGTAAGAGGGTCTTTTCAAAGCTTTTTCACATTTTATACAAAAGAACATGTATGTTTTTATCTCTACTTCATCTATAAAAGCATTGTGGATAAGTAAATCACCACCAATGATGTGGGTGCAACTGAATTCTTTATTCAAGATGAAAAAATACAAAGGATATTTTTCAGTTACTTAAACAAAGACACTGACAAAACAAAGCACTAAACATATAGAACAGATGCGACTTTGCATGGAGAGACTGACGGAAGCCATCAGTCGAAGTTATTTCACCTTGGTGAAGTCTTCGCTGCTAACCATGCATATCTACAAACGGGCAAGGATGACAATCGAATACTCATTAAAAAGACATTTGACTTCCTATATATACAAAAATATCATCTAAACAAAATGAGTCTAACATGCGAAAGCCTTTTAAAATTACCTCTTCTAGGCAATTACCGATAAAACCCCATTTTTTTGGTCTACAGCAGAGGTAGAAAGCCTGCGACTCTACAGCGGCTGTAGATCCCCAATATGATCTGTCAATCTCAAGGTTCGTTCACAGTTATATTTTTAAGCTCCAGCAGATCCCAGCAGAGAAAAGAAAGAAAAATATCTTACCTCTGTACGGAACTTAAAAATGCTAAAGTTAATGATCCCCAACACATTTCATTAAATAGCCGAGCATGCTGGCTCCAGTAGTTTCACAATGGTATAAAGCACAGATTAAAGGGGCAGCGTTACATAGATAATATACAACCAGAAATAATCTACTGGTCATATACAAAGTAAAGTACGTTGTGTACTCTACTAGGTGGAAAAAAAAAAATCTGCTCTACTAAAATGCTATGAAAAACATTTTTTTTCTATAATTCTTTTCTAAAACTAAAAATGCCAAAAAGAAAAAAAAAATACATTTTTCTGTCAAAAGAAACAATAATGTAAATTAATTTATCAATAAATTAAGCTGTGCATCTGAAATACATTATCAAGGTGAAATACAGGCACTTGACAGTATAATGTGCAAGGCAGATACCCTGTACTGCTATCAGTAGAAGGCAATCTTAAGTTACAACCAGTGTATACATTCTCTACGGAATTACTGTTTTTGGTAACACCAACTTTCATTTCAGTTATCCAAGTATTATGTAGGCACAATCAAGGCCACCCTAACATTTTCACAGGTGGGTTTTTTTTCTTTCGAAAGAAAAGTGAGCCATTTTAGACTACTAAGTTCTAATATAAAAAAAAACAGGTTACGAGTGCAAATTTATTCTCAAAGGACTCATTTAAATATAAAAGTACATAGTTATAACAATACTTCGGATATTTTGGTATAAAATGACATGATATCCGTGAAACCTGTTGAAAGATATTGCATATTACGAGATTTCTAGCTATGTCATTCTAATTCTTCCCAATTGTCGGTGAGGTTGCCTTTGCTTCGCCGTCTAATACTAACGAGTTTGCCCGCTGACTTAATACTCCACCTAGAACTGTTTCCAGAACTTGCCAAATTTGTATACTTCGAGGATCCTTTGCTTTCTTCTTCCCAGCCTTGCCAAGAATGGTTGTCATCCAAAGGGTCCTCTGGAAAGGAATGGGGGTCTTCGACCATAATTTGAGGGGGCTCCCAACCTTCAATCTCATCAGCTTTTTTTGGCTGAATATTTTGCTTAATTGCCAAACTGTCCCAAAAGCCAGATTTCTTCTCGGGTTTTACTTCATCTTTTGTCTTCACAGAAGCTCTACATATGATGAGAACAGACACGATGGTTAGAAAGGTAAAGTTGTGAAAACGAAGGGTAAACTCATTTGTGCCAAGGCAATAGCATTTAGCGGTCTCACATGTCGACAAGCTTATTAGTATGGTGATGAAACAGAATAAGTATGTTGGTTCATACCAGCTAAAACGCCAGGTCGTTATTCTGCTCTTTGGTATAATATCATCTAAAAGCATGATACTAATATCAGTGATAAAAACGAGGTATAGAAATGCACATTGACCACACACAACCATCATTTTGTAAGGCTTGATTCACACATCTATTTATTATGCTTACTTTTAGAGCACCAACTTATTCCACATTTACAGATATCGTCTTTGTAGTCCCCATTGGGGCTCACAATTCTCTAACAGTGTGTCTTTGGAGTGTTAGAGGAAACCAGAGTCCTGCAGGAAACCAACGGAAACAGCACTGTGGCTCAGTGGTTAGCACTGTTGATTTGCAGACCTGGGGTCCTGGGTTCAATCCCACCAAAAACAGTTTCTGTAAGGAGTTTGTATGTTTTCCCTGTGTTTGTGCGAGTTTCCTTCAGGTTCTCTGGTTTCCTCCCACACTTCAAAGGCATACCGATAGGAAATTTAGACAGTGAGCCCCAATGGGGACAGTGATTATGAAATCTGTAAAGCGCTGTTGTGTTAATGGTGCTATATAAATGAGTAAAATAAATAATCTCCAAGCAGATGTTGTCCTTGTCGTGGGATTTGAACCTAGGACCCCAGCGCTACAAAGCAACATTCCTTACCACTGAGTCATGATGCTGTGTGAGGGTTACCATCCAAGATACAGACTGATTATTTTCTCAGGCATCAATTTTTTTCCCCCCATTGAAGTGGGTAGATTTCTGAACTTTATTCATTGGCTCTTACCAATGTATTAGTTAAAAATGGATGAAACTTGGGTGGAAGTCTGAAGTACAAAGTCTTTCTTCCTTGTGTCACCTGTTTTTTATACAGATCCCCATAGACTTTAATGGCAGAGTCTGTGTCCCTCAAAAATGGTTGAGACTAGGACCAGCACGGAGTCTCACAGATCAGACACATGGATCTATTTTTAAAACTGATGTGTGTATGGATCAATTAAACTTTATAGGTCACTGCACTGTCCGAGAAAAAAAAAACGGACAGCACCACGACGAGTCAGACGGATTTGTGAATGTAGCTTAAAGGAAACATCGGATCACCACGTTGTGCTAACAGATCACCAAGAAGATTAAAAGAGAGAACAAAAAGCAGCTCCTCATTGTGACTGATATGTCATGTTGGTTGCAGCGATATGCTTTTACACTTATTTTTTGTTACATGATAGATAGACAATATCTAAAGTGGTGATTCCAAAGCATATTTGCAGCATACCTTATAAACACGAAACAGGCACAACATTAGGCAATATATGTGAGAGAAACAAGGTGGTGTTCACGTGATACATTTCACACTGCACCTATTAAGACCACATTCACATGTTCAGTATTTGGTCAGTATTTTACATCAGTATCTGGAAGCCAAAACCAGGAGTGATAAATACAGAACTTTTGTTCTGATTGTTCTGATGGCTCCTGATTTTGGCTTATAAATACTGAGGTAAAGAACTGACCAAATACTCAATGTGCGCAAGTTGTGATATCTGTTATGGACCTGGTGGTTAGGAGCACCCGGAACGACCTGATGGTTAAACTCACACAGGACAAGCTCTGGGAAGTGGGAGCTCTGCTGACCGCAACCCCTAATCCTATCACACAACTAGAAATAGCCGTGGAGCGTACCTAACACGACCTAGACGCCTCTTCACAGCCTAAGAGCTAACTAGCCCTAAAGATAGAAAATAAAGCCTACCTTGCCTCAGAGAAATTCCCCAAAGGAAAAGGCAGCCCCCCACATATATTGACTGAGTTAAGATGAAAGTCACAAACACAGAAATGAAACAGGTTTTAGCAAAGGGAGGCCAGACTTACTAAACAGACTGAGGATAGGAAAGGTATCTTTGCGGTCAGCACAAAACCCTACAAAAAGACCACGCAGAGTGTGCAAAAAGACCTCCGCACCGACTCACGGTGCGGAGGTGCCACTCTGCATCCCAGAGCTTCCAGCTAGCAGGGCAAGATCATGATAGCCAGCTGGACAAGGAAACAATGAACAAATAAATAACTAGCAGGGACTTAGCTTCTGCTGGAGTAGACAGGTCACCAGAAAGATCCAAGAGCGAACTGAACCAGTACAAGAACATTGACAGCTGGCATGGAGTAACGATCTGAGTGGAGTTAAATAGAACAGCCAGCCAAAGAATAAACTACGTCACCTGTGGAAGGAACCTCAGAAGCAGCAGCTCCACTCACAGCCACCAGAGGGAGTCCATGGACAGAACTCGCCGAAGTACCATTCATGACCACAGGAGGGAGTTCGATAACAGAATTCACAACAGATACCCCTCACTTCGCCCCAATAAAATAAAAAAAGATTATATTCACTACCTGTGCTGGCACTTGCACTCCCCGGGGCTCCCCTGCAGTTTTTGTAACACATGACCCCGGGGCCCAATCAGCGCTGGCGTCACTGTCTCCAGCTTCTGTCAAATTGAACATAAGGAGGAAGTCTGACATCAGCTGCAGCCCGGACTTCCTCTGTGTTCAATTCGCACAAAGACGCCAGCGCTGAGTTGGTGCCTGGGTCATGTGTCAAAACAGCAGCACGGGAGCCCTTGGGTAAGCAAGTACCGACACCGTGGGATCTGTGCTGGCACGGGAGGTGAACATAAGCTTTATTGTTTGTCGGGGTCAAGCGTGAGGAATGAGAAGGTGTTGTCCAAGTAGTATACAACCCCTTTAAGGTATGGGCACAAGACAGCTTTATAGGCTACTTTCACACTAGCGTCGTTTTCAATACGTCGCAATGCGTCGTTTAGGGGAAAAAACGCATCCTGCAAAGTTGTCTGCAGGATGTGTTTTTTCCCCATAGACTAACATTAGCGACACATTGCCACACGTCGCAACCGTCGTGCGACGGTTGCGCCGTGTTGTGGCGGACCGCCGGCAGCAAAAAAGTTACATGTAACGTTTTTTGCTGCCGACGGTCCGCCATTTCCGACCGCGCACACGCGGCCGGAACTCCGCCCCCACCTCCCCGCACCCCACAATGGGGCAGCGGATGCGCTGGAAAAATGCATCCGCTGCCCCGTTGTGCGGTGCATTTACTGCTAGCGTCGGTACGTCGGCCTGACGCACTGTGACGGGCCGAGTACGACGCCAGTGTGAAAGTAGCCTTAGACAGGTGAACCCACCCAGTTTTTCAAGAGGAAAAGACTTCATGAAACGTTAGAGGTTGCTTTTTTTTCCCAAAACATGGCTTTTTAAGCAGTTTTTGTTGTTTCCTCAGCGCTTTTCCAATGTTTTTTGGCAGCAGGTGTATTTATATCAGCGTTTTTCCAGCATTTTGGGAGTTGGCTTTTTTACTTAAATTCTCTAGACTCTACATTCCCCCCCTTCTCCACCTCCCCCTTCCCCCGACTCCATTTAACAATAAAGAAATGGCTAGTGGGTTTTTTAAGCAAAAACGTGGACAAAACACTAGAATAGACACCCTGGTGTTTTCTCATTATCTTATTATATTATTTTTGTATTATATTTTTAGAGTTCAATAAGTGCTTTTGTAGTTGGGTTTTAAAGAGGACCTGCTGGAATAAAACATTGTGTACACATACTCTTGTGTTATGTGCACATAGAACGTTTTTTTCAGTTGGTCAAAAAGAGCAAGAGTGCAAACTGCTTTAGGAAATGCTCCTTTTTTTGTAGAAGTCTCATTTCCTGAAACACTTGTGAAGGGTTTTTCAAGTATTTTGAAATATTAACAGTAACAGGTACAGTGCCGGTATGATTGTTAAAGGGCCAAGCCCCCTACACTGCATAGCCCATTTAAATTGCATTTTGGGGTGATGGACTCCCTTTTAAGATGTGTTATCTTGGGTCCTGAGTATGGCAATTTTTTTTTATTTTCATTACGGTGTTCCAATAGCCATATTGGTTTAATTTTTCAGTTGATATATGAGCCCTTGTTTGTATTTTTTGAATGGTATTATTTTGATGTAAATCGAATGTGTTGAAAAACTTTTTATATCTTTGCTTTGGCAAAGGTGTTGGAAAGAAAAAAATAATATAGCAAAAAAATTTTTTATTACCCACTATGTGGGATAAGTGAAAGGTTAACTTTATTCTAGGGGAAGTACCATTATGGTGATACCAAAGTTATATTCACTGCTCAAAAAAATAAGTCAATCGCACTTCTGTGAAATCTACTTGTTCAGATATGAAGCAACATTGTGAATCAACTTCTGCTGTTGTGAAAATGGAACAAACAGGGAGAAATTATAGGCAACTGGCAAGACAACTCTTATAAAGGAGTGGTTCTGCAGGGGTTGACCACAGACCATTTCTCTGTTCTCATCTTTTTTGGCTGTTTTGGTCACTTTTGCATTTTATCATTGCTCTCACCCCTAGAGGTACTGTACAGTAACAAGAGGCGGTGTTTACAACCCACGGAAGTTGCTCAGGTAGTGCAGCTCATCCAGGATGGCACATCAATGCGAGCTGTGGCAAGAAGGGTAGCGATGTCTGTCAGCAGTGTCCAGAGCATGGAGCAGGTACCAGGAGACAGGCCAATACACCAGTAGACATGGAGGAGAACATAGGAGGGCAACAACCCAGCAGCAGGACCGCTACCTCCTCCTTTATGAAAGGAGGAACAGAAGGAGCAATGCCAGAACCCTGCAAAATGACCTCCAGCAGGCCATTAACATCCATGTGCCTGCTCAAACTGTCAGAAACAGACTCCAGGGGGGTGGTATGGGGGCGTGACATCCACAAGTGTGTGTTGGCTTTACAGCCCAACATTGTGCAGGGCAATTGGCATTTGCCAGAGAACATCTAGATTGGCAGACTCGACATTAGCACCCAGTGCTATTCATGGATGAGAGCAGGTTCTCACTGAGCATGTGACAGACGTGACAGAGTCTGGAGACGCCGTGGAGAGCGATCTGCTGCCTCCAACCTCCTCCAGCATGACTGGTTTAGCAGTGGGTCGGTATTGGTGTGGGGAGGCATTTCTTTGGAGTTCCACACAGCCGTTTATGTGCTAGCCACAGGTATCCTGATTGCCATTAGGTACCGGGATGAGATCCTCAGACACATTGTGAGGCCATATGCAGGTGCAGTGGGCCCTGGGCTCCTTCTGACGCATGACAATGCTAAGTCTCATGTTGCTGAAGTGTGTCAGCAGTTCCTGCATGATGAAGTTATTGATGCTATGGACTGGCCCACCTGTTCCCCAGACCTGAATCCAATTGAGCACATCTGTGACATCATGTCTCATTAAATTCACCAATGCCATGTTGCACCACAGACTTTCCAGGAATTGACTGATTATTTAATCCCGGTCTAGAAGGAGATAGCTCCGAAGAACATGTGCTGCCCAGGTGTTGTAGGGTGGTCACACAGGCATGTAGAGGCCACACACTACTGAGCATCATTTCCTTGTCTTGATGCATTTCCACTGAAGTTGAATCAGCCTGTGATTTGATTTTCCACTGATTTTGAGTATCATTCAAAATCCAGACCTCCGTGGGATATTAATTTTGATCTACATTGATCATTTTTATGTTTTATTGTTCTCAACACATTACACTATGCAATGAATAAAGATTTGCAACTGAAATATTTCATGCGGTGACATCTAGGATGTGGTATTTTAGTGTTCCCCTTATTTTTTTGAGCTGGGTACTTGTTCAGTAAAGTCAATTTAAAAACAAAAAAACATTATTTGCTTTTGTGTAATCACATTCTTTGAGCCATATCATTTTTTTTTTATCAACATAGCTGAAGAAGGGATTGCTCTTTGTGAGATGAGTTGATATGTTTGATATGTTCTTTGGTACCATTTTGAGGTGTGTGCCATGTGATTTTTGAAACTGCAACCTATTTCTATTCATTTGTGTCATGTGAATTCCTTACCAGCAGAGCAGCACACCTTCACTTCTCCCTTTGGTATAACGTCATTCTAGGGGTAGTATGTATATATACATAAAAATAATATTTGTACACGTGCATATACTGTACACACATTTTTTGTACTTTCCTGCTTGTCTAAAAAAAACATAATTTGCTATAGTGTCATCATATTCTGAGAGTCATCATTTAAATTATTTCTAATCTTGCGAGTATAGCGGCAGTAGTTGCCTGTTCAGCATGATGGATATATTCTATCATTAAGAATTTATACTGATGGTGGCTATATAAATGTTATGTATTATTACGGATTAACATAACATTGAAAAATGTGGATTACAGACTAGTATAACTTTTATCTCTTTGATTCTTACACTTTTGACTTTGGAGACTTTGATCCTTTTAGTAGTTGTTGTTCATCGTCTTTGTTAAATATGGACGTCACATCCTTCCAGCCACGAAAGCCAGCACCCTGGACCTGGAAATGAATGACAAAAAGCTTATTCATGTGATCTGGACAGTGAAATAAAGATATGCGCAGCAGATGGTTCACGGTCTCTCTTTAATTTACATGTCGAATATGAATTGTGCATAGAACTCATTCCCAGAATCAACATGCAGTCAAACACTGAGTGTTTTATTCCAGTGCTTGGAACATGAAGTTTTATCACCTTCTGGAGAAAGAGTTTTCACATAACAATAACAGCCTTGAAGAATTTTAAATGTTTGTCCCAGTTATCTGAACAATACAGAATAAGTAGTCTAAAAGCGAACCTCTACTTATGTAGTCAGCAGCAAATAAAGGTTCCTTTGTTCAGTTCTCCTACTGAATGTACTTTAAATGACTTGGCAGACAATCTGGTGAGAGCAGGTAAGTGTGTCTGCTCAAGGGTGAGCAGATGAATACAAAGTGTATATTTGGATGTTTTTTTGTATCTTCCGCAACATCTATCAAGCAGAAACGGGCAGTAAATGTGATAAATGTCACTTGTTCTTGCTGATCACCACAGTATTATATTAAAGGGAATCTGTCATGTCCCCAAACACTATTAACCTGCAAATTTAGGGTCTTATCTACAGGTTAATAGCGTTACAATGTTGTCCTGCTGCCTTACGGAAAATGAGGCAGCCAGACGGAAAACTAATTTTATTCCTCAAGGAAGTCAGCGGCTTTCAGTCATAGAGGCGTGCTCAAGAGCGGCTACAGTCACCGCTGAGTGCACAGTGATCGGTGGCTGAAAGCACAGCCTGGGCACTTTGATTGACAGCTCGCTCTGCAGCAAATCTGTGCAGAATGAGGTGTCCATTAAAGTGCTCACAAATGCTCTGAGCGATGACTGTACCTACTCCGTGCACGATTATGACTGAAAGCTGGTGGGTCCCGAGCGGAAATAAGTTAATGTTCTCCCAGCAGCCGAGCTTTCAGTAAGGCAGCCAGACAGCCTTTATAACATTTTTTACATTTTTCTCCATCAATGCACTTTTAGTTTGTTAAGTTGGGGCAAAGTATCTAAATACAAACCGAGAATGTAGGACTTACTCGGTCACTATATCAGAACCGATCAGTGACAGATGAAAAGGTTACATGCATATATTTGCTCTTCTTATAAATAAACTTTAAATGAGAAGACTGCTACAACCAGATACATATTCCAAAAGCATATCGTTAAGGATCATAAAAGATTAAATGTTTTTTGGTCAGTTAAGGCCTGGCTGTCTTAAGTGTGCTTCCCTCTTTGTTATATTGAGCTCAGGATACTTCCTTCCTTTACGTCCTGAAAGCAGCGGAAAACTGACAATACTTGAACTCTACGGTGTAAACCTATCCTGTGCTCACTCATACTGAGAAAATACATGCCCCTACATCTCTTGCCAAGTGTCTGACTATACCATGCCGTGAAAAACAACACCTACAATAGGCAGGAAAAAGGAAAAGGACAAGGAGGGATGAAAAGGACCGGACTTCTTTCCAGGAATTCATCCAGCATTACTTAAACAATTAAGAACAACCTTTTGTTGTATACTACAGACCAGCGACATACTGAGATGACACGTAAAGGAGTTTTAGGCTTTCCAACACAGCTTACTAGATGTTATGAAGCATTACAAAACACAATTTACAACAGTATTAGGTTAAAATATTCCCCTTACAAATGGGTGGTCATTACTCAAAATATCACCCATCTTACCTTAGGAAGCATGTGGCTATGTGGAAGATGAAGCCTAACAATGTGCTAGTGCAGCCTTAAAAGGACCTGGTCAGTAGGTCAAAACTAACCATATTTTGATCTCATTTTATTCACACTGCTTCTCTGCAGGACTGTAGAGTCGGTAAGCCAAACCTCAGACTCCTCAATTTCCCTGACTCCCAACTATAACTCCACAGCACTGCCTCACTACTGAGCATGTACAGAAAGTGCAGCACAGATTCATCTCAACTACAACTCCACAGCACTACCTCACTACTGAGCATGTACATAAAGTACAGCACAGATTCATCTCAACTACAACTCCCCAGCACTGCCGCACTACTGAGTATGTACATAAAGTGCAGCACAGATTCATCACAACTACAACTCCCCAGCACTGCCTCACTACTGAGCATGTACAGAAAGTGCAGCACAGATTCATCTCAACTACAACTCCACAGCACTGCCTCACTACTGAGCATGTACAGAAAGTGCAGCACAGATTCATCTCAACTACAACTCCCCAGCACTGCCTCACTACTGAACATGTACATAAA
Organism: Ranitomeya imitator; assembly: GCF_032444005.1. Taxonomy (NCBI): domain Eukaryota; kingdom Metazoa; phylum Chordata; class Amphibia; order Anura; family Dendrobatidae; genus Ranitomeya; species Ranitomeya imitator. The sequence continues at coordinate 399,282,760 of NC_091286.1, read as the reverse complement.
GTACAGCACAGATTCATCTCAACTACAACTCCACAGCACTGCCTCACTACTGAGCATGTACATAAAGTACAGCACAGATTCATCTCAACTACAACTCCACAGCACTGCCTCACTACTGAGAATGTATATAAAGTGCAGCACAGATTCATCTCAACTATGACTCGACAGCACTGCCTCACTACTGAGCATGTACATAAAGTACAGCAAAGATTCATCTCAACTACAACTTCACCGCACTGCCTCACTACTGAGCATGTACAGAAAGTACAGCACAGATTCATCTCAACTACAACTCCACAGCACTGCCTCACTACTGAGCATGTACAGAAAGTACAGCACAGATTCATCTCAACTACAACTCCACAGCACTGCCTCACTACTGAGCATGTACAGAAAGTGCAGCACAGATTCATCTCAACTACAACTCCCCAGCACTGCCTCATTACTGAGCATGTACACAAAGTACAGCACAGATTCATCTCAACTACAACTCCCCAGCACTGCCTCACTAATGAGCATGTACACAAAGTGCAGCACAGATTCATCACAACTACAACTCCACAGCACTGCCTCACTACTGAGCATGTACATAAAGTGCAGCACAGATTCATGTCAACTACAACTCCACAGCACTGCCTCACTACTGAGCATGTATATAAAGTGCAGCACAGATTCATCTCAACTACAACTCCACAGCACTGCCTCACTACTGAGAATGTACATAAAGTGCAGCACAGATTCATCTCAACTACAACTCCACAGCACTGCCTCACTATTGAGCATGTACATAAAGTGCAGCACAGATTCATCTCAACTACAACGCCACAGCACTGCCTCACTACTGAGCATGTACAGAAAGTGCAGCACAGACTCATCTCAACTACAACTCCCCAGCACTGCCTCACTACTGAGCATGTACAGAAAGTGCAGCACAGATTCATCTCAACTACAACTCCCCAGCACTGCCTCACTACTGAGCATGTACATAAAGTGCAGCACAGATTCATCACAACTACAACTCCACAGCACTGCCGCACTACTGAGCATGTACATAAAGTGCAGCACAGATTCATCTCAACTACAACTCCCCAGCACTGCCTCACTACTGATTATGTACATAAAGTGCAGCACAGATTCATCACAACTACAACTCCACAGCACTGCCTCACTACTGAGCATGTACATAAAGTGCAGCACAGATTCATGTCAACTACAACTCCACAGCACTGCCTCACTACTGAGCATGTATATAAAGTGCAGCACAGATTCATCTCAACTACAACTCCACAGCACTGCCTCACTATTGAGCATGTACATAAAGTGCAGCACAGATTCATCTCAACTACAACTCCACAGCACTGCCTCACTACTGAGCATGTACAGAAAGTGCAGCACAGACTCATCTCAACTACAACTCCCCAGCACTGCCTCACTACTGAGCTTGTACAGAAAGTGCAGCACAGATTCATCTCAACTACAACTCCCCAGCACTGCCTCATTACTGAGCATGTACACAAAGTACAGCACAGATTCATCTCAACTACAACTCCCCAGCACTGCCTCACTACTGAGTATGTACACAAAGTGCAGCACAGATTCATCTCAACTACAACTCCCCAGCACTGCCTCACTACTGAGTATGTACATAAAGTGCAGCACAGACTCATCTCAACTACAACTCCACAGCACTGCCTCACTACTGAGCATGTACATAAAGTACAGCACAGATTCATCTCAACTACAACTCCCCAGCACTGCCTCACTACTGAGTATGTACATAAAATGCAGCACAGATTCATCACAACTACAACTCCCCAGCACTGCCTCACTACTGAGCATGTACAGAAAGTGCAGCACAGATTCATCTCAACTACAACTCCACAGCACTGCCTCACTACTGAGTATGTACACAAAGTGCAGCACAGATTCATCTCAACTACAACTCCCCAGCACTGCCTCACTACTGAGTATGTACATAAAGTGCAGCACAGACTCATCTCAACTACAACTCCACAGCACTGCCTCACTACTGAGCATGTATATAAAGTGCAGCACAGATTCATCTCAACTACAACTCCACAGCACTGCCTCACTATTGAGCATGTACATAAAGTGCAGCACAGATTCATCTCAACTACAACTCCACAGCACTGCCTCACTACTGAGCATGTACAGAAAGTGCAGCACAGACTCATCTCAACTACAACTCCCCAGCACTGCCTCACTACTGAGCTTGTACAGAAAGTGCAGCACAGATTCATCTCAACTACAACTCCCCAGCACTGCCTCATTACTGAGCATGTACACAAAGTACAGCACAGATTCATCTCAACTACAACTCCCCAGCACTGCCTCACTACTGAGTATGTACACAAAGTGCAGCACAGATTCATCTCAACTACAACTCCCCAGCACTGCCTCACTACTGAGTATGTACATAAAGTGCAGCACAGACTCATCTCAACTACAACTCCACAGCACTGCCTCACTACTGAGCATGTACATAAAGTACAGCACAGATTCATCTCAACTACAACTCCCCAGCACTGCCTCACTACTGAGTATGTACATAAAATGCAGCACAGATTCATCACAACTACAACTCCCCAGCACTGCCTCACTACTGAGCATGTACAGAAAGTGCAGCACAGATTCATCTCAACTACAACTCCACAGCACTGCCTCACTACTGAGTATGTACACAAAGTGCAGCACAGATTCATCTCAACTACAACTCCCCAGCACTGCCTCACTACTGAGTATGTACATAAAGTGCAGCACAGACTCATCTCAACTACAACTCCACAGCACTGCCTCACTACTGAGCATGTACATAAAGTACAGCACAGATTCATCTCAACTACAACTCCCCAGCACTGCCTCACTACTGAGCATGTATATAACGTACAGCACAGATTCATCTCAACTACAACTCCCTAGCACTGCCTCACTACTGAGCATGTACAGAAAGTGCAGCACAGATTCATCTCAACTACAACTCCACAGCCCTGGTCACTACTGAGCATGTACATAAAGTGCAGAACAGATTAATCTCAACTAAAAGCATAGATCCTTAGATCAGAAACATAAGCATTTATAGGACATTTCATTACTTTCCCAAATTTTTAAGAAAAAAGAAACGTACAGCACATCCTGCATTGTACTACTGTATCCAATTTAATATATATTTTGGGAGTTTGAGTCGGTCCATTTTATATTGACTCCGACTCCACAGCCCTGGACACCGACTCCACAGCCCAGCTTCTCTGAGTGTTTTGTTTTTTAATTCGCAATATGTTTCTAGAGATATGTGCTTTTTTATTTAGTGGTAATTTTTATGATGTTTACAAGAGGGTGTGGATAACAATGTAATAATGCTAAGCAGCCTAAAGACCAAACCCCAGACCATCTATACCTGCCCGACTCTCTACTTGTGTCATGTGCTTTTAATATCAGAAAAGAGGTGGTTCCATTTTTTTTTTTATGAAGTGTGTGCATGTTGAAGATAACAATTGCTTTTCTTAGATTCATGTAGTAGAATTTGATATACAAATTCCACATTTATAGCTGATTTACTTTGACCTTTACATGCATTGGATTTTTAGGTTGACATTTTGGGAATGCTTCATAACTGCTACTAGTTTTACACAAGTCTTATGGACTCTCAATGTGCATTTGTACCATTTCCTATGATGGTATTGGAACAAAGCGTTTTGTAGTCTAAAACCGGAGTCACACTAGCGAGCAATACGGATGAGTGCTATGCGATAAAACATTGCATAGCACTCGGACTGCTGTTAATCCATGGGACAGCTCCCATCACAGTTTTTTTTTCTCGGCGCACTCGCACCCATATAAATCTATGGGTGTGAGTGACACAGCGCACATCACTCGGATATCATCTGAGTGCTGTGCAATATATGTCGACGCCGACAAGGAAGGAGATAGAGAAATTAGTTTCTTTGCCTTCTCTGTAGCTGTGCTCCAATTCTCTCTTTGCGAGAGGCTCGGAGCACGGTAGCGTGACACTTGGCTCCCACTCACAGCAGGAGCCGAAGGTCATTAGCATATTGCATCGGATGCTCTCGTATCGGATGCCATACGCTAGTGTCACCCTGGCCTAATAGAAAAATGTGACCCCCTACCAAAGACCTATGAGCATGGACAATCTGACAGCAAATGTTGCATTAAGCTACATTTCAAAATTATTATTATTATTATAGCGCCATTTATTCCATGGCGCTTTACATGTGAGGAGGGGTGTACATAATAAAAACAGGTACAATAATCTTTAACAATACAAGTCACAACTGGTACAGGAGGAGAGAGGATGGCATTCTTTGGCGTCTAAGGTTCTGTTCACATCAGAACAACAAAAATATTGACAGTGAGCCATTTCTGGGGCGGCTGAGAGCTGATGTTTTTAGCCTAGGGGGGTGCCAATATACACGGCCCCTTCCCAGGCTAATAATATCAGCCCGCAGCTGTCTGCCTAGCCATTGCTGGTTCAATTTTTTAGGGTGACCCCATGTCAATTTTTTTCTGGGGTTCCCCTGTAAACTTGCCAGTAAAGGCTAAGCAACAGCTGTGAGCTGATATTAGTAGCCTGGGAACCTTTGGCTATTGGCTCCTTCCCAGATTATTAACATCAGCCCCCAGCCATCAGCTTTCCCTCTGCTGGTTCTGAAAATTATACGGGAGTTGAAAAATATAGATATAGATATTGCGTTTCACGCAGATTTCTGACAGTTGCTGTTTTGTTACAGCATATGTAGGTTAATTATGTTAATGCTCCTACAAAGGCTGGTGACTGTGTGTATGTCTTTATTTAATAATAATGAGGGTATCTGGCTGAAGAGGTTGAACAAGGAAATGACATCACTTTTTAAAAAAAAATAATATACCTTTATTTAGCTTACAAAACCGTATGAAAAACCGCAACAAAAACACATAAAAACGTGCGGATTTTCCATTGCGTTCTTCTGCCAAGAGATGCAGAAACCTTGCAGAAATTTCTGCAAGCAAATCCGCAACGTGCGCACATAGCCTAAAGTCTGCTTCTGGTACCTCTTCTGTCTCCTTCTCTCATCGCTAAGTATAATTGTTCAAATGTAGAGAAGAAATCAATACACAGTGTCAATAAGCTTTAATTCAATGTTGCACAGTTCATGCCTTTTTATGTTACAATATAGAATTACTGTGATCATTTATTACTGTTTTTTTAAGTCCTAAAAAAAACCATGGCAAGTGAAAAGAATAGTATAAAACAAGTTACGGTAATACGGTATATGAAAATTTCTTCACGGCATCAGAACACATTTAAATCATGACGGAAGTAGCAAGAACTTTTACAAGTCTGAAATGGATACAATCCTTTATAAGTTTGGAGAAACTAAACATAACAATGATGGTTGCCTGGATGCTTTACTAATCAATCATTTATGGAACAGTAAAGGTACCTTCACACATAACGATATTGTTAACGATATCGTTGCTTTTTGTGACGTAGCAACGATATCGTTAATGAAATCGTTATGTGTGACAGCGACCAACGATCAGGCCCCTGCTGGGAGATCGTTGGTCGCTGAATAAAGTCCAGAACTTTATTTCGTCGCTGGACTCCCTGGAGACATCGCTGGATCGGCGTGTGTGACACCGATCCAGCGATGTCTTCACTGGTAACCAGGGTAAACATCGGGTAACTAAGCGCAGGGCCGCGCTTAGTAACCCGATGTTTACCCTGGTTACCATGCTAAAAGTAAAAAAAAACAAACACTAGATACTTACCTACAGCCGTCTGTCCTCCAGCGCTGTGCTCTGCACTCCTCCTGTACTGGCTGTGAGCCGGAAAGCAGAGCGGTGACGTCACCGCTCTGCTTTCCGGCTCACAGCCAGTACAGGAGGAGAGCAGAGAAGCAGAGCGCAGCGCTGGAGGACAGACAGCGGTAGGTAAGTATCTAGTGTTTGTTTTTTTTTACTTTTAGCATGGTAACCAGGGTAAACATCGGGTTACTAAGCGCGGCCCTGCGCTTAGTTACTCGATGTTTACCCTGGTTACCGGCATCGTTGGTCGCTGGAGAGCGGTTTGTGTGACAGCTCTCCAGCGACCAAACAGCGACGCTGCAGCGATCCGGATCGTTGTCGGTATCGCTGCAGCGTCGCTTAGTGTGAAGGGGCCTTAAGAGAATCCAGCAATAAACCAAGCACTGTAACAGGTGGAGTAGCAGATCATTGACGGAAATGGTCACTGAAGGTAAAGACTAAAATGAATGTTTTGTTAAACTGTTGTTTAAGTTTAATGTAAATAGGAAACAATGTAATGTACAGTACAGACCAAAAGTTTGGACACACCTTCTCATTTAAAGATTTTTCTGTATTTCCATGACTATAAAAATTGTACATTCACACAAAAGGCATCAAAACTATGAATTAACACATGTGGAATTATATACTTAACAAAAAAATGTGAAACAACTGAAAATATGTCTTATATGCTAAGCTCTGTAGCCACCTTTTGCTTTGATGACTGCTTTGCACACTCTTGGCATTCTCTTGATGAGCTTCAAGAGGTAGTCACCAGGAATGGTTTTCACTTCACAGGTGTGCCCTGTCAGGTTTAATAAGTGGGATTTCTTGCCTTATAAATGGGGTTCGGACCATCAGTTGTGATGTGTAGAAGTCTGGTGGATACACAGCTGATAGTCCTACTGAATAGACTGTTAGAATTTGTATTATGGCAAGAAAAAAGCAGCTAAGTAAAGAAAAACGAGTGGCCATCATTAATTTAAGAAATGAAGGTCAGTCAATCTGAAAAATTGGGAAAACTTTGAAAGTGTCCCCAAGTGCAGTGGCAAAAACCATCAAACTCTACAAAGAATCTGGCTCATATGAGGACCGCTCCAGGAAAGGAAGACCAAGAGTCACCTCTGCTTCTGAGGATAAGTTTATCAGAGTCACCAGCCTCAGAAATCGCAGGTTAACAGCAGCTCACATTAGAGACCAGGTCAATGCCACACAGAGTGCTAGCAGCAGACACATCTCTTCAACAACTGTTAAGAGGAGACTTTGTGCAGCAGGCCTTCATGGTAAAATAGCTCCTAGGAAACCACTGCTAAGGACAGGCAACAAGCAGAAGAGACTTGTTTGGGCTAAAGAACACAAGGAATGGACATTAGACCAGTGGAAATCTGTGCTTTGGTCTGATGAGTCAAAATTTGAGATCTTTGGTTCCAACCACCGTGTCTTTGTGCAACGCAGAAAAGGTGAATGGATGGACTCTACATGCCTGGTTTCCACAGTAAAGCATGGAGGAGGAGGTGTGATGGTGTGGGGGTGCTTTGCTGGTGACACTGTTGGGGATTTATTCAAAATTGAAGGCATACTGAACCAGCATGGCTACCACAGCATCTTGCAGCGGCTTGCTATTCCATCCGGTTTGCGTTTAGTTGGACCATCATTTATTTTTCAACAGGACAATTACCCCAAACACACCCACAGGCAGTGTAAGGGCTATTTGACCAAGAAGGAGAGTGATGGGGTGCTATGCCAGATGACCTGGCCTCCACAGTCACCAGACCTGAACCCAATCGAGAGGGTTTGGGTTGAGCTTGACCGCATAGTGAAGGCAAAATGCCAACAAGTGCTAAGCATCTCTGGGAACTCCTTCAAGATGGTTGGAAGACCATTCCTGGTGACTACCTCCTGAAGCTCATCAAGAGAATACCAAGAGTATGCAAAGCAAAAGGTGGCTACTTTGAAGAACCTAGAATATAAGACATAATTTCAGTTGTTTCACACTTTTTTGTTAAGTATATAATTCCACATTTGTTAATTCATAGTTTTGATGCCTTCAGTGTGAATGTACAATTTTCATAGTCATGAAAATACAGAAAAATCTTTAAATGAGAAGGTGTGTCCAAACTTTTGGTCTGTACTGTATGTTATTACAGATTAATCTCCACTTAACCCCCCAACCTCATGCACTGATCATTCACTTTCAATTCATTGGTAAATCCATCTGCATTGATGACACTAAGACACTGTTGCTTCAAGTATGCTCCTGCTGCTTCACCCCAGTGCAGGATTTACAGCAACACTGCTCATTACTGCTGTGTAATATTCTCCAGAATGCTGCTTTGTATATGAGAGATAAAGATAGTGGAGCAGAATTTCCTGTGCTCATTATTCCCATATAGATCATAGATTGTGTCTGCCCGTCCTTGAGAAGAGTTCATGAAAAACTAACCAGGTCTTGAGTCTACAGAAGGAAAAACTGGTGAAAATGTCATATTCAAGTCATATACTGGGCACATATTTTGTTTTCTCATGTACAGACAGTGGCAGATTATGAAAAACCTGATTATGTATTATCCAGTAACGAAATAACCATGAACAAAGGGCACGGGAACGGCTTAAAACAGTGACAATGTTCTAAAGGGGCGAAGACATAGTTTTGACCTCAAATTAAGTGCGGCAGGATCTTAAAACAACAGTTCAATCAGGGTTCTACAGAGCGTGAATAATTTTGAAGGTGTTACAACATGAAAGTCTGTAGAAGTCTTTTATTTTTATTTTAATTACACTTTTTTCAGCGTGTTCAGTAGTTCTATTCCTTATGGACTGCATGAATCTTATAATCCTGGCTTTGCAAATTTTTGCTTGGCTCTTATGTTTTTCCCTGATCGGTCAGCACAATGGATGTATTCATATATCGATTAAAATCAGGAGTGAGATCCGTGAGATGCAGAGCGTGTCCTATTCTGATCCGATCTGCAGATCGGACTTGGCTATTTAAGTCTATGGGGATCTGTGAGACACTGATGCAAACTGGAATACTTCAGCATTACTTCCGTTTTGCATCTGTGTCTTACAGATCTGTTGCTTAACGATAACCTTGAATAAAAGCATATGACCTTCCAAGGGATTTATTTTTCTGGGATGGCAACAGTCACCCGGATGTGCGAATCTAGCCTAATGCAGCACTCGTACACATCTTTGCAGCTACTCTGACTCCACAAAGGCATGTTAACTAGTGATGAGCGAATATACTCGTTACTCGAGATTTCTCAAGCACGCTCGGGTGTCCTCCGAGTATTTTTTAGTGCTCGGAGATTTAGTTTTCATCGCCGCAGCTGAATGATTTACATCTATTAGCCAGCATAAGTACATGTGGGGGTTGCCTGGTTGCTAGGGAATCCCCACATGTACTTATGCTGGCTAAGAGATGTAAATCATCCAGCTGAGGTGATGAAACCTAAATCTCTGAGCACTAAAAAATACTCAGAGGTCACCTGATCATGCTGGGAAATCTCGCTCATCACTAATGTTAACAAAAACTCTGCAAAAAATGCTGTGTGCACACGCCCCAAGTCTCTAAATACTCATGGCAGCACACAATTTTTTTCCTGCATATTAAGGCTCATGCACACATCAGTTTTTCCGTAAAGGAGTACTATCCGTGATTTTCATGGATGGCAATCATATCTATTATAGTCTATGGGCCTGTTCACATGTCCGAGAATTTTAGCGGACTGAGTGGTCTATGCAAAATGGTGGAGTTATGTCTGATATTGATCTGAGTGTCAGATCAAACTCGATAAAAGTCTATAGGACGCCATGCGAGTGCTGTCGGTTTTTTGTGGATTGATACATAGGAGAAGGTGAATAAACTTTTTTTTTTCTTCAACAGAGAAAAACCTGACAAAACGGTGACCAAATTTTGATGTCAATGATGAAAATCTGATCAAAAACCCTGATGAAACTCGAAACAATTTTCTGGTATGAGAAAACCACTGAAATGTGCATGAGCCCTTCCTGTACGAATGACAGAGAAAAACAGATTGCGGCATATTCTGTCAGATAACAGTTTATGGAGCAATTGCTTTTAGAGCATAAGGTCTGTTAAATACTGCACAAAAGCACCATAAAGTAGTAAATGGATGACTTGGCTCAAACGCAGTATTTAAGGGTGTCAGTCAGCACCAGTATATTGCCCCAGTGTCACGGGGCTACCGCGACAGAGAGGTTTCAGAGAACCGCAGCGCTCTGGGCCTCGTTCACACACGATGAACAGAAGCTCTTCTGCTGAATTCTGACCTGTCTTGTGCCAGCAGGGCAGGAGTTACCTTGTTACTGAAGTTGCTGAGAGCTATGTGTCTCAGCTGATTTGGTTTTGGTAATCTCCGCTCCTATGTAGACTCAGCTTTGACTACAACTGTTGTCAGTGATCTGTTCTGCTGCCTGGCTTGGAGTGAGAAGGAGCGTGGTATTAGGAGCTTGGAGGTTTATTTACAGAGATTGGTGTCTGCTGTTTTGGTTGCATGTTATACCTGTTTTCCTTCCTAGTTTTTTCCTTCTCTTCCTTTCTCTGTGGTTCCTCTGTGGTTGTGTGAGCATTTGGTGAGTTTGAGACTTTTAGTTACCTTGTCTGTATACCCTGTTTTATTGCCGTATTTATACACTGGGGCAGTCCACCTCCCTTGGGGGGAGAGGGGGCCACTGATAGGGCCTGCACAGGAGACAGGGATACGCTGGCGGCTCAGGCCTCTTAACCATTATAGGTACCCCTGAGAAAAGGGAAAGCCAGGGCCCCATTATAGTGGCAGGGACAGTGGCGGGTCCCAGTACGCCGTCCTGCCCCTTTATCGCCGTTAACGGCATGACACCCAGTTTTCCTACTTGTTGCTCTTTTTTTTAATGTTTGGACGTGTTTCAATTGTAACAACCATTTTCGCAAAAATATGATCCTAACCCCACGGCACACTACCAGGGTCCACGGGCGTGTGAGAATACGCCATAAAACAGTTATGTCACCTAAAAGGCTGCGACCATGAAAAGAACAAACTATGTTTCACCTTCTGCATAACCACGTGCATGAATTATGGAGTATTCGCTCTACCTAGCTGGACCTCAAGACCTGGCAGCTAGCAGATTTTTTTTTCTTGTTAATCTTTTGTCCAAATACAAGTTGTCCTGATAGTCATTCTCCTGCCAGTAGTGTTCTCATGTATTACAAATGTGTAGCGACAAGACAGTTTTTATCTCTGCCGCTTTGTAAATAAACAGCATAAAAATAGTCGGGAGAATTGGGCATCTTGACAAAAAATTAAAAAAAAATGCACTAAGCCCTTAATATAGAGACTAACACCCTAAGTGTTTACATTGGCATTGTCATTAATGGCCACTTAAAAGTTGGAACTGCTGCAAAAAGCAAAAACAATATACACAGCTTCATCCACACAGAGAGGGGAGCTACGGATGCAGATGTGAATATGTTGATTGGTCTCCTTTAAAGTTGCTGGACTTCTAAATTCCATAGATAAGTTACTTCCAGAAGCTTGTAAAAATAAATCCCAATTTATCTAAATATTATTATTAAGCTGCTCTAAAGGGAAAAAGAAAAAAAAACCAAACACAGTTCAAACTAAAAAACACAAAGTAAAAGAAAAAAAAAAAGAAGAAAAACACGAGGGATCATTTACATACTGTACCACTGCCATTGTTTCCATTATTACCACAGCTAAAGGGTTATATTTTTATGATGCCCTCAGGTTATAAAAATAATGATATTCTAACCTACTGATTTCCCACCACTCCTCAGTACCACGGTCTCTGAAACATCTCGCTGCTGTAGCCACTAATTGGGCATCAGTCCCATGCCGATCCCGCCAGAAAAAGGGGGGAGATGAGCAGCGGACCCAGGAAGCAGTATGGAGAAGCGGTGGGGCAGAACTTTTCACCAATAATGTTAGAATTACAGATGAGTGCTCCACCGGCCGGGGCAGCATTCCGTGGCTGCTGGACAAGAACTGTGCCAACTAACTCCTATCTGATTGCATCCATGGCTCCTCTTGTCTTGCTGGCCGGGGGCGACATTGTATGAGTGTGGGTCAAGCTCCAAAAAGAGAAGCCATAGGTGCTGTGAGGTACAGTAGGAGGTGGTGGGCAGGGCTCCCAGCGGCCATGGAACGGTGATAAGGCCATCGGACCAGGGTACTGGATATTTATTTTATTATCTCCAATTAGAATGGGTGAAGTCTGTCATGCCATACAATTATTGTGTCTGGAAAATTCCTATTCACTTGCATTTGTTTTACTTTTTTGCATTTTTGGTCTTAAATCCTCTCTGAGTATGAGTATGAAATCCACAGGACTATGCAATAAAATATATTATCGATCCAGTCACATTTACCGATATACATAAAGATATGCTGCCACTGCGAGCACCATGTTATCTGATGAGAAGGCACTGAACGGTGAGAGTGTATCCGTCAGCCATCCTGCCGACAGTCTCAGTGATCTGTGACCTGGGGCGGTGCGAGCCGGAGACATCTGAGGCCTAACGAGGAGATGTAACCAAAGATTGGGACAGCATGTGAAGCAGTAATGGAAGACACTGGACTTGTGAAACAAAATGTGAACAGTCTCAGCAAATAGATAGTCTTTGACCATACAAAACATACATACCGTACTTATGGGAAGGGTTTAACGGTCCTAGAATATCATCTTAATTAACGTAATTATGAATAGCAGACGCCCGTCAAGGTGCCGGGCAGAGGCAGATAGGACTTGTTATTACTGGTCTGGTTACGCAGGAGCCATAATGCAGTTAGATTGATATTTTACAGGACAAAATTAGAGTAAGCGTGGACTGACGCAGAAATGGCAGTAGGATCTGTTAAGGCAAACTAGCATTAGTCTGCTATTAATTAGACACGTGTCTATTCCCTCCCCAATCACACAGATGCAGAAGTGATGTCTTAGAATAGCCAGATCTCTGCATTTACCATACTGTTTCTAACAGACGGATAGAGCCATGATGTTCGTGATGTCTCTTTTTTGCAATTATCTTCATTACAGAACTAATCTACTGTATAAAGCTGAATGTGTGTGTGTGTGTGTGTGTATGTATGTCCGGGATTGGCATCTGCACCGTCGCAGCTACAGCCACAAAATTTTGCACAGTCACACGTCTGGACCCCGAGAGCATCATAGGCTATATTGTGAGGCGAAATTTTAACCCCGCGCGTTCCAATTCACCAAACAATTTTGCCCCTATCTACATAATGGGGAAAAAGGTGAAAGGAAAAGTATGGGAGGCGTCGCAGCTACAGCCACAAAATTTTGCACAGTCACATGTCTGGACCCCGAGAGCGTCATAGGCTATATTGTGAGGCAAAATTTTAACCCCGCGCGTTCCAATTCACCAAACAATTTTGCCCCTATCTACATAATGGGGAAAAAAGTGAAAGGAAAAGTGTTGGAAGCGTCGCAGCTACAGCAACAAAATTTTGCACAGTCACACGTCTGGACCCTGAGAGAGTCATAGGCTATGTTGTGAGGTGAAATATTAACCCCGCGCTTTCCAATTCACCAAACAATTTTGCCCCTATCTACATAATGGGGAAAAAAGTGAAAGGAAAAGTGTTGGAGGCGTCGCAGCTACAGAAACAAAATTTTGCACAGTCACACGTCTGGACCCTGAGAGCATAGGCTTCGTTGTGAGGTGAAATTTTAACCCCGCGCGTTCCAATTCACCAAACAATTTTGCCCCTATCTACATAATGGGGAAAAAGTGAAAGGAAAAGTGTTGGAAGCGTCGCAGCTACAGCAACAAAATTTTGCACAGTCACACGTCTGGACCCCGAGAGCGTCATAGGCTATGTTGTGAGGTGAAATTTTAACCCCGCGCTTTCCAAATCACCAATTTTGCCCCTATCTACATAATGGGAAAAAATGAAAGGAAAAGTGTATGAGGCAAATTGACAGCTGCCAGATGTGAACAAGGGGGACTTAAAGAATGAGAGCGATGGCGCCAAAGAGTATATACCATACAGTTGCTAAGGTGGGGCCTCGACATGGGATACTCACCACACACGGGGATATGAACACACACAAAATGCGCCACACACTACCACGTGCTTGAACACATATTACCCTCAGCACACATTTCACCACAAATACACCAACCTCGCCACATAAAAGTCAAAACACAAAAGTCGCCACTCAAAACTCGCCACGCGCAGAACTCGCCACATGCAAAAACTAGGCTCTTGCAAAACTCGCCACAAGTGCAAAATTCTCCTCATGAAAAACTCGCCACACGCAAAACTTGCACACGCGGAAAAATTGCCACATGCACAAAAGTTGCAACACATGCAAAAGTTGCCTCACACAAAACTTGCACATACTCAAAAGGCACCACACATAATACTCGCAACGCGCAAAACTCGCCATGCGCAAAACTTGCTGCACACAACTTGCTACACTAACCTGTCACATGCAACTCGACACACAAAAAGTTGCTACACGCATGTTGCTACACAAAACTCATCTCACAAAAGTCGCTATATGCATGTCGCCACACGCAACTCAACACACACAAGTTGACAAACGAAACTCGCGCTAAAACACACACAAGTCTGGTATTATGCTTCAAAAATAAAAATCTGATTAATAAGCAAACTACAACAATTGCACCATATAGGAAATACGGCAGCTGTCAGTCACATGACCTGTCTATTATGTGTATGTGTGAGCTAATATATACTGCCAGGGGGAGGGCTTCCTGTTGGCTGGGGATTTATCAGGCTGCCAATTTAGCTTACAAATACTGAGGTAAAAATACTGAGCAAATAACGTGTGAATGAGGTCTAATACAGGAGGAGATGACACACAGGTACATACTATATACAGGGGAGATGACACACAGATATATACTATATACAGGAGAGATGACACACAGGTATATACTATATAGAGGAGGAGATGACATACAGGTATATACTATATACAGGAGGAGATGACACAGGTATATACTATACACAGGAGGAGATGACATACAGGTATATGCTATATATAGAAGATGACATGCAGGTATATACTATATGCAGGAGGAGATGACACTCAGATATATACTATATACAGGGGAGATGACACACAGGTATATACTATATACAGGAGGAGATGACATACAGGTATATGCTATATATAGAAGATGACATGCAGGTATATACTATATGCAGGAGGAGATGACACTCAGATATATGCTATATACAGGGGAGATGACACACAGGTATATACTATATACAGGAGGAGATGACATACAGGTATATACTATATATAGGAGGAGATGACATACAGGTGTATACTATATATAAGGGAGATGACAAACATGTATATACTGAGGTGAAAATGAAAAGGTGTGAGTGCAAAATGAGAGGAGTGAGGGAAAATAGTGGAGTGATCGGAAAATGACAGATGTGGGGTCGAAAGAGGAGTGAGGGAAAATAGTGGAGTGATCGGAAAATGACAGATGTGAGGTCGAAATGACAAGTGTTAGGGGGGAATGAGAGGAGTGAGGGAGAAAATGAGAGGTGTAAGGGAGAAAATGAGAGATGTGAGGGGGAAAATGAGAGGCGTGATGGGAAAATAAGAGAAGTGAGGTGCTATAACTAACCACAGATATTTACTATGCCCAGGCAACGCCGGGCTCTTCAGCTAGTATATATATATATATACCTATTCTATGTGTACACATTTATTCTACCTATTCTTCTGTAAGCTGTCAGTGTGATTTTACTGTACACCGCAATGAATTACCGACTTTTCTCTCTAACACCGCTGCGTATTTCTCGCAAGTCACACTGCTGGTCCGTGTGTGATCAGTATTTTTCAGGCTTCCATAGACTTTCATTGGTGTATTTCTTGCGCAGTACGGTGACAAACGCAGCATGCTGCGATTTTCTACGGCCGTAGAAAGCCGTATAATACGGATCAGTAAAATACGGCAGATAGGAGCAGGGGCATAGAGAATAATTGTGCCGTTTGTTTTGCGAGTTTTACGGACGTATTTTCTGCGCTCATACGTCCGTAAAACTCGCAAGTGTGACGGCAGCCTGACACAATATTCTCCGGAATGCCATGCAAACGAACCACATGCTGAAAAAACAACGGAACCAAATCAGAAGAGGAAGGCAATTTAGGCAAAGGTACCAAATGAACCATCTTAGAAAACCGGTCACAAATCACCCAGATAACCGACATCCTCTGGGAAACCGGAAGATCTGAAATAAAATCCATAGAAATATGCGTCCAAGGTCTCTCAGGGAGTGGCAAAGGCAGAAGCAACCAACTAGCGCGGGAACAGCAAGGCTTAGCCCGCGCACAAATCTCACAGGACTGCACAAAAGAACGCACATCCCGCGACAA
The DNA here is from genome assembly GCF_032444005.1 of Ranitomeya imitator. NCBI lineage: Eukaryota > Metazoa > Chordata > Amphibia > Anura > Dendrobatidae > Ranitomeya > Ranitomeya imitator. The sequence goes on along the minus strand of NC_091286.1, from coordinate 399,266,551 downwards.
AGAAGGCCACCAAAATGACCTACCAACCAAATCTCTGGTACCAAAAATCCCAGGATGGCCAGCCAACACAGAACAATGAACCTCAGAAATCACTTTACTAGTCCATCTATCAGGAACAAACAGTTTCCCCACTGGACAGCGGTCAGGTTTATTAGCCTGAAATTCCTGAAGAACCCGTCGTAAATCAGGGGAGATGGCAGAAAGAATCTCCCCTTCCTTCAGAATGCTGACCGGCTCAAGAACCCCAGGGGAATCAGGAAAAAAAACTCCTAGAGAGGGCATCCGCCTTAACATTCTTAGTACCAGGAAGGTACGAGACCACAAAATCAAAATGGGAGAAAAACAGGGACCATCGAGCCTGTCTAGGATTCAGTCGTTTGGCAGACTCGAGGTAAATCAGATTCTTATGATCGGTCAGGACCACAATACGGTGCTTGGCCCCCTCAAGCCAATGTCGCCACTCCTCAAATGCCCACTTCATAGCCAACAACTCCCGATTGCCGACATCATAATTGCGTTCCGCAGGCGAAAACTTCCGAGAAAAGAAGGCACACGGTTTCATCAAGGAACCATCAGAATTCCTCTGAGACAAAACGGCCCCTGCCCCAATCTCAGACGCGTCAACCTCAACCGGAAATGGAAGAGAAACATCCGGCTGACGCAACACAGGGGCAGAAGTAAAACAGCGTTTAAGCTCCTGAAAGGCGGAAACAGCCGCAGAGGACCAATTCGTCACATCAGCGCCTCTCTTCGTCAAATCGGTCAGAGGTTTAACCACACTGGAGAAGTTGGCAATGAAACGACGATAAAAATAGCAAAGCCCAAGAATTTCTGAAGGCTCTTCACAGATGTGGGCTGAATCCAATCATGAATGGCCTGAACCTTAACCAGATCCATTTCTATAGATGAGGGAGAAAAAATGAAGCCCCAAAAAGAAACCTTCTGCACTCCAAAGAGGCACTTTGACCCCTTCACAAATAAAGCATTATTACGGAGGATCTGAAATACCATCCTGACCTGTTTCACATGAGACTCCCAATCATCGGAAAAAAATCAAAATATCATCCAAATATACAACCATGAATTTATCAAGATAACTCCGAAAGATATCATGCATGAAGGATTGGAACACAGATGGGGCATTAGAGAGTCCGAATGGCATCACAAGGTATTCAAAATGGTCTTCGGGCGTATTATGCAGTTTTCCATTCGTCACCCTGCTTAATACGAATAAGATTATATGCCCCTCGAAGGTCAATCTTAGTAAACCAGCTAACCCCCTTAATCCTAGCAAAAAAATCAGTAAGCAAAGGCAAAGGGTATTGAAATTTGACCGTGATCTTATTCAAGAGGCGATAATCAATACAGGGTCTCAAGGAGCCATCCTTCTTGGCAACAAAAAAAAAAACCTGATCCCAATGGTGAAGAAGATGGCCGAATATGCCCCTTCTCTAAAGACTCCTTAATATAGCTCCGCATGGCGGCAAGTTCTGGCACAGACAGGTTGAAAAGTCGGCCCTTAGGGAACTTACAACCTGGAATCAAGTCAATAGCACAATCACAGTCCCTATGTGGTGGAAGGGAACTGGATTTGGGCTCATCGAATACATCCTGGAAATCTGACAAAAACTCAGGAATTTCAGAAGAGGGGGAAGAGAAAATTGACATCAAAGGAACGTGACCATGTACCCCCTCACAACCCCAACTAGTCACAGACATAGATTTCCAATCTAACACCGGATTATGTAGCTGTAACCATGGAAAACCCAGCACAATATCATCATGCAAAGTATGCAACACCAGAAAACGACAATCTTCCTGATGGGCTGGCGCCATGCGCATGGTCAGCTGTGTCCAAAACTGAGGTTTATTTTTAGCCAACGGTGTAGCATCAATCCCCCTTAAAGGAATAGGGTTCTGCAAAGGCTGCAAGGGGAAACCACAACGTCTGGCAAATTCTAAGTCCATTAAGCTCAGAGCGGCGCCTGAATCCACAAATGCCATGACAGAAAATGACGATAATGAGCAGATCAAGGTCACAGATAACAGAAATTTAGGTTGTACAGTACTGATGGCAACAGAACTAGCGATTCTCTTTGTACGCTTAGGGCAATCAGAAATAACATGAGCAGAATCGCCGCAGTAAAAACGCAACCTATTCTGACGCCTGAATCTTTGTCGTTCAGCTCTAGACAAAATCCTATCACACTGCATAGGCTCAGGGCTCCGCTCGGAGGACAATGCCACAGTGTGCACAACTCTGTGCTCGCGCAAGCGCCGATCAATCTGAATGGCCAGAGACATAGAATCACTCAGACCAGCAGGCGTGGGGAACCCCACCATAACATCTTTAACGGATTCAGAAAGACCCTTTCTGAAAATTGCCACCAAGGCATCCTCATTCCATTTAGTCAGTACAGACCATTTTCTAAATTTCTGGCAATACGATTCTGCCGCTTCTTGACCCTGACACAGGGCCAACAAGATCTTCTCAGCTTGATCCACAGAATTAGGCTCATCATACAGTAACCCCAATGCTTGAAAGAAAGAATCAACATTAAGCAAAGCAGGATTGCCAGATTCCAGGGAAAATGCCCAATCCTGTGGGTCACCACGCAGCAGGGATATGATGATTTTAACCTGCTGAATGGGATCACCAGAGGACCGGGGTCTCAATGCAAAAAACAGTTTACAGTTATTTTTGAAACTCAAAAATTTGGATCTGTCACCAAAAAATAAATTAGGAGTGGGAATCTTAGGTTCTAAGGCAGGAGTCTGAATAATATAATCTGAAATACCCTGTACCCTAGCAGCAAGCTAATCCACCTGAGAAACTAACTCCTGAACATTCATGTTATTACTAGGTTCCGTAGCCACCCAGAGATTAAGAGGGAGGAAAAGACAAAACAGGCTAAGGAAAAAAAATGGCTCAAAACCTTTCCTCCCTTCTTCTGAGATGCAATTAACTCATTGTTGGCCAGTTGTACTGTTATGATCTGGTGGCCTAGGAGCAGCATGAGACGTACTCTGGAGAAGGTGGTACCTGTACTGACCGCAAACCCTGAACTTAGCAGCGCAACTAGAAGTAGCCGTGGGGGGTACCTAACACTCCCTAGACCCCTCGACACAGCCTAAGAACTAACTTCCCCTAAAGACAGAAACGGGAAAACTATCTTGCCTCAGAGAAAATCCCCAAAGGATAGACAGCCCCCCACAAATATTGACTGTGAGAGGAGAGGGAAATAACATACGCAGACATGAAATCAGGATTTAGCATAGGAGGCCATTCTAGCTAAAAAGAAAGAATAGGACAGAGTACTATGCGGTCAGTATTAAAACACTAGAAAATATCCACCACAGAAAATACAAATCACCACATCTGACTAAAGACATGGAGGGTATATCTGCATCTCCAGAGACACAGCTTGGCTGCAAAAAATCCTTCACAGACAAAGCTGGACAAGACAAAACATGAAAATGCACAGAACTATAAGGTCCACAGCAGGTGGACAGCAAAAACAAAGCCAGAACTTATCTTTTTTGAAATGAACAGCAAAACAGGAGAGACCAGGAATGGATGTGAATCCTCCAAAAACAATGGACAACTGGCACTGACTAAAGGATAAAGCAGGACTAAATAGCCCAGCCCAAATTGCAAAAAATGGATACACCTGATAAATGCTGCGATCCAAAGACAGCAGCACTACCACTCATAACCACCGGAGGGAGCCCAAGAGCAGAATTCACAACAGCCCACCATGCGGAGAAGTAAGCGGATCATGTGCGATTGGTACCTGGGGTGGAGGAGAGGAGACTCTCCTCTAGGCCCTGGGAACCATATACTTGTATAAAAAAAAAAAATTGTGATATTCTCACCTTCCAGCGGCCCCCGCAGCCTTCCCGCTCCTCATGATACTCCCGTTCCCAGTAATTCGGTCTCACGTGATGGTACGTCATCTGGGGTCATTACCGAGATGCATTACTGGGAACGGGAGCTGCCGGCAGCATCGTGAGGAGCGGGAAGGCTGCAGGGGACGCTGGAAGGTGAGAATATCACGATTTTTTATTATTATTATTATTATTATTATTTTTAACATTACAGGTAGTCCTCGACTTACGACGTTGATCCGTTCTTACGCGGCGTTGTAAACCGAATTTCGGCGTAAGTCGGACCATACGTTCATACAGTACTGTACCATAATAACAGTACAGTGCAAACACTTAGCCTATCCAAACACCTATCCTAACGCAGTACCCTACAAAATTAGGGTGTTATGGCGTGCAGGAGACTCATTTTCCTCGTGTAACTGGGTACAGTGTACAGTACTGGACTCTATTGTTCCGCATAGGCAGTATCAATAGTAAAAAGTTGGTCACACTTGTCAAATACTATGTTTGACAAGTGTGACCAACCTGTCAATCCATTTTCCAAGCGATGCTACAGATTGCTTGGAAAACGCCAGCATTCTGCAAGCTAATTACACTTGCAAAACGCTAGTGTTTAGCGGGAATATGCATGCAGGGAGTTGCAGACTTGCCACGGAAATTTCAATAGTCATCATAGCATAGCCCCATGCGAGAAGTAAGCGGATCAATGCATTCCTATGTGTGAGGAATCACCACGATTCCGCCTAAAGAATGAACATGCTGCGTTTTTTTCCGGAATGCGATTCCACAGAGAAAAAAAACGCATGTGCACAAAAAATGCAGAATGCATTAAAAATGATGGGATGCTTATGTAAGCGTTTTTTTGGCGGAAAACGCCCGAAGAAAATGCTAAAAATCTTGAACGTGTGTACATAACCTTATAGTTCTCAGCAGTGTAAAGCCTGTTTACACAGGACAATGTAATGCCGAGAACGATGATCTTTTGTGCAGCACAAAAGATATTTCAGCTGAACAACAAGTATTTTGCTTGTCATCGGCAGCCTGTTTATATTGCAGGACTAATGTGAAGCGAGCAATCCTAGGAGTGCTCATTAACAATAATCATGTAGTGTAAATGCATCTGTAGGTGTCAGAGTAGCAACCACAGCAATTAGGTGTCTCTAGACAATGGGAGGGACATATGTCACCCTAGGCTTTCAATGGATACCTGCCTAATAGACTGGCAGTCAGTTTATTATGCCAAAATGAACAAATCCGATAAACGTTAATGAAAAAAAATGTTTATAGTTTCATTTGAGGCATAGGCACAATGAGAGGTAAATTATAAACTGAAGAGGTAAGTACATGGCCGTTAAGGTCTGAGATGACAAACGTTGTCCGCCCTTCTTGATTTGTGACTATTCTATATGCTGACCTATAAATAACTTTTGTGGAATGTGAAAAAGGAAAAAAATGGCACTCACCATCCCTTAAAATCTTCCTTTATTAATGAAGTTTAAAACATGGCAGCAGATTGAGCATGCATCTCAGGAAGGATGATGGCCTCTTTGCGCTCCTCTGAGCTTCAACGGGTCCTGAATGGCAATCTTTTAAACTTCATGAACAAAGGAAGATTTTAAGGGATGGTGAGTGCCAGTTTTTTCATTTCACAATATTTGTTTTTCCTGGCACCCGAGATCCCTGTTGCTTGGAAGACAGTGATAAGGCGAGAGTAGGTGCCAGTCTTTCCCATTACAGAATGACCTATCAATTACTTCACTTCATAAAATTCCTGGAGTGTCATTTTATCTGTAAAATACTTACAGGCAATCTGTCGGCAGACTATTGCTGTTTAATCTGAGCGCAGCATAATATAGAGAAAGAGACTGATTCCAAGGATGAGTCAAATATAAGGCCGGCGTCACACTTGCGAGTTCTACGGACGTAAGAGCGCAGAAACTACGTCCGTAAAACTCGCAAAAAATACGGCACAATTATTCTCTATGCCCCTGCTCCTATCTGCCGTATTAAACTGATCAGTATTATACGGCTTTCTACGGCCGTAGAAAATCGCAGCATGCTGCGTTTGTCACCGTATTGCGCAAATAAAACGTCAATGAAAGTCTATGGAAGCCCCAAAAATACGGATTACACACAGACCAGCAGTGTGACTTGCGAGGAATACGCAGTGCTGTTAGAGAGAAAAGCCGGTAATTCAATTACCGGCTTTTGCCTTCTCCTTCCTAAACCCGACATGATATGAGACCTGGTTTACATACAGTAAACCATCTCATATCACCATTTTTTTTGCATATTCCACACTACTGTTAGTAGTGTAATATGAAAACAAAAACTGACACAGCGGACGTAACCAAAAATGAAACAATCCCTTCTATATGGCATGCCCATCGCATACCACCGGGGACAAATCGGAGCAAAGAACTCCCCAATACTATAAGTCTACAAAAAGAGCAAAATGCCCCATAGATAAATATAACACAACAAGTAACCAGAAAAATATACAAATTTTATTAATAAACAATGTAAAACATACATATACACAGAACGAGAATACAGTGAATGATAAACAAACAGGACACTCGCATTGGAGTGTATACCGATACATAGACTCGAAAACAGAGTACCACGAGTCATAACATGTGCATAGTGCACCGGGTAATTAGTCTGCATTTGTGTGCATACACTGAAAGATATGTAGAACTCACAGTAGAAAAATACCAACTCAACCCCATGTATAAATAAAGGCACTGCCTGTAATCAGTAAAATAGAGGGAGTTATATAGTAATAGGCTAACTGCAAGTACCAAACATCAGAATATACATAACCTAAGTGTCCACCATCATACTGATGCCTATACTTATATAGTGTCCTACCGCACCCATATGTCTAACAATAGCTGGCGACACACCTAAAATGCCTAAAGAAAGCAAGTGACATCCAGTGCTTACCCATGTCGTATCACTACCAAATGTAGAATGTCCTGTTGGAAGCCCCGACGCGCGTTTCGCGTATTCAATGCTTCCTCGGGGGGCTGTGTGGTCTCTCTAAAGTCCCTCGTTCTTATATTGTGTGTGCACCTGGAGGTCAGCAATCACAGCGATATTCGGCGCATGCGGGCAGAGAAGGCAGAGAGTGCCGCGTCATTTCCGGCATCCCAACGACGCCGAGCATAGAGGGAAATCCCTCATGTCGTCAGTACCGCTCGGCGCCGCTGTACGGAGGCCTTAATGGGCGCGGCTTCATCGCCTCTCCAGCACGCATGCGCACCACTGCGGGAGCCATAACAAGAAAGGGCAAATGTACTGGAAAAAGACACGGCACCTAATACATCCAACTTACAGAAACAAATAGCAAATATCAACAGATAGTACATCGCACTAAGAACATGGGCGCGATCCGCATCCCTTCTTCTGGATCATTACAGAAAATCCAATTTTTCGTCCACATCCCATCATGTCCGAAAGTAATAGTAAGTTGCAGCATAGTACTCCGGTAACATGTTGAATCGCCATATCCACACCGTGCCATATTAGAGAATGTAAATTAGATAAATCCAGTTCATCCAAGTATGCCGGCCAGTATAATAGTTCAGACCGCAGACTTGTCTCAGGCTGTCATGTTGGGAAATTTAGTAAATTGCAGCATGTTAGTCCAATAGAGTATTGTATTAACCCCGTCCACATCATGCCATATAAAACTTGTCAGTTAGATGTAGATTTCTCCAATGCTCCCAAACATACCAGCCGATGAAATAGCTCAGACAGCAATCACTTGCTCCAGGTTCATTGAGTGTGACAAATATGAAAAAAGCAGAAATAAAAAATACTGCAAAAGACACAAAACAAAAACAGTTAAAACCAATAAAATAACAGTAAGCTAAAAACAAAGAGAACAGAGTGGAACCCCATAAAGCCTACAGGAAAGGAACAAATGAAAGCTGCTCATTAAGGCCATTAGGGGCCATAGTGCCCAGTGCGACTATCCAACGGCACTCCATTTGTGCTAGGATGCGCTTAAGGTCCCCTCCTCTGTTACCCGCCTGTACCTTGTCAATCCCTCGTACCTTAAATGATGACGGATTACATGCATGATGAGACCTAAAATGTCTCGGGATGGTATGCAGTTCCGCCAAATCAAGCACATCTTTAGCCGCTATAATCCCCCTGACATGTTCCCGGACCCTGACACGGAGTTCCCGGGATGTTAAGCCTATATAAATTAAATTACATGCACATGTAGCGTAATATACTACATGGGTAGTACTACAGGAAATATAACTCATAATACGAAACTCCCTACCTCCCCCCGCTGCCGAAAAGTTAGTAGCTCTGATGACATTCTGACACGCCTTACAGGATCCGCACGGATAACACACCCATCTTTGAGGTCCCGATCCGAAGATACCAGTTGTGGCAGGGACATAGTGACTCCTCACCAACTGGTCCTTTAAACTCTTCCCCCTTCTAGCAGTAAGAAGCGGACGATCAGGCAGGATTTTATTAAGAATTGCTTCCGTTCTCAGTACCGACCAGTGTCTCCGCAGAATCTCTCTCATCTCCTCCCACCTATTATTATAGGTGGAGATAAAACGCAACGGCTGCACTTTTTTAGATTGGGTAGGCCGGGGAGGTCTCCGAAGCAACTGATTCCTGGACGATGCTCTGGCCCTAAAGTACCCCTTTTTGATAACACGGTTACTATAGCCCCGATCCTGGAACCTCTCAGTAAGGTCCCAAGCCTGCCTCTCGAAGATCTCATCACCAGAGCAAATTCTCTTCATTCTAAGAAACTGACCCACAGGTATAGCACGAATCGTGGACCCCGTGTGTGCTGAAGTCGAATGTAGGAGAGCATTGACCGATGTCTCCTTGCGGAAAACATCGGTCTGTATCTCCCCATCTTTACTTCTCATGATTTTAATATCCAGGAAGTCAATCTCATTCTCTGCTATCCTGTGGGTCAGTCTGATATTCCGATTGTTCTGATTTAAAGCCTGGATGAAATCCACGAGTGCCGCATCGGGACCCCGCCAAATCATCAACACGTCGTCGATGTAACGATACCAGCACTGCACATGGGTCGCGGCGTCCGCGCCCCCGCCGAAAACCTCCCTCTCCCAAAGACCGAGAAAGAGGTTAGCGTACGAGGGCGCACACGCCGCGCCCATGGCAGTGCCACGTTGCTGTAAAAAAACATGTCAGGGGGATTATAGCGGCTAAAGATGTGCTTGATTTGGCGGAACTGCATACCATCCCGAGACATTTTAGGTCTCATCATGCATGTAATCCGTCATCATTTAAGGTACGAGGGATTGACAAGGTACAGGCGGGTAACAGAGGAGGGGACCTTAAGCGCATCCTAGCACAAATGGAGTGCCGTTGGATAGTCGCACTGGGCACTATGGCCCCTAATGGCCTTAATGAGCAGCTTTCATTTGTTCCTTTCCTGTAGGCTTTATGGGGTTCCACTCTGTTCTCTTTGTTTTTAGCTTACTGTTATTTTATTGGTTTTTAACTGTTTTTGTTTTGTGTCTTTTGCAGTAATTTTTATTTCTGCTTTTTTCATATTTGTCACACTCAATGAACCTGGAGCAAGTGATTGCTGTCTGAGCTATTTCATCGGCTGGTATGTTTGGGAGCATTGGAGAAATCTACATCTAACTGACAAGTTTTATATGGCATGATGTGGACGGGGTTAATACAATACTCTATTGGACTAACATGCTGCAATTTACTAAATTTCCCGACATGACAGCCTGAGACAAGTCTGCGGTCTGAACTATTATACTGGCCGGCATACTTGGATGAACTGGATTTATCTAATTTACATTCTCTAATATGGCACGGTGTGGATATGTCGATTCAACATGTTACCGGAGTACTATGCTGCAACTTACTATTACTTTCGGACATGATGGGATGTGGACGAAAAATTGGATTTTCTGTAATGATCCAGAAGAAGGGATGCGGATCGCGCCCATGTTCTTAGTGCGATGTACTATCTGTTGATATTTGCTATTTGTTTCTGTAAGTTGGATGTATTAGGTGCCGTGTCTTTTTCCAGTACATTTGCCCTTTCTTGTTATGGCTCCCGCAGTGGTGCGCATGCGTGCTGGAGAGGCGATGAAGCCGCGCCCATTAAGGCCTCCGTACAGCGGCGCCGAGCGGTACTGACGACATGAGGGATTTCCCTCTATGCTCGGCGTCGTTGGGATGCCGGAAATGACGCGGCACTCTCTGCCCGCATGCGCCGAATATCGCTGTGATTGCTGACCTCCAGGTGCACACACAATATAAGAACGAGGGACTTTAGAGAGACCACACAGCCCCCCGAGGAAGCATTGAATACGCGAAACGCGCGTCGGGGCTTCCAACAGGACATTCTACATTTGGTAGTGATACGACATGGGTAAGCACTGGATGTCACTTGCTTTCTTTAGGCATTTTAGGTGTGTCGCCAGCTATTGTTAGACATATGGGTGCGGTAGGACACTATATAAGTATAGGCATCAGTATGATGGTGGACACTTAGGTTATGTATATTCTGATGTTTGGTACTTGCAGTTAGCCTATTACTATATAACTCCCTCTATTTTACTGATTACAGGCAGTGCCTTTATTTATACATGGGGTTGAGTTGGTATTTTTCTACTGTGAGTTCTACATATCTTTCAGTGTATGCACACAAATGCAGACTAATTACCCGGTGCACTATGCACATGTTATGACTCGTGGTACTCTGTTTTCGAGTCTATGTATCGGTATACACTCCAATGCGAGTGTCCTGTTTGTTTATCATTCACTGTATTCTCATTCTGTGTATATGTATGTTTTACATTGTTTATTAATAAAATTTGTATATTTTTCTGGTTACTTGTTGTGTTATATTTATCTATGGGGCATTTTGCTCTTTTTGTAGACTTATAATGTTAGTAGTGTGTATATGCAAAATTTGGCCGTTCTAGATAGTAAAATAAGGGGTTAAATGGCGGAAAAAATTGGCGTGGGCTCCCGCACAATTTTGTCCGCCAGAGTAGTAAAGCCAGTGACTGAGGGCAGATATTAATAGCCTGGAGAGGGTCCATGGTTATTGCCCCCCCCCCCCCCGGCTAAAAACACCTGCCCCCAGCCACCCCAGAAAAGGTACATCTGGAAGATGCGCCTATTCTGGCACTTGGCCACTCTCTTCCCATTCCCGTGTAGCGGTGGGATATGGGATAATAAAGGGTTAATGTCACCTTGCTATTGTAAGGTGACATTAATCCTAATTAATAATGAAGAGGCGTCAATTATGACACCTATCCATTATTAATCCAATACTAGTAAAGGGTTAAAAAAAAACCACACACACACATTATTAAAAATTAATTTATTGAAAAAAATCACAAAGGCTGTTGTATTAATTTATTCTACTCTCAATCCACTCACTGAAGACCCTCGATCTGTAAATTAAAAAAATAAATAAATAAACCAACAATATACATACCTTCCGAGGATCTGTAAGGTCCAACGATGTAGATCCATCTGAAGGGGTTAAAATATTTTGCAGACACGAGCTCCGCTAATGCAGCTGCTCATTTCTGCAAAACCCCGGCGAATGAAGCTAAATATCTCTATATATAATTGTCTAAGGGTTTTTCCGTCTGTCTGTCTGTCTGTCTGTCTGTCCTGGAAATCCCGCGTCTCTGATTGGTCGAGGCCGCCAGGCCTCGACCAATCAGAGACCGGCACAGCGACGATGATGTCATAAAGGACGTAGACATCCCGCGTCTGATTGGTCGAGGCCGCCGGGCACAGCGACGATGATGTCATAATGGTTGCCATGGCGACGATTATGTCATAAAGGTTGCCTCGACCAATCAGCGACGGGCACAGTCTGCCGCGAATTCTGGAATCATCATTGTCCATATACTACGGGGACATGCATATTCTAGAATACCCGATGCGTTAGAATCGGGCCACAATCTAGTAGGCTATATTTAGCTTCATTTGCGGTGAGGCGCCCTCTGCTGGCTGCTCCTAGATCGTGGGAACTTTCCTAGAAAGCTCCCTTGCTTGAGTTCATATGAGGACAACCAGCAGAGGGCGCCTCTTATGAACTCGAGCCTGGGAGCTTTCTAAGAAAGTTCCCACGATCTAGGAACAACCAGCAGAGGGCGCCTCACCGCAAATGAAGGTAAATATAGGTCATTGACCTACTTTACCTACATTCTCCGGGGTTTTGCAGAAATGAGCAGCCTGCATTAGCAAAGCTCGTGTCTGCAAAATATTTTAACCCCTTCAGATGGATCTACATCGTTGGACCTTACAGATCCTCGGAAGGTATGTATATTGTTGGTTTATTTTTTTTTTTTAATTTACAGATCGAGGGTCTTCAGTGAGTGGATTGAGAGTAGAATAAATTAATACAACAGCCTTTGTGATTTTTTCAATAAATTAATTTTTAATAATGTGTGTGTTTTTTTTTTTAACCCTTTACTACTATTGGATTAATAATGTATAGGTGTCATAATTGTCGCCTCTCCATTATTAATTTAGCTCAATGTCACCTTACAATAGCAAGGTGGCATTAACCCTTCATTACCCCATATCCCACCGCTACACGGGAATGGGAAGAGAGTGGCCAAGTGCCAGAATAGGCGCATCTTCCAGATGTGCCTTTTCTGGGGTGGCTGGTGGAAGGTGTTTTTAGCCAGGGGGGGGGGCAATAACCATGGACCCTCTCCAGGCTATTAATATCTGCCCTCAGTCACTGGCTTTACTACTCTGGTGGAGAAAATTGTGCGGGAGCCCACGCCAATTTTTTCCGCCATTTAACCCTTTAATTTAATAGCTAGAACGGCCAAATTTTGCACATACACACTACTAACATTAGTAGTGTGGAATATGCAAAAAAAATGGTGATATGAGATGGTTTACTGTATGTAATCATGTCTCATATCATGTCGGGTTTAGGAAGAAGATGGCAAAAGCCGGCAATTGAATTACCGGCTTTCTGCTATCTAGCGCTGTATGAAGTAATAATATATATACATATATGTGTCTCCCTGACATATACATTCTATATATATATATATATATAGAGAGAGAGAGAGAGAGAGTATATATGTTTTTTTTTTTTTACACATGGATCCCTTGTATAGCCGTATGTCGGTTTTGCAAGCCTGCGATAAAAACACGCATTACGGCTGCCATACGGATTACATACGGAGGATGCCATGCGCAAAAAACGGTGACACACCCTGCCTACGGAGGAGCTACGGACCACTATTTTTGGAACTTTTCGGCGTATTACGGCCGTAAAATACGGACCGTATTTTCATACGCTGTGTGTGACGCCGGCCTTAAGATGTATGCTGTAGCTCAATACTATCAGTGTTTTATCAGTAGATTATCACTGCGGGACTAGGTCTCACGAGCTGGCCCGTCATGCTAATCTGTGTAACCCCACAGTTGATTGGCAGCTTTTACTGACAATGCACAATGTATGCAAGAAATTCCCAATCAGTAGTGTGGTCACGATTATACAAAGCTCAGCATTCTGACCACAGCTAGATCTACAGCAGGGAAGACAGGAATTCTACAAAAACTGCACTGAGCAGTCCAGTAAGTGGTATCTCTCTGAAATAAGGCTCTCTGCCCCTAAAATCATTCTGCTCTCGGATTACATAATACAAACCTGCTGACAGATTCCCTTGAATGTCGGAATAGGCTTGGTCCTTAAGCGCCACCCTTACCCCCAATACCCAAAGAATTGTTCGATCAATAGTTATTGCTCCTCGTTTCCAATGAACAGGAGTGCTTGCTCAGCCGAGAACTCAGAGCTGAATGTCCTTATTGTGAGAGCCACTGACAGACTCCTCTTTATCTCCCGGATAACAAAAGGATCATTTATCCAAAATGGGACCTACTCTCACCCGACATCTTTCATTGGCAAGTTGAGAGACCCCGATACACATAAACCTGTCAGGGGATCATATTGGCGGGTTAAACCTATTTTAGTAGAATGGATGTTGGGACCTTTTCATTTCTACTTTACATTAAGGCTAAGTGCACACGTTCAGGATTTTTAGCTTTTTTTTCCGGCCATTTTCTGCCGAAAAAATGCTTACATAAACACCCCATAATTTTTAATGCATTCCGCATTTTTTGTGCACATGCTGCCTTTTTTCCCGCGGCGGAATCGCATTCCGGAAAAAAACGCAGTATGTTCATTCTTTTGTGCGGAATCGCGTGGATTCCGCACACATAGGAATGCATTGATCTGCTTACTTTCTGCATGGGGCTATGCCCACCATGCGGGAAGTAAGCGGATCATGTGCGATTGGCACTAAGGGTGGAGGAGAGGAGACTCTCCTCCACGGACTGGGAACCATGTACCTGTTAAAAAAAAATAATTAAAATAAAAAATCGTGATATTCTAACTTTCCGGTGGCCCCCGCAGCCTTCCCGCTCCCAGTAATTCCTCACGGCAATTACCTGTGATGACGTAGCGGTCTCGCGTGACCGATACATCATCTGGGGTCATTGCCGTGAGGCAGTACTGGTAATGGAAGCTGCTGGGAGCATCACGAGGAGCGGGAAGGATGCGGAAGATGCCGGAAGGTGAGAATATCACTATTTTTTAAAATTATTTTTAACATTCTATTTTTTTACTATTGATGCTACATAGGCACCATCAATAGTAAAAAGTTGGTCACACTTGTCAAACACTATGTTTGACAAATGTGACCAACCTGTCAATCAGTTTTCCAAGCGATGCTACAGATCGCTTGCAAAACGCTAGTGTTTAGCGGGAATATGCATGCCAATTCCGCATGCAATATACCCGTGGCAGGGAGTTGCAGAATTGCCGTGGAAATTTCCGCTGCAATTCTGCAAAGTGTGCACATAGCCTTATAGTGAAACTGACGAGTATATAGAATTATTGACACAAGTTATTAGATGTTTGTTCCCAATCCCATGTTTATAGCACACAGGGTTAAGATCAGCTAGTCATTTACATTTAATCTAAAAAAAAAATGAAATCCAGATTTAATCTGGGAGGAGGAACTGAATGTCTTTACACATTTTTATAGGTAATGAGAAAATAATTGTAAAACAATTGTGGTGTTCATAGAATGAGTTTTGACCACCGATATGTGTATGGGGGCCTTTAGCTATATATCTAGTTTGGAGATATGTCAATTTGGTAAGAATGGTCAGCAATTGAGAAATTAGAGGATGTAAATGATTAATTCTTAAATATTAAAATCATATTATATATGACTGTCTGCTATCAAGAAAAAAATCTTTACGAGAAGCGGGAAGAAAAGGCTATCAAACATCAAAATATCGCAATACATGTATGAAATTGCATCCAAAAACCATGGACATCCAACCGTCGCCAATAACCATCTCATTTCCACCTACTGATGAAGCCTGTACACAGAAACTATTTCATAACCAACTTAAGCAAGACATTGGCTTTCACTCCACCAGGGAAATCCTGTTAAATATTCATAGTATTACAGATTGTTCAGTGCACCTCTGCAGTGGTGGGGTTGTCCTCGGTAAACAGGCTGTTAGACGACTATCTACTGGAATTTTGGCGGTTGGCGATGGTTTAATGCTACACATCGAGCAGAGTAAACACATCTTCAGCTACACAATGGGGTCATGTAATGGTAAATCAATTGATCTCCTGGTGTATTTGTTTTGCAGTGTTAAAGGAAACCGATATTCCCAGAAGAAACCCACACATACACAGAGAAACCACACAATCCGTGCAGATCTCCCACTAGGTTGGATTGAAAGGACTCTAGTGTGGCAAGGAAACAATGCTACCCACTGAGCCACTCTCTGTAAACTCCTCGCATACTGCAATGTCGTATGTGTCCCGCTGTGGCGGCATGATTGCATGGTGTAACATATATCGTATACGATGTGCGCATAGTAACCAACGGCTTCTACATCGCACATACGTCATGAAATTATCGCTCCAGCGTCGTAGATTGCAAAGTGTGACAGCAGTCTACGACGCTGGAGCGATATTGTTACGACGCTGAAGCGTCACGGATCGTACCGTCGTAGCGATGAAAATTGCACTGTGTGACGGTACCCTAAGGCCAGATGGTGAATAAAATAGATTTCCCTAATCCACAAGTTTATAACAAGTAAAACATCATAACTGCTTTATATTATAGTATGTGCAAAGATTACTGCAAGGTAAATACAGAAATGGAAAGATTAGAGAGTGGGGTATTCCAGGAAGCATTTGGAAACTGGATGAAATCTCAAGCGCTTGAACTGTTTATAAAGTAGATGTTAATGGCGTGAATCACCGGAGAACCGCTCCCCTGTACAATTACACAGAACTCTGGGATTCTACCTTCTCTCCTATATCAAGCAACAGAATATCACACAGTATGAGATGTTAAAGGGGGTCTCCACGTTCACAAAATTGGTCCCCAAACACTTTTACACATGTAAAATAGACACATAATACTCACCCGGCTCCAGTACAGTCAGCTCTCTGATTCTCCTCCAATCTCTGTTTTGGCTGCAGCGAAGATAACATGACTACTGAGCACATCACCGCTGCAGCTAATCAATAAGTGCAGGATGTAGACGGGTTCTGTGTCGCAGAGATGAACGTGCTTTGGTCTGACATGTGCATATTAACCAAAGGACAAATGCAAAAGACCTTGTGAATATCATGGCGGAAGCTGGTAAGATTGTGTCAATATCCACAGTGAAACGAGAACTGTATTAACATGGGCTGAAAGGCCACTCTACCAGGAAAAAGCCATTACTCCAAAAGAAACAAAAAAGCCAGATTAACGTTTGCAAATGCAAAGATATGTCCTGTGGTCTGATGAAACTAAATTTGAACATTTAGGACATAATGACCATCGTTACATTTGGAGGAAAAAGGGAGAAGCTTGGAAGCCCAAGAACACCATCCCATCTGTGAAACATGGGGGTGGCAGCATCATATTGTGAGGTTGTTTTGCTGCAGGAGGGACTGGTCCACTTCACAAAATAGACGGCATTGTGAGAAAAGAAGATTATGTGGCATATGATGTGACATCAGCCTGGAAGTTAAAGTTTGGGTGTAAATGGATCTTCCAAATGGACAATGACCTGAAGCATACTTTAAAAATGTGTTAACAAAGTGGTTAAGGATAACAAAGTCAATGTTTTGGAGCGCCCATCACAAAGCCCTGATCTCAATCCTATTGAAAATTTTTGAGCAAAGCTGAAAAGGGAGGTGCGAACAAGGCGACCTACAAACCTGGATCAGTTACACCAGTTTTATCAGGAGGAATGGGCCCAAATTTCGACAAACTATTATGAGAAGCTTGTGGAAGGATATCTCAAAGGTTTGACCCAAGTTTAGTTTAGTTTAGGCAATACTAATGAAATGTATGTAAAACTTTTGACTTTGTAGCAAGTAGTACAAATTAAAAATGCCTTAAAACATTCTCTCTCATTCTGGCATTTGTCAAATATTAATAATTATGGTAATCCTAATTGACCTAAAACGGGAAAGGTTTATTCTTTTTTCATGTCAGATATTAAGAAAAACATGCATAAGTGTATTTTTATATAGTGTATGGAAACTTCTGGTTTCAACTGTATGAGGCTATAAGTTAGGGTCGGGAGACATTGCAGTGTAATCCATACACAGGCCATGGAATAGGGCTGTGTGAATCCACCCTTAGTCCTCAATCAGATGTCTGTTTTTCATGTATGTGTTCTAATTGTGTTTTTCATGGACAGAACATGTAACCATTAAAGTATATGGTACTATTCATGTCTGGTTTTGCAGACTGTGTCTCTGCACAAACAAAAAAAAAATCAAGGACACAGAGTTTTTGACCAGAGTCAGGTATTAAAATTGTCCCTACAAGTTTAGAGGTCCATGAAGATCACGGACAGCACAGGGATTGCAGTGTGTAATCCATGTATGGTCCATGATTAACATTTCAATGAATAGGAGAAGCTTTGTAATATATTTTTTCATACATGAAAATCATTGACCCAACACTGATGGTAAAACGGACACTGAATAAACACTAATGAAAATCAGTTTCTTTAAATACATGAAAAATAACAGACGCTGGAATGAGGCCATACATAAGTAAAATGGTTGACATGCAGGTGAACTTGTGTAACTGGCCAGCCCCTCTGTTTGGTGAGTATTTTGAGCTTTGTCTGGAACAGGTAGAGATGTAATTGGAATATTCACTTGCAGAAAGCAATGCACTCACTTGTAATGTAAGATAGACCATAAAACACAATGGATTACATCCTTTACTTGCCAAAACCTCATGCTGTAGACACCAAGCATTCTCAAAACCATATGTAAAACTGTTGTGAATTCTGTTATCGAACTCCCTCCTGTGGTCATGAATGGTACTTCGGCGAGTTCTGTCCATGGACTCCCTCTGGTGGCTGTGAGTGGAGCTGCTGCTTCTGAGGTTCCTTCCACAGGTGACGTAGGTTATTCTTTGGCTGGCTGCTCTATTTAACTCCACTCAGATCATTACTCCATGCCAGCTGTCAATGTTCTTGTACTGGTTCAGTTCGCTCTTGGATCTTTCTGGTGACCTGTCTACTCCAGCAGAAGCTAAGTCCCTGCTAGTTAATTATTTGTTCATTGTTTCCTTGTCCAGCTGGCTATCATGATTTTTCCTTGCTAGCTGGAAGCTCTGGGATGCAGAGTGGCACCTCCGCACCGTGAGTCGGTGCGGAGGTCTTTTTGCACACTCTGCGTGGTCTTTTTGTAGTTTTTTGTGCTGACCGCAAATATACCTTTCCTATCCTCAGTCTGTTTAGTAAGTCTGGCCTCCCTTTGCTGAAACCTGTTTCATTTCTGTGTTTGTGACTTTCATCTTAACTCACAGTCAATATATGTGGGGGGCTGCCTTTTCCTTTGGGGATTTTCTCTGAGGCAAGGTAGGCTTTATTTTCTATCTTTAGGGCTAGTTAGCTCTTAGGCTGTGAAGAGGCGTCTAGGTCGTGTTAGGTACGCTCCACGGCTATTTCTAGTTGTGTGATAGGATTAGGGGTTGCGGTCAGCAGAGCTCCCACTTCACAGAGCTTGTCCTGTGTGAGTTTAACCATCAGGTCGTTCCGGGTGCTCCTAACCACCAGGTCCATAACATAAAACCTGTCCATTTATAATTACCACGGACAAGATAAAGATCCCCAATTCACATCAGGACTACAAGATACCAGGTACTGTCAGCTGCGTCACTTCTAATGTGATGTACCTAACTATTTGTACTAAATGTCCTACTGGGGGTCTGTATGTGGGGGAGACAGGGCAAAAGCTTAGAACAAGAATGAATTCTCACCGCCACACAATAAGAGAAAAAAAGAATGGATCTACCTGTGGCAATACATTTATGTCTCCCAAATCATAACATTATGGACATGAAATTACTTGTGTTAAAAGGTAGCTTCAAAGCTAAGAGAGACATTATAGTCTGGGAATATAAATGAGGACGACCTTTGTCAGTCTCACTGCAGGAATGAATGTGTCGCATGGATTTATGTCTTTTTACATCAACTAAGGAACTTGCCCCTCAGACTATGAGGGGTCATCACAACAGAACCAGACCCCAATCAGAGGACAATAAACACTCCATATCTAAGAACTGGTCCAATATTTATGGACATAACTGTTTATCACTCATGGCAATTCTGCTTCATGTCACCTGTCTTATCCATGATTTTTCCTTTTTTTTTTTTCTGTGCTATGTTGTGCATAAATATGTGATTCTTCAGAATTTCTTTTAGTCTTTTGCCTGATGAAGAGACCTGAGTAGTCTCGAAAGCTTGCAATTTGTTACCATCTTTTCAGTTAGCCATTAAAAGGTATCAACCACTGAGGACTCTCAATTCTAAATATTTTTCTATCTACTGGCTAACACGGTACCAAGAAATATTTCTTTTCTGTATCAAGCATTCTCAGGCATTCATAAATGATATACATAACGCATGAAGGGATGAACGAATAAGACCTTAATGCTGCATGATACTGAGAAACAGACTATTCCTTTTTCCATTTTTACAGAATGTTTTTAAAGTGAGAAAGTTATCCAGACGCCGGGCTCCATGGTTTTACCCAAAGGATTTCATGCGGAGATAGCAAACTAAAGTCGTCAGAGCAGCAGAAATAGTTTCCTTGTCTGCACTGCATCAATGTTGGAATGTTTTTAGATACATTTCTTAAAATATATGTATTTATTAGGCCAAAGAATAAAAACAGAATTCCACAATTACTTAGTACATTTTACAATTTGGAATAACAGGGGAACCACACAAATAAGCTTAAAGGGAACCTGTCACCTGAATTTGGGGGGACCGGTTTTCGGTCATATGGGCGGAGTTTTCGGGTGTTTGATTCACCCTTTCCTTACCCGCTGGCTGCATGCTGGCCGCAATATTGGATTGAAGTTCATTCTCTGTCCTCAGTAGTACACGCCTGCACAAGGCAATCTAGTCCCCATGAGCCTTTTCAAACCACATTTTCTCTGAACTGCAGGAGCATTTCAGAGTAAAACATGCCTACAGTCACACAGCCAGGTTCCGATTCATGCTGTTGGGCAGCATGAATCTCATGAAGAGTTCCCATTAAGAAAGCCATATTCTTGAAGACCATTGCCTTGTACTATTTCTTACAATAGGTTTTGTTAATGCTATCGTAATAATACATTTCCAGCAGCCATACGTTGCTACAGGACCCATCAGATGTTCGCCAAGCATGCTAGCATCATTTATTTATTATGCTTTGGTTATATAGCACCATCATATTCCGCAGTGCTTTACATACATTATCATCGTTGCCGATGGGGCTCACAATCTTAATTCCCTCTCAGTATGTTTTTGGAATGTGGGAGGAAACCCACATACAAACTCTTTGCAGATGTTGTCCTCCTGGGATTCGAACTCAGGACCCCTGCGCTTCAAGGCTGCCTTGCTAACCACTGAGCCACCGTGCTGCCAACATCATCATTAAGTCCAGTGATTGGCTGCAGCGGTCATTTGCACCAACAGCATCTCATCGATGCAATCAAGTAAACAAAGGCAGAGAAAGACTGTCATCTTTGGAAAAGTGGGGGATTAAAGGGAAACGTTTCTTTTTAATTTTTTTATTTTTTAACAGTTACTGAAGTCATCTTCATTTTGCAGCCTCTTAAACCCCTTTAAAATTCAGTCCTCAATTTTTTGCACTGCTTATCACAGCTAAAGACCAATAGTTTGGGAAACAAATTAAAACATACATTTTTCTGGATTTACTGTTAACATTTCTGTTTATTGGCCCATTAAGAAAAGCACTTGCATGCACATGTACTTAAAAGAATGCCTCCGAGCAATTATGGGGTCATTCTGCTATTACATTGTACTAGTTACCCGACCACCAAATATGAATTTGCACCACATGCCCAATGTAAGGTGTAAGATTTTAATAGAAATATCCCAAATTAGATTTCTTTGTCTACCGTCATTATGTAACAACTAGATGGTGGCCCAATTCTAACGCATCGGGTATTCTAGAATATGCATGTCCACGTAGTATATTGCCCAGCCACGTAGTATATTGGCCAGCCACGTAGTATATCGCCCAGTCACGTAGTATACAGTCACGGCAGGTCCTTGTCGCACACCAGCCCTGGGACCGGAAGCTGCGGCTTGCAATGGAGCGGTCGCGAGGAGCAGGAAAGGCGGCGGAGGGTGAGTATAGCAGGTTTTTTGTTTGTTTTTTTTATTATTTTTAACATGACATTTTTACTATTGATGCTGCATAGGCAGCATCAATAGTAAATAGTTGGGGACACACAGGGTTAATAGCAGCGGTAACGGACTGCGTTACACCGCGGGCCTTTACCGCTGCCATTAACCCTGTGAGCGGTGAGTGGAGGGGATTATGGAGCGGGCGCCAGGCAGTGAGTGCAGGGGAGTAGGGGAGGGACTAATCGGACTGTGGCTGTCGCTGATTGGTCGCGGCAGCCATGACAGGCAGCTGCCGAGACCAATCAGCGAATGAATAACCGTGACAGAAGGACAGACAGACTGAAGTGACCCTTAGACAATTATATAGTAGATACAACACCTCCTATAAAGAGATCTGCTACTGACCAACAAAATCCTGTGAGAATTAAGTAAAAAAAAAAACAACAACAACAGTGAAAAGACTAAAATATTTCTCCAAATAGCAAAGTTAGTTTTACTTTTTGTGTAACAGATGAAAGATGCTTTGTACATGTAGGTAAGAGCTGTTGATTCCGAGGTATTTGCAGTCAGGTAAGGTTAATCATCTGATCATATAATCTGATCTCCTCAAGCAAATTGATCTGACTAGATCACTTGTGCAGCTTCAGATCTCTGACACAAAACCTGAAGTCTGATATGGGATAAACCTATCCATTAAGACACTCTACATAATAATCCAATTTTGACGGATGACCAAGTACTTCTCACTAAAGAGAAAGGAGGTTGCTGCTGTTACATTAATGAAAATTAGCCACCTTGTTAGCAAAGGCAAAATCTAAAATCTGTATACCGTTATTCATTTTCAGACCTATGTTTCATTCCACTTATCTTTCAGTTTTGAAATAATCAATGATCTTAGTAATTCTCATTAAACTTCTGTTGCTATGTTGTGTCTACTTTAGTAAATGTACAGAACCATTTTTTTTTAGGGACCACCTCACATGAAGTCACTTTGAGGGGTCTATATGACAGAAAATACCCAAAAGTGACACCGTTCTAAAATCTGCACCCCTTAAGGTGTTCAAAACAACTTTCAAGGAGTTTATTAACCCTTTAGTTGCTTCACGAGAACTGAAGCAATGTGGAAGGAAAAAAATTACTTTTTTCACAAAAATTTTACTTTAGACCCAAACTTTTTTATTATCACAAGGGTAACAGGAGAAAATGGACTGCAAAATTTGTTGTGCAATTTCTCCTGAGTACGCCAATACCCCATATGTGGGGGAAAGCCACTGTTTGGGTGCACGGCAGAGCTTGGAAGGGAAGGAGCACCGTTTGACTTTTTGAAAGCAAAACTGTCTGGAATCAAGAGCAGTTTGGAGAGACCCTGATGTGCCTACACAGTGGAAACCCCCCAGAAATGACCCCATTTTGGAAACCACACCCCTCAATGATTTTATCCAGGGGTATAGTGAGCAGTTAGGACAAATAATTTGACAACATTAGGTCATCATATTGAATATGTCGTCATTAGTGTTGAATGCAAGTGCTCTCTACTCCAGTTTGCATCGGGAGCTTGGATATGCACCAAATATTGTGGGTGCTCGAGTGACATGCTAGAGTCACCAGCCAGCATGTTTTGTGGCAATTAAACACCCCAAAAAAGCATTCGGGGATCCGCGTTACTCCGTGCCTACCAGAGCACCTGATGCAAACTCAAATAGCGATCACTTGCGCTCAACACTAGCTATCATATTTTTTTTTTTTTTACTTTAGAATAAAAGCAATTCTAACTCCAACCCCAACAGCAAAGAATGGAAAAAATTACAATTGTTTTATTATATAATTTTTATCTAACTAAGGGAGTGACAAAGGGGAATTTGTTTTACTATTTTTTTATTTTGATCCCTGTGATAGGGTCTATCACAGTGATCAACAGGAACCAATAGGAAAAATTCCCTAGTGAAGCTGGGTACCGGCCAGCAGATATCGGCGGGCGCACTACACATGCGCCCACCATTTTTTTCCCAGGAAGATAACGCGGAGAGCTGGGGGACAGAGTAGGAGAGCCCAGGGATTGCTGAGGTATCGGGGAGGTTTGGAGGACCCCATTACTCTTGATATTTTTTCCTGAACTTTTTTTTTTGCAATAGCTATTATTCGGTGAACACGTGATAGCGGACCATAAAAACCAGCCCTGATGATGTTCTCCAAGGTCTACATAGACACACACAGTGAGTGGACAGTTTGTTAATCATTTAATCTATAGTCCCAGTTAGCAGAAATGTAATACAATTTACTCACCACAGAATAATGATTAAAAGAGGAGAAATCTTAAGCTAATGTTCCAGTTATGAAATACTGAATCAACTGAACTGCTCCTAACTGGCCCAGGCAGTAAGATGAGACATGAGATTAATAACAAAACAACCATGGTAACCATTTATTATACTTTATCAGTGTGGGAAATAATTCAACTAATGGCACAGAATTTGGATGAATTAGTCATGACTAATAATTTCCTAATTTACAATGTTATATAGACTAAACATAGTATTAAAAGGACTAATTATACAAGCAGGGACTAAAGCAATAGTTAAAGAAGCACTACCATCAAAGTTTTATCGTATTTATAGAATACGATGACTACAAGATATTGACTGTGTAAGTACTATTGCTCATTTTGTCCGTCTACCCTGGCAGGGGGAGGAGAGGGAGCAGAGGGAATGATAAATCCAAGGACAAGAGACTTCCTGTTTCTACACAAAGCAAAGAGAATAACTATCTCGATAGAGGGGCAAAATGAGCAATTGTAAGTACACAGTGCTGTATAATATGATGACTGCAATAAAGTAATGGAATGAGTGCTTCTTTAAAGGGAATATGTAAGCAGATTTTTGCAATGTAATCTGAAGACAGCATGAAATAGGGGTTAAAACACAGATTGCTGCGATGCCTCTTATCAAGCTCCAGTGTTGTTTGCTTTCAATGATTGTTTTAGCAATAGTAGCTTATCTTCGCTGTAACTAACTGGAGTGAGCCCTGGTTTGACACACCCCCCTCCTCTGATAGGCAGCTCACTGTCAGGACGGGGCTAGCTGTGGTGTGGGCGGGATTTACTTTCTTAGCTCTGCTGTATTGGTAAATCTAAAAAGTCTGATTGTGTCATAACAGCTGCACCCAGTAATCTAAGTGATACACATGGGCAGCACGGTAGCGCAGTGGTTAGCACAGCAGCCTTGCAGCTCTGGAGTCCTGGGTTCAAACCCCACCAAGGACAACATCTGCAAGGAGTTTGTATGTTCTCTCCATGTTCGCATGGGTTTCCGCCGGGTTCTCTGGTTTCCTCCAACATTCCAAAGACATACTGATAGGGAATTTAGATTGTGATGATAATGTGTGCAACCTGTAAAGCGCTGCGGAATATGTTAGAGATATATAAAAATAAAGATTATTATTATTATTACATCATTGGATTCAGCTTCACTTTGATAACAGCAGGCTGCTATTAGATGAGGTATCAAAAACCTGCTGACAGATTCCCTCCCTTTAAGGCACGATACCTGGGAAAGTGGAAATATTGGTGAAACACCTTTCCAGAATAGAAAATCTATGAGCCCTATACCTGACTACACTTTTGGTCAGACATATATATATGCACCAGAAAACAATGGTTTTATGAATACAAAATGGTTAACCAGATGTAACAGAGTTGTACTAATGCAAGTGAACATAATCCTGACAGTAGTTGTTCACTCAGAGATCAGTGTAGCTGCATGGCATGTAACCACACAGCAAGCTCAAATCTTCAGTTCTGGCACTAAACAATCAGCTTCAAATGGAAAAAAAAAACGAATTATTCATTGAAAAAGAAAACAAAATGTCTATATCCACACATATACAGTATATACATATATTGTAGTGCAGCGGGGTTGGTGTAGTGCGACAGATAGGCAGGGGCAGGGATCACAGAAAGTTCAACATAAAAGGTATCTTTATTCTCAGACTCACATAACAGTTCGGATTGCAGCTGGGTCTCCACAAATACAGTTGATGTTCAAAACCCATTGCTGTGGACATAGGCACCGCTGTGTCTCTTGGATGCGTCAGCCGTCTTGAATCCCTGGCTATGTGTTAGCTCCACACAGACCTGGGTTGCACAGAGCCTCCTGCTCTGCGGCTTGCAAACTCCAAAATTGACACACCCAAGACCAAACTGAGAGACTGGAATAGTGGCCATAGTACCACTTCCAAAACCCGGAGTAGAGCGTAGGAATCGCCCCACTACCAAACCTGCAAATCCCTCTAAAAATGAAAACCCTTGATCAGTTTTCCTAAAATTCTGACTGGGTCAACTACTTGGACCTAATCCACATTTGTTTTATTTTGCCTTGTGATTCACAGGCGTTTGCCTGTAAACACAAGACTCTCCAGCAGGTTTAATAGGACTCTGTCCGCATCCTGCGGGACACATATCGACCCTCGCATATGATCCCCCTCACAATATACAGTGGGGCAAAAAAGTATTTAGTCAGTCAGCAATAGTGCAAGTTCCACCACTTAAAAAGATGAGAGGCGTCTGTAATTTACATCATAGGTAGACCTCAACTATGGGAGACAAACTGAGAAAAAAAAATCCAGAAAATCACATTGTCTGTTTTGTTATCATTTTATTTGCATATTATGGTGGAAAATAAGTATTTGGTCAGAAACAAAATTTCATCTCAATACTTTGTAATATATCCTTTGTTGGCAATGACAGAGGTCAAACGTTTTCTGTAAGTCTTCACAAGGTTGCCACACACTGTTGTTGGTATGTTGGCCCATTCCTCCATGCAGATCTCCTCTAGAGCAGTGATGTTTTTGGCTTTTCGCTTGTCAACACGGACTTTCAACTCCCTCCAAAGGTTTTCTATAGGGTTGAAATCTGGAGACTGGCTAGGCCACTCCAGGCTCTTACGAAGCCACTCCTTCGTTGCCCTGGCGGTGTGCTTTGGATCATTGTCATGTTGAAAGACCCAGCCACGTTTCATCTTCAATGCCCTTGCTGATGGAAGGAGGTTTGCACTCAAAATCTCACGATACATGGCCCCATTCATTCTTTCATGTACCCGGATCAGTCGTCCTGGCCCCTTTGCAGAGAAACAGCCCCAAAGCATGATGTTTCCACCACCATGCTTTACAGTAGGTATGGTGTTTGATGGATGCAACTCAGTATTCTTTTTCCTCCAAACACGACAAGTTGTGTTTCTACCAAACAGTTCCAGTTTGGTTTCATCAGACCATAGGACATTCTCCCAAAACTCCTCTGGATCATCCAAATGCTCTCTAGCAAACTTCAGATGGGCCCGGACATGTACTGGCTTAAGCAGTGGGACACGTCTGGCACTGCAGGATCTGAGTCCATGGTGGCGTAGTGTGTTACTTATGGTAGGCCTTGTTACATTGGTCCCAGCTCTCTGCAGTTCATTCACTAGGTCCCCCCGCGTGGTTCTGGAATTTTTGCTCACCGTTCTTGTGATCATTCTGACCCCACGGGGTGGGATTTTGCGTGGAGCCCCAGATCGAGGGAGATTATCAGTGGTCTTGTATGTCTTCCATTTTCTAATTATTGCTCCCACTGTTGATTTCTTCACTCCAAGCTGGTTGGCTATTGCAGATTCAGTCTTCCCAGCCTGGTGCAGGGCTACAATTTTGTTTCTGGTGTCCTTTGACAGCTCTTTGGTCTTCACCATAGTGGAGTTTGGAGTCAGACTGTTTGAGGGTGTGCACAGGTGTCTTTTTTATACTGATAACAAGTTTAAACAGGTGCCATTACTACAGGTAATGAGTGGAGGAGAGAGGAGACTCTTAAAGAAGAAGTTACAGGTCTGTGAGAGCCAGAAATCTTGATTGTTTGTTTCTGACCAAATACTTATTTTCCACCATAATATGCAAATAAAATGTTAAAAAAAACAGACAATGTGATTTTCTGGATTTTTTTTTCTCAGTTTGTCTCCCATAGTTGAGGTCTACCTATGATGTAAATTACAGATGCCTCTCATCTTTTTAAGTGGTGGAACTTGCACTATTGCTGACTGACTAAATACTTTTTTGCCCCACTGTATATATTTATAGTGTGTGTGTGTGTGTGTGTGTATACATACATACACTATAAATTTATTTAGGAGCAGGATGAGGAGTATAGCCGTCAATCTCTTTTTATACCAATTAAAGCCTCATTCAGACGACCATATGTCCAACAAATATTGCACTTCTTGTCCATACACACAAAATGTATTTTAATGTCAGTATTGGTTCAGTAGTTACACCCAGATTCATCAAAACTAGCATTTCTTCATGCTATTTTTGAAGAGGGAGCAGGGGGGTGAGATGTGCGCCTGTTTTATTAAGACACACACACCTCTAAATGAATCAGGCGAGGTGTGAAATAGTGTGTGCCTCCGTGTGCAACTGCCACAAATCTGACCCCAGACAAGGTCTAGAGCAAGGCTTGTTGCTTAAGATATGCCACCACTTGTTATGAATTGACAAGTGAGGGGTCACCTCACAGTTACAAGTCAGTTCTGCCCACTTTATCAAAGCCGGACGGAAATGGTGTAAAAACCGCTAAAAGTCACAAAATGTCTCTGCACTCTTCCCCATTGGTAGAGGTACTCGACAAGGGTGTCCCCTATCACCCTTACTATTCTTTCTGGCATTCGAACCATTAGCTATTAACCTCCGACTTAATGCTAACATACAGAGTGTAGAAATAGAGTCAAGGCCCCGTCACACATAGCGAGATCGCTAGCGAGATCGCTGCTGAGTCACAAGTTTTGTGACGCAACAGCGATCTCAGTAGCGATCTCGCTATGTGTGACACGTACCAGCGATCAGGCCCCTGCTGTGAGATCGCTGGTCGTGTCGGAATGGCCTGGGCCATTTTTTGATCGTTGAGGTCCCGCTGACATCGCTGAATCGGCATGTGTGACGCCGATTCAGCGATGTCTTCGCTGGTAACCAGGGTAAACATCGGGTAACTAAGCGCAGGGCCGCGCTTAGTAACCCGATGTTTACCCTGGTTACCATCGTTAAAGTAAAAAAAAAAAAAAACGCTACATACTTACCTACCGCTGTCTGTCCCCGGCGCTCTGCTTCTCTGGTCTGGCTGTGAGCGCCGGGCAGCCGGAAAGCAGAGCGGTGACGTCACCGCTCTGCTTTCCGGCCGCTGTGCTCACAGCCAGACCAGAGAAGCAGAGCGCCGGGGACAGACAGCGGTAGGTAAGTATGTAGCGTTTGTTTTTTTTTACTTTAACGATGGTAACCAGGGTAAACATCGGGTTACTAAGCGCGGCCCTGCGCTTAGTTACCCGATGTTTACCCTGGTTACCGGGGACCTCGGGATCGTTGGTCGCTGGAGAGCTGTCTGTGTGACAGCTCTCCAGCGACCAAACAGCGACGCTGCAGCGATCCGGATCGTTGTCGGTATCGCTGCAGCGTCGCTATGTGTGACGGGGCCTTCAGTTTCCCACAAACTCTTTATGTTTGCAGATGACATGCTACTTCTCTTATCAATACCACAGACATCCTTGCCAGCCCTACTTCAAGCCCTTAGTAATGTTTAACATATCTCTGGTTTACAGGTTAATCATTCAAAATCATATGCCATGAATATATCCCTTCCTTCAACTATTGTTTCACAACTCCCACATGACTTTCCATTTCAATGGGCTACTAACCACCTGGATTACCTAGGAGTGAAATTGACAGCCAACTTAGACTCCATTTTTGCAGCCAATTATCCCCAAATGCTCTGCAAACTTTGTTTGCTACTCCAGTCATGGGAGAAGCTACATCTCTCCTGGCTCGGCCGTGTGCGTGCACTGAAGAGGACTATTCTCCCCAAATTACTTTATTTTGAGTACCCTCTATCGTCATCATTTAAAGGAAGGTTTGGGGGTTCCCAACCTTTTTAAATATTACCAAGCAGCCCAATTAGGTCTATTGACTCTATATCATGCCTATTCTGAACTTCCCCTGTGACTTTCTCTAGAGGCCCCTGAATGTCACCCGGGTACCCTTGATGCATTATTATGGATCCTCCCAGCTCAGCGTAGGCAAATCTTGAATCCTATTATAATGCACTCACTTATGATTTGGGACTCGTTGAAATATTCCTTGGAGCTAATCTCGCCTTTCTTGCCCCTCGCCCCCCTTTGGGGCAATCTCCTGTTCCCTCCAGGTATGGAGTCCCTTAGGAACTTCCATTTATGGGTTGCTGCAGGGATAAAAAGAGTCCACCATCTCTTCAACATTGATGGATTATTCCATTCTCGTCCTGAGAGAAAAATATAATCTCCCCCCCCCCCCAGAGGTGTTTTGTTATTTGCAACCCAAAAACTTTGCCACTTCATTACTAAAAACTTCTACCCCCTCCATACCTTTACTCCCTTTGAATAAAGATGCCTTAAAAATCCACACGCACCAGACATTATATCACTTTACTCATATATCAACTCCCTCTCACACAGGCACTGTTTAAACTACACTTCTCGCTGGGACTTGAAAACACAAAAAAGCACAGTAAAACCAAAAACACTCTGTTGCAAACAAATCACAGTGGACAGCAAGTGCTAGTAAAAAGATGGAAAAAACAGGGCATTTGGTTGATACGTTTTTTGCAAAAAAGGTATATTAAGCCGCTCTACCAAACGTCAAGGTATACCCATATCAGAGCAGTCCTAATGTACGTAATCCCTATCTGATGTATTTAAAACCTGATCATATGAACAATACCTGTATGAGCAGGATTCAGAAAAGGAATTCTGAATCCTGCTCATACAGGTATTGTACATATGACCAGGTTTTAAATACATCAGATAGGGATTACGTACATTAGTTAGGACTGCTCTGATATGGGTACACCTTGACGTTTGGTAGAGCGGCTTAATATACATTTTTTGCAAAAAAACGTATCAACCAAATACCCTGTTTTTTCCATCTTTTTACTAGCACTTAATGTCCACTGTGATTTTTTTGCAACAGAGTGTTTTTGGTTTTACTGTGCTTTTTTGTGTTTTCAAGTCTCTTGGTGGTATGAACATGTCTCTACGGGCTTGTTCACTGTGCGCGCAGCTCATGTGTTCTGGTTTCACTTCTCGCTGGGTGTCTGATATTGGTTTCACAATCACCGATTCAGAATGGTCCCAAATTTGGTCCTCCTCTACTGGAGGAATATTAAATACCTTTATGCTGGAAACTAATTATAAGGTGTTGACCAGGTGGTACCTGACCCCAGCCAGAGTGGCTAAGGCAGTCGCTAACTATTCTCCAAATTGCTTTAGATGGTGTAATTACATAGGAGATATGTTCTATATATGGTGGCTATGCCCGATTGTACGTAGATT
Organism: Ranitomeya imitator; assembly: GCF_032444005.1. Classification (NCBI taxonomy): domain Eukaryota; kingdom Metazoa; phylum Chordata; class Amphibia; order Anura; family Dendrobatidae; genus Ranitomeya; species Ranitomeya imitator. The sequence continues at coordinate 399,235,568 of NC_091286.1, read as the reverse complement.
TTGGATTAGAATATATCACCTGATCTCCTCAATAACAAACATAAACCTAATAAAAAACCCTTGGGAGGCTTTACTCAACAAGCGTATCCCCAACGTCCCGAAACACACTCAAGCCCTCATCACATTTATATTCCTGGCAGCTAAACAAACCATAGCATTAGCTTGGAAAAAAACAAAGTCTAGATTTATCTGAGGTTAAAAACCGCCTTTCTTGGTATATGTTCAATGAAAAAATTATCTGCCATACTTACAGACAGAGTTAGTAAATTTGAAAAAATATGGCTTCCCTGGGCGGAGTATGCCAACCACTCCCCCTTTGCCACACCTGTATTTTGTCTAACCAATCCAGCTCCTCCTGATTCTGGTCGAATCACTTAATGGGAATTGGACACAATATACCCCCCTCCTCGGGCTTCCTTCCCCCTCCCTTGCCTCCTACCATTTGTTTGTTAAATGTTTATATGCACTCTTAGGGTATGTGCACACGTTCAGGTTTTTTTGCGTTTTCTTCACGTTTTTTCACGATAAAACCGCATTAGAAACTGCAGACATATGCATCCTATCATTTAGAATGCATTCTGCAATTTTTGTGCACATGATGCGTTTTTTTCCGTAAAACAAACGCATCGTGGTAAAAAAAGCAGCATGTTCATTAATTTTGCAAGGTTTTTTTTCGCGTTTTTCCTGCTATTCTATGCATTTTGAAAAAAACGCAAGAAAGAACGCATCAAAACGGGCAAAAAACGCATAAAAAATGCGAAAAAAACGCATGCGGATTTCTGGCAGAAATGTCAGGTTTTTGTCAGGAAAATTTCTGCCTGAAATCCTGACGTGTGCACATAGCCTTATACGTATGCTGTGAACATACTGTATGTCTGTATTGAGGTTTTCTTCACCCTATTTGTAAAATTCAATACAAATTTATTGTTTAAAAAAAAAGTCACAAAATGTTTGTACAGCCTCGCATTATGTAAAAAAATCTGAAACTTTTTAAATGTTTTTACACCAGTTTAATGGGCTGTGGCCTCCTTTACAATGTTAACAACAATTTAGATGTCTGTAAAGACGCCATGACTTTCAAGAGTAATTATCGTTCGAATTTATTTTTTCGTCTATAAATCAATAGTACAAGTGAAGATAAGAAACTTTGCTTAATTCTCCACCTGGACTAATCGCTCAATCTCAATTCCACAGGTACAGGTAAAATCAACCAGTCTTCAGTAAAGTCAGATTTTCAGCTCACCGAGGGATAAGAGGTGAGTTGTGGTTTATAAAAGTTTATGGAAAAGGGAGTGAGCAGGAGAAGGGAGGTGCTAGAGAGACAGGGGAAGAGACAGAGGAAGGGACAAAGGAAGGGACAGAGGAAGGGACAGAGGAAGGGACAGAGGAAGGGACAGAGGAAGGGACAGAGGAAGGGACAGAGGAAGGGACAGAATTAAAATGAAATGATGTGCATTTGTTGCATTTAAGCAACATCTGGCCAAAGAAAAAAAAGCAAAAAGTGCTGTTAAAACCCTACTGAAAATTCTGTAAACAATGCTGTAAAATGATATGTGAGAATTAAAGGGCTTGTCCCCTTTGACAAAAAAAAATTCTTGATATGTAAAGCTTGCTGAAGATAAACTGTGCTTTACATAGTCTCCCAGGGTCCAGCGCTGTGTTTTTGCCTCTGCCATGTACTCTGTTTCTTGGCTGCAGTGGTTACATTGACACAGCCACAGCTGACTGGGCTCAGCGATTAGGTACAGAAATGTCAACATGACGTTACAGGGCAGCTGAATAACAGAGACTGGGTCAGAGGCAGAGACACGGTGCTGATCACCGAGAGGTTATCTAAACCACAGAACTGTGCCAATGAGGAAAGGTTTTCTCAAACATGACTACTCCTTTAAGTCTGAAGAGAGCATAGAAGAGGCTATTCACCAGCTTAGTGCAAGAAACACAGACAAATGTACTCTTGGGCTGAGAAACAGAGAGATACAAAACCCTTCTGAATGATTTCTTCCAAAAGGATAAATTAGTAAATTATAGGGGCCCGATCAGCTTTAATATCAAATATTTATAGTCTACTTGATTTGTACAGCAAAGCTCAAATGGAAAAAACCTGTCCGTTAAATGTGTTTGCTCTGTCAATAGTCTATTTTAAGGTGGGATTTGTCACATGTAATTACCTGACCATACACCAAATTGCAGTATAAGATTATAGCCCATGCAAACAGAAATTGAGAAATGCCATCACATTAAGATCTGGTCATTGTGTGAACAGTGACAAGTACATTTTAACTGGCTGTCTGGACAAAAGGACAAACAAATGTAATATTTACAGGACAGACAGTGATGTGCAGAGGCGGGATGATAAACTCACAATCTGCCGGCATTCATCACTTAGAAATGAAAATTTAGTTTATTTGGAAGAAAACGAAGGCGAATGTCCACCATACATTATGAATGCGTTGATTGATTTGATGAAAAAAAGTTCATGGCAGCTGGGTGACTTCAGTCCCATGGCAGTTGGCCAGTCTCTGTGGTAGGTCCCCTACTCAATATCCATATTTTACCTAATATTTTTAAGGAGTTCCCAGTGGTTTTCTTTTTTTTCACATATTGCATAACTAATGATAAAAGGGTCACTACTGCTACATGATTACCTAATCTGACCATTCCTTTGACCTATAAATGCGGTTAACCACTTCAAGTAAGGTGGAAATTCTCCAAAGCAGCTCATCTTATACTAAGAAAATTATTCAATTAAGGACAATCCAGTGTCTTCCTATGAGGATTAGCGACAACTATGCAAGGAGCAAAAACACAGTGGCGAGGGCATAAAAAAAAATTATAATTTCTAATCCCAAGTTTTTTGTTGGATTTTTTGAGGCTGATTTTTGAGCCTAGTAGCATTTTCTTCCATATTACAGCAGGTGTTACCTTTTAGTAACTAACGTGCTCAATTTATCAATAGCAACCTTAAAGCGAAATGATCACCATGAAAATGCCATCCAATCTGCAGGCACCATGTTGTAGAGAAGCGGAGTGGACTGAGATATAGATTTGTGAGAAAAGATTCAGTAATAACCTGTATTTTAATCATTTAATCCTCTGCTTTTTCTGGGATTTTGGGTCCAGTGGGCGGTCCTAACAGTGACTGACAGCTGTCTTTGTATAAGAATGCACACAGGGATGGCTGTCAGTCACTGATAGTTCCACCCACTGGAATCTTTGTATAAGAATGCACACAGGGATGGCTATCAGTCACTGATCGTTCCACCCACTGGACCCAAAAGCCCAGGAAGAGCAGAAGATTAAAGGAATAAAACAGATTATTACTGAATCTTTTCTCACAAATCTATATAGCAATCTGCTCCACTTCCCTGAACTATAACATGGATTGGACGGCATCAGGAAAAGTATTGTGATTTTTCTGTCTTATGAAGTGGGCCTCAAGTCAGTTGGTAGTCTCTAGAACTGTGGAATTGCTCACAAAATGTATTTCTGAGCATTTATTTAATAAAACACAAAGGCTAATATTAGATTATTGTTAGCTAGAGATGACAAGGTCCCCATACAAACCTACTGAATTCAGGAAGGCTGGTGCTAATGTAGGTTTTGTCTGACATCTAAGGTTTATGGCCACCTTACAAGAGCTTGTACCAAGTAGAGAATAACCCAAGATAGAGGATACCTTTTTAATCGTTGGGGGGGGGGGGGGTCAGTCTGCTGGGGCTCCCAGCTATCTACAGATTGGGGGGTCCACAAAGCCCTATCTGAATAGAGCGCAGGTGAAGCATATGCACCTCTCTGCTCCATTCATTCTCTACGGGGCTGCTGAGCAGGACTCGGATATCTCCAGTATTCCCACCGAGAATGAGAGAAGTGTAAGTGCGCATGCTCGGCCTCTACTCCATTCATATTGGGCTCTGCGGAGTCTCCATTTCAGGATCAGCACCCACCGGTCAGACCCCCATCAATAAAATATCTCCTATCCTATCTACTTGGTGCAGCCCCTTTAACAGCTGAACGTGGAAAAACATGACTTACAGTCCCAACAAAGTCCATGTTTCTGAAATGTGATAGGTGCAGAAAAGCGTGGCCAGCTTTCCATTCAGCCTGTGCTTCATTGTTTTATAGGACTCGCATGTCTTACCAAGATCATTCATAAGAACAATTTCCATCAAAAATTGCATAGAATCTTGAACGAACAAGCAATGGCAAAAACAATCTAAGTGATGAGAGAAAAGGGCAATGCTATTATGATGATTTATAAATAAAAGCAGCATAGCCAGAACAAACACCATGAGGAATAATAAAAGGTAATAGATGCACAATTATTACACAGGAATCAATACTCGGAGGAAGCAATGCTTCCTTCTGCTGGAGAGGTTATGGTAACCTCACAGCACCTTGTAAATGTCAAGTTTTAGCAAATATAATTAGAGATAAGTCCTCCATGACGGAGATCTCCGGGATGGAGCATTTTTACACTGCGCAATCATCTTTTTACGAGAAGTTTCTAGTATGGAAATGACTGTGTAGCATTATAGATTATGTAATCTACATTAGATTACCTTCTTAATTCAGCAGCAGAATTATATAAGGCTTAGAATCCACAAAAAACACAGAACACGTACATTTCCACAGGTAGGTGCAGATGTTTGTACATAATACACTTGCTGGATGCCTATGGTTTACTCTACTGTCATAGCGCTGTTTTTGTTTATGGCATGCTGCCTAGGTTACCAGACTCTGCTGCAGTCTAGAAGTGGTGGCCGACCATACACAGCGCTTACAAGCACATTACAGCTTGGAAGAGCTGCTCTGATGATGGTTGTCACTGGAGCACACCGTTAGCTCATGATCCTTGTCAGTTTTTAGTAACCCCAATGGTGTATTGGCTTCATCTAGCAACATCAGGGGCACACAGTACAGACCAGCAGCGCAACACTGCCACTGGTCCAAACTGGCAAACAAGCAAGATGGCACTGTCCACCAAGAAGGAAGAAGTGTGGAGGCTGAGGAGCAGGGCGCAAAACCTTCAGGCTATGTAGCAATAAGTGTTTGAAGTTGCAGATTTTCTGCATCTATTAAAATTAGGCTACTTGCATTTTACATTGTGTTTTTTTCACGTTTTCGACGCTACGTTTTTGTCTCTTGTTGGTATGTCATGTTTTAAATAAAACTGCTTTGTTTTGATACTTCCTGGTATCAAAGTCAGTTTATGCTGAGTAAGAAAGAAGCATAGAGGATCCAGATTTATAGAAATCTCAACCACTTTGCTGTAGTTTCTGATGCAGCAAAAATATGCAGTCAAAAACTCACTAAAAACTCATTGTGGGCACACAGTCTTAATATCACTTGAAGAGCTCGTGCAGACGGTCGTAATAATCGAATGAGACTACCATTTTGATGACTAGCACTCATGCCCATGTTTTATGGGGCCCTGCACATGTTTGATTTTTTTTCCCTCAAACACTGTCTGTCTGAGTAAAACAAATTTCAACATGAGTGCATGGAAAACATCGGATTGCACTCAGATGATATCCGGCTGCAGTCCGATTTACGCGGCCTGACAGAATGGCGACTTTTTCCTCCTCGTCTCCTCATGAGAGAGAATCCGAGCACACTGTGATCACACTTTGATAAAACTCTCACAAATTTCTAAGGTTAACTGTTAGTTTGTTGCAAAACTTTCTTGCAATATTAAAGGGGTTTTCCAGCACAACCCCTTCTTAAACTAAATGTTCGGCCCTGATAAAATAATAAAGCCTATATCCACCTCCTGTGCCGGCTCCATTCCTGCTCTCCCGGGGCTGTGACGCGGTGGAATGACACGTGGTGCCCGACGTCCAATCAGCGCTGGCGTCACTGTCTCCACCTTCAGACAAACTGAACATGAAGAGGCAGTCTGGGCTGCAGCTGATCCCTGGGCTTCCCCTTCATGTTCAGTTTGTATGATGGCGAAGACAGTGATGCCAATGCAGATTGCGCAATGGCATCAAGTGTCACAACACCGTATCACAGCCCGGGGGAGAGTGTGTGCCGACACAACGGGAATGGAGCCGGCACGGGAGGGGAGTACAGGCTTTATTATATTATCAGGGCCGAACATTTAGTTTAATAATGGGTTAAATGACAGAATGGACATGTCCATATTCCTGTGAAACAACTAGGTAAGATTGGTCTTGAAGGGTATATAGATCCGCTTCTGAAACGGAAAGTACTTGCAAGCAGCATAATACAAAGAATAGCAGGTTTACCCAGAATCCTTTGCAGTAGGCGGAGCTATGCAAGCATCCACTATGTATTTCCTTTAAGTAGAGGGCTTTTCGGTCTCTTTCGTCCCGCTACATTTAGCCCAACTTGGGTCTCTCCCTAAGGTGGCTAGCATGTATGTATCGCTTGCTCACCGAGCCCCACTCCATACAGCCAACCAATTCCAGCCCTGTGCTGATGAGGGCCTAAAGCCCGAAACACGTGTCCACAGGTAGGAATTGGTTGGCTGTGTAAATTTAGAAACTAATCCGCAGCATTGCACGCTTGGCGGTTCCAAGCGCTGTGGATTAGACAGGGGTGGAAAGAGATGATTTGCATAGCTCCGCCTACTGCAAAGGATTCTGGGTAAACCTGCTATTCTTTGTATTATGCTGCTTGCAAGTACTTTCCGTTTCAGGAAAGCATCCACTATGTATTTCCTTTAAGTAGAGGGCTTTTCGGTCTCTTTCGTCCCGCTACATTTAGCCCAACTTGGGTCTCTCCCTAAGGTGGCTAGCATGTATGTATCGCTTGCTCACCGAGCCCCACTCCATACAGCCAACCAATTCCAGCCCTGTGCTGATGAGGGCCTAAAGCCCGAAACACGTGTCCACAGGTAGGAATTGGTTGGCTGTGTAAATTTAGAAACTAATCCGCAGCATTGCACGCTTGGCGGTTCCAAGCGCTGTGGATTAGACAGGGGTGGAAAGAGATGATTTGCATAGCTCCGCCTACTGCAAAGGATTCTGGGTAAACCTGCTATTCTTTGTATTATGCTGCTTGCAAGTACTTTCCGTTTCAGGAAAGCATCCACTATGTATTTCCTTTAAGTAGAGGGCTTTTCGGTCTCTTTCGTCCCGCTACATTTAGCCCAACTTGGGTCTCTCCCTAAGGTGGCTAGCATGTATGTATCGCTTGCTCACCGAGCCCCACTCCATACAGCCAACCAATTCCAGCCCTGTGCTGATGAGGGCCTAAAGCCCGAAACACGTGTCCACAGGTAGGAATTGGTTGGCTGTGTAAATTTAGAAACTAATCCGCAGCATTGCACGCTTGGCGGTTCCAAGCGCTGTGGATTAGACAGGGGTGGAAAGAGATGATTTGCATAGCTCCGCCTACTGCAAAGGATTCTGGGTAAACCTGCTATTCTTTGTATTATGCTGCTTGCAAGTACTTTCCGTTTCAGGAAAGCATCCACTATGTATTTCCTTTAAGTAGAGGGCTTTTCGGTCTCTTTCGTCCCGCTACATTTAGCCCAACTTGGGTCTCTCCCTAAGGTGGCTAGCATGTATGTATCGCTTGCTCACCGAGCCCCACTCCATACAGCCAACCAATTCCAGCCCTGTGCTGATGAGGGCCTAAAGCCCGAAACACGTGTCCACAGGTAGGAATTGGTTGGCTGTGTAAATTTAGAAACTAATCCGCAGCATTGCACGCTTGGCGGTTCCAAGCGCTGTGGATTAGACAGGGGTGGAAAGAGATGATTTGCATAGCTCCGCCTACTGCAAAGGATTCTGGGTAAACCTGCTATTCTTTGTATTATGCTGCTTGCAAGTACTTTCCGTTTCAGGAAAGCATCCACTATGTATTTCCTTTAAGTAGAGGGCTTTTCGGTCTCTTTCGTCCCGCTACATTTAGCCCAACTTGGGTCTCTCCCTAAGGTGGCTAGCATGTATGTATCGCTTGCTCACCGAGCCCCACTCCATACAGCCAACCAATTCCAGCCCTGTGCTGATGAGGGCCTAAAGCCCGAAACACGTGTCCACAGGTAGGAATTGGTTGGCTGTGTAAATTTAGAAACTAATCCGCAGCATTGCACGCTTGGCGGTTCCAAGCGCTGTGGATTAGACAGGGGTGGAAAGAGATGATTTGCATAGCTCCGCCTACTGCAAAGGATTCTGGGTAAACCTGCTATTCTTTGTATTATGCTGCTTGCAAGTACTTTCCGTTTCAGGAAAGCATCCACTATGTATTTCCTTTAAGTAGAGGGCTTTTCGGTCTCTTTCGTCCCGCTACATTTAGCCCAACTTGGGTCTCTCCCTAAGGTGGCTAGCATGTATGTATCGCTTGCTCACCGAGCCCCACTCCATACAGCCAACCAATTCCAGCCCTGTGCTGATGAGGGCCTAAAGCCCGAAACACGTGTCCACAGGTAGGAATTGGTTGGCTGTGTAAATTTAGAAACTAATCCGCAGCATTGCACGCTTGGCGGTTCCAAGCGCTGTGGATTAGACAGGGGTGGAAAGAGATGATTTGCATAGCTCCGCCTACTGCAAAGGATTCTGGGTAAACCTGCTATTCTTTGTATTATGCTGCTTGCAAGTACTTTCCGTTTCAGGAAAGCATCCACTATGTATTTCCTTTAAGTAGAGGGCTTTTCGGTCTCTTTCGTCCCGCTACATTTAGCCCAACTTGGGTCTCTCCCTAAGGTGGCTAGCATGTATGTATCGCTTGCTCACCGAGCCCCACTCCATACAGCCAACCAATTCCAGCCCTGTGCTGATGAGGGCCTAAAGCCCGAAACACGTGTCCACAGGTAGGAATTGGTTGGCTGTGTAAATTTAGAAACTAATCCGCAGCATTGCACGCTTGGCGGTTCCAAGCGCTGTGGATTAGACAGGGGTGGAAAGAGATGATTTGCATAGCTCCGCCTACTGCAAAGGATTCTGGGTAAACCTGCTATTCTTTGTATTATGCTGCTTGCAAGTACTTTCCGTTTCAGGAAAGCATCCACTATAGAAAAGAAGTGCTGCATGTGGTAATGTGTGGGGACGGAGTCTCGTGAGGTAATTTGTGGGGATGGAGCCTCGTGTGGTAATGTGTGGGGACGGAGCATCGTGTGGTAATGTGTGGGGACGGAGCCTCGTGTGGTAATGTGTGGGGACGGAGCTTCGTGTGGTAATGTGTGGGGACGGAGTCTCGTGAGGTAATTTGTGGGGACAGGGCCTCGTTTGGTAATGTGTGGGGACGGAGCATCGTGTGGTAATGTGTGAGGACGGAGCATCGTGTGGTAATGTGTAAGGACGGAGCATCGTGTGGTAATGTGTGGGGACGGAGCCTCGTGTGGTAATGTGTGGGGACGGAGCATCGTGTGGTAATGTGTGGGGACGGAGCCTCGTGTGGTAATGTGTGGGGACGGAGCCTCGTGTGGTAATGTGTGGGGACGGAGCTTCGTGTGGTAATGTGTGGGGACGGAGTCTCGTGAGGTAATTTGTGGGGACAGGGCCTCGTTTGGTAATGTGTGGGGACGGAGCATCGTGTGGTAATGTGTGAGGACGGAGCATCGTGTGGTAATGTGTAAGGACGGAGCATCGTGTGGTAATGTGTGGGGACGGAGCCTCATGTGGTAATGTGTGGGGACGGAGCCTAGTGTGGTAATGGGGTGGGGGGCGGGATTATGTGTGGTGATGTGGTGGGGGCAGAGCTACTTTGCAGGGGGCGGGATTAGCGAGTAATCACGATGCCTCATATATATATATATATAGATATTGTTTCTCCAGTAATGTGATATATGTATTGTCTCTCTTTTCTCTTTGCTATACAGAGATTTTGATACAAGTAATGTGGTAATGTTTTTAACAGTTGTATGTTTTTTGCACTTTGTCATTTGGTTGATATGATGGGAGGAACATGTCCTGGACTCAGGTATATCACTCACCGTCATATCCTCTGACGTATAGACCCGTTGAAGCGCTGAGTGGCGCGAAACGGCCATCGTCTTTCACCAGCTCGCACATCCCAGCAACCTGTTCCTCTGGCCATGACATTTTAAAGTTTGAATAAAGGATGAAGTTTTAAGGACCAGTGAGTGCTATCTGCATTTTTCTTTTTTGCTGCATATCACCTATATAAGAGTCTATCAGTCACTAACCAGCCTGCTCCACAGGCAAACATACAATGGTGCCCGAATATGACCGTTGTGATCCATAAAGTGTAATATTATTGGCAGCACATTCCCTCTCTACATTGGGCGACGCGCTGCTGTTGATGACTTTTCTTGGCCAGCATAACCTAGCTAATTACAAGAAGAACGAGTGTTATGCTCGTTGTTAGTTGATTTCTGACATGTTTACACTGGCAGGTAATAATCAGGAACAAGCTTTCCCTTTACATTTATTTATTTTATCCTTAGGGCTTGTTTCCATTTGCGAGGAACACGTCCGTGTCTCGCATGTGAAAACCAAGCTGTGGCGCCGGCACTCCAGAGCGGAGCGTGCGGCCGCACAGCAACACATGGAGCCGCACGCTCCGCTCCCAAGTGCCAGCGCCATAGCTTGGTTTTCACATGCGAGACACGGACGTGTTTCTCGCAAATGGAAACGAGCCCTTAAAGGGAAGTTCACACTGGGTAGATTTGCTGCCCACATTCTCGCGGTTTTAGAAACTGATGTGAAATCATAAACTGTAACCTGTTATTGCTGTGTATTCACAGAGATAGTTCTGAAATAAGTGTCCCGACACATATTACCTTGTGATTTGGTTAGTATGCTAATAAGGGATATCTAGGGCTTGTCCTGTGCCGATTTTCATAGATTTACCTCATAAATAATCACCCATTAACACACTTTCATAAGTGTCCCTAGATTGTCATTTTTTTTTTTTTGTTTTTAATAAAATGGAAATTTGTGTTCAGCAAAGAAAATAGATAATGATGGTACAAGCTGCAATGGGCTGATGGAAAAGATAGGCCGCTGATGATGGTGATGGAATGCAAAGCATATCATGGAAAGAATGCAACTCCGGCAGCCATGGCACAGGAATACTCACCCAAACATGTATGTGCTCATTTCATTCTCCCATTGCTTTAATGAATGGGGCTTAAATGGCAAAATAATTAACACTGCACAACCGGTTAATTTTCCATTTTTTACCTCTCTTCCTCTATAACTGGATTTTTCAGTCTCCATAGCTGTATGTGGGCTTGTTTTTTTCAAAACACTATTTGGACATACAATCTACTGGAAGATGGGGAAAAATTGAAGTGTCGTGGAATGGGGGGAAAAAATGCAGCTCCAAAATTTAAAGTTTTGTTTTTTTGCGGTGTTCAATGTCCGGTAAAAACAATAAAAAAATAAATAAAATAATTGATCTATGTCTCCATTTTCTGAGACCCGTAATTGTTTCATTTTTCCATCGATGGAGCTCTGTGAGGACTTGATTTTTGTGCGCTGAATTTTTTATTGGCTCCATTTTGGGCACAGACGATGTCTTGATCACTTATTTCAACAACAGAAAAAAAAACCACACAATTCAACTTTTTTGTCTTTGTTTGCCATATGGGTTAATTCATTTTATATTTTGATAGTTAACACTTTTACACATGCAGCCATACAAACAAGTTTCATTTGTTTTTTTTTTTATCTCTTTCTTCAGGTCTTATGGAGCCTAATTAATCATAACGGAGTAGATTTAGTACCATGAGTACATCAAGTCTCAAATTGTCATATGCAACTTTAGACCCGTTTATTATGTGTTATTCAAAAAATGGGTATGGCTTTAAGAAGCTTAATAGGGTTTGCTGCTTTATCTTTTTTTATTTTTAACAAATGTATTGGGACAAGATTTTGCGACACTTTCTAATGTCTAAGGCTACATTCACACTTGCATACCGGGGCTTTGCAGACGGCTGCGTACTTCCTCCTTGAAGCGCCGGCCACTTCAGTTTAGGTCCACCTACTATGCATTAAATAATAACGGCAGAAAGGAGGACATACCAAGATGGGGGATATATACTGTATATACCAGGATGGGGCCAAGAATGAGGGACACATATGCCATGATGGGGCCCAGAATAAGGGACAACCAGGATGGGGGATATATACTAGGATGGGGCCCAGGTTAAAAGGACATCTATACCAGGATGTGCCCAGGATGGGGGAGATATACACCAGGATAGGGAACATAAATTACAGGATAGAGGTCATGTATACCACGATGCGGAACATATAAACCAGGATGGGCCAGGATGAGGGACGTACGGTATATACAGTACACAAATATGGAACACAAGATGGGGGACATTACTACATAATGGCAGAGAGAGGGCAACTCGTATGTCCTTATAGGATTTAGAATGCTACAGGGGCTCATACATCTGACCAACGTGCTGGGACGAGGGGTTCCCAGGTCCAAAATTTTGCACTGAGGCCCATCGGACTCTAGTGACGCCCCTGTGAACTAACAAATGTCAGAGCTAAGACTATAATTGTTACATGTTAAGAACCACAAAATAATTTCCCCAACACATTTGTTAAAATAAAGAAAAAATGTTGCCAAGCTATCTTTTTTTGTCCTTCTGTAGACAGGGCACAAGAAGGGAGGCTCCTGCTTCACAAGAGGAGGATGTGGGACATGGGTGACCTCAAAGAAAAAAGGGAGATGAAAAGAGTAAGAGCAGGGCTCTAATTTATTATTCTTAACAGATATCTATTAGGTTAGCGGCACGTGACTGTACATAAAATCGTCAGTTTCATCGAGCAAACTTGGACATTTTTCTCACTTGTCATCCGAATACAATCCGTTTTCTTTTAAAGCAGCAGCTATTAATCATTCACAAAATAGTTTACAGTTTCCTATGCTACAGAATTGTTATATAGCCGTAAAAATCAGATGCCATATGATTTTTTTGTGTACCCATAGACGATCAAATTTACGGAAGAAACTAGTAAAAGGCTGCAATTTTTTCACAAACAGATTCGGTCTATGAAAAGAAAAAAAAAGAAAATCAGCCGTCCAAACTGCCCCACACACTGTTTTTTTCATAGACAGCACTTCGACTAAAAATACTGCAGTATGAACAAGCCCTTAAAGACGAGCAGATTGGACAAAATTTGGATCAGCCAAACTGCTTGCATTTTCCTAGTAAATTTTATTTGCAGCAAAGTTATTGTCCGAGAATTGATGGTTCTCCATCACGATGTGCAGTATCTCTAGACCCCAGAGCATAAAAAATATAATGCAAAAAAAAAAAAAGCATACTTGCCTCTCTGCCATTCCCCGCTACTGCCGGCCTGCTGTCTGGTTATAAGCACCATGACCTCTCAGGGCCTTGCCCACCGCCAGACGTCCAAGCCTGGAGTGTACTCCAAGCTGAGACTTCCAGCTACAGGCCCCGGAGGTCACTGCATGTGCACATTGTCCTCCCATGACCAGAAATCCAGGCCCAAAGGAGACAGGAGAAGTGGGACGACAAAGGCAAGTAGAACAGGACAGCGAGGGCGTGAAGGACAGTTAGAAACGTGACTGGTTAGACAAGTATGTACATACTTTTTTTAAATTCTAAAAAACCTCATACCCACCTCACCGGACAGACCCACCATCGAGGGGGCTTGAGAGGTCACCGGTGAGGGAAGTATGAGGTTTTTTTTTCTGATTAATGTTTTATCGGCCCTTTACTGTTCAGTAAGATGATGTTCACACAGGAGATAAGTCACTGCCTATAGAGACTGGTGGCAGCTCACTGCCCTCTACCCACTGAGGTCACATGCAGAATTAGCCACCTGCTAACTAAGGCCCCCCTTAACACGTCCATATAAAACCGGTACCTGAAAAAAAATAGTACCGGTGTCAGTGTTTTGGATCAGTGTGCCATCAGTGTTATTTCGGTATTGCAAAAAAAAAAATAATAATAAATTTATCAAACTTATATACTTTGCAATGTTAACCCTTTCACCACTTTAGGATTTTCCATTTTTTGGCGTTTTTGTTTTCTGCTCCCTTTCTTCCGAAAGCCCTAACTTATTTATTTTTCCGTCAATATGGCAATGTGTCCCGTTTTTTGTTGGATGACTTGTAGCTTTGAACCACACCATTGGTTTTACCATATAGTGTACTGGAAAATGGGGGGAAAAAATCCAAGTGTGATGTAATTGCAAAAAAGCAAAATTCCACAATTGTCTTTTGGAGTTTTTTTTTTACCAAGTTCACTAAAAGCTACAACTGACTTGTCATTATGATTCTCCAGGTCATTCCGAGTTTGCAGATACCAAACATGTCGAGATACTTTTTTTTTTTTATTTAAAAAGGCGTCATTTTCCGAGATCTGTAGTGTCTCCATTTTTCGGGTTCTGGGTGAGGGCTTACTTTTTATGCGCCGAGCTGGCTTTTTAGTGATACCATTTTGTGGTATATACAATCCTGTTATTGCATTTTATCGCAATATTGTGTCGAATAAAAAAAAAAAAAATGTAATCCTGGTGGCTTGATTTTTTTTTTCTATTAATTCTTTCTATATTTTGATAGCTCAGTTGTTTCTGAATGCAGCAATATTAATTATGTGTATTCTTTAATTCTTTTATTTTGAATGGGGCAAAAGAGGGTGGTTTGAACTTTTATATTTTTTTAATAACATTTTTTTTGCACAGCAGCATAGTTTACAATGGAAACATGTGGCATCCGTCAGAAAAAAAAAAAAAAAAGAGGCCACACGTTCTGGAAACACGGACATGTTAAGGGGGCCTAAGATCTTAAGCCACTTTTATTCCACTGACGGTATGGATTAAGTAGTTTAAACCACACCGGTAAAAAAGTTACCGTATATACTCGAGTATAAGCTGAGATTTTCAGCACATTTTTTTAGGCTGAAAGTGCCCCTCTCGGCTTATACTCGAGTTATTGTCCCAGGGGTCAGAGAGGGAGCAGCAGGACTGGCGGCTGTCACATCATACTCACCCTCCCGGCACGGTCTCTGCACTTACCTGCTTCTCAGATGGTCACTGGTGCCTGCAGTTTTTCCTATGTTCAGCGGTCACGTGGTACCGCTCATTAAAGTAATGACTATGGACACGACTCCACTCCCATAGGCGTGGAGTGCATATTCATTACTTTAATGAGCGATACCATGTGACCGCTGAACACCGGAACAAGCTGCTGGCGCGCGCCGAAGACCATCAGAGAAGCAGGGACTTGCAGAGAGACCGCGCCAGGAGGGGGTGAGTAGGACGGGGGAGGGTGAACCCTGCTATATTCACCTGTCCCCGTTCCACCGCCGCGCTGTGTCTTCCACGTCCTCTGGCTGAACATTCAGGTCAGAGGGCGCGATGACGTGGTTAGTGTGCCCCCTCTGCCTGAACAGTCACTGCAGAGACTCGAACAACACAACAGAGCGTGGAGGTGGGACGGGGACAGGTGAATATCACAAGTGCCGGGGGCCTGAGCCAGCGGCGACACCGGCACCTGACCCCCATAGCGCGCCGGTATCCCCGCTTGCTCAGGACCCTGGCACTCGGCACCCAGCGATGAGAGGTATGTCATTTTTTGTTTTAAATCGCAGCAGCATATGGGCATATTATGCTATGGAGCATCTTATGGGGCCATCAACCTTTATGGAGCAGCATATGGGGCATATTATTCTATGGAGTTTCTTATGGGGCCATCAACCTTTATGGAGCAGCATATGGGGCATGTTATTCTATCGAGCATCTTATGGGGTCATCAACCTTTATGGAGCATTATAAAGGGCATATTATTCTATGGAGCATCTTATGGGGCCATCCTTAACCTTTGTGCAGAATTTTATGGGGCATATTTTAATATGGAACATCTTATGGGCCCATCATGAACTTTATGGAGCATTATATGTGGCATATTTTTGTATGGAGCATCTAAATGGGGCTCCTGATTCAATATGGATATTCAAAAACATTTAACCTACTGATGTCTCAATCAATTTTACTTGTATTGGTATATATTTTTATTTTTTAAATTTACCAGTAGCTGCTGCTGCTGCATTTTCCACCCTAGGCTTATACTCGAGTCAAAACGTTTTTACAGTTTTTTGTGGCAAAATTAGACGTCTCGGCTTATACTCGGGTCAGCTTATACACGAGTATATATGGTATGTCATCAGGAAAATTCTACATAATTAATTGAATTTATTGCAAATCTAGTAACATACCTTTGTAGCAAGCTGTGACACTGGAGACTGCAGGTCGGCTTGGAGCAACTGGTCTTTACTCTACAAAGAGATTTAACAGTTACCAATTAGTAGAGTATTTTCAAATATTCCACTTCCGATCATGCTGGCAAATCTCCAGCATTATAATTATTAGTTCTAGGCGTCGTCAGAGTATGCATTACAGGTTTTTTTTTGTTTGTTTGTTTTTTCAAAAAAGAACCCCAGTGGACTGCACTATACTTTTTTATAAAAATGAAGTATTATTTTTATATTCAATTGGATTAGTTGGGTGTTGCTTGTGTCTGATATATTATAGATTGGTCACCTGTAGGATGGGAGGAAAAAAATTGAATATTTAACACACATGTGAACATAGCCTTACAGGCCTGAAAAAAGGCCCACAATGAATAGCACTGATGGGTTGTTTAAAAACATGGGTCTGTCTCTTTTCCCTTGGGCCATGTTCAGCATTTGGTCAGTATTTTACATCAGTATTTGTAAGACAAAATCAGGAGTTATGAAAGTGTGAACGTGGCCTTACTTTGAAAGAGACGTGCGGTAACTATTTTTTTTACATTTCTATTGGTACAGGCATAAGTAGTTTTGAATTTTGACAGACAAGATTTACAGTACTTTAGAATGACACCAGTTTATAACAGGTAAACTGGAATTGCAAAAAACAGAAAAATAAATTAGATATATACCGTATATACTCGTATTAGCCAAAAATTTCAGCACATTTTTTTAGGCTGAAATTGCCCCTCTCGGCTTATACTCGAGTCATTCCCAGGGGTCAGCAGGGAAGGGGGAGCGGCAGCTGTCTAATAATACCTGCTCCCAGCGCGGTCCTGCACGTCTCTGGTTCTCCGGGTGCTGATAGCTTCTTCCTGTAGTGAGCAGTCACATGGTACCCCTCATTACAGTAATGAATATGGACCCGACTCCACTCCCACAGGTGTGGAGCTACATATTCATCACTGTAATGAGCTGTACCATGTGACCGCTCAACACAGGAAGAAGCTGTCAGCGTCCGGAGAACCAGGGACGGCGCCGGGAGCAGGTTAGTATGATGGGGCAGTGCTCTATATTCACCTGTCACCCGTTCCACCGTCGGCGCCGCTGTGTCTTCTGCGTCCTCTGAAGTGATGCTCAGGTTAGAAGGCCCGATGACGCGATTAGTGTGCGCGCCACCCTCTGCCTGAATAGTCAGTGCAGAGGACGCGGCAGACACAGCGGTGCTCGGCGGTGGAACGCGGGACAGGTGAATGTAGCAAGTGCTGGGGGCCTGAGCGACAACAGGTGAGTATGTGATTTTTTTTATCGCAGCAACAGCAAATGGGGCAAATATTTTTATGGAGCATCTTATGGGGCAATGTGCAGGATTATATGGGGGCAAATATCTCTATGGAGCATCTTATGGGGCCATGTGTAGAGTTATATGGGGCAAATATTTCTATGGAGCATCTTATCGGGCCATAATCAGCATATGTCCAGCATTATATGGGGCAAATGTGTTTATGGAGCATATTATGGGGCCATAATCAGCGTTCGTGCAGCATTATATGGGGCAAATGTCTGTATGGAGCATCTTATGGGGCCACAATCAGCATTTGTGCAGCATTATATGGGGCATATTTTAATATGGAGCATCTTATGGGGCCCATCATAAACTCTATGGAGCATTATATGGGGCATTATATGGGGCCCATCATGAACTGCATGGAGCATTATATGGGGCTCCTGATTCAATATGGATATTCAAAAACACAACCTACTGATGTCTCAATTAATTTTACTTTTATTGGTACCTATTTTTATTTTTGACATTTACCGGTAGCTGCTGCATTTCCCTAGTCTTATACTCGAGTCATTAAGTTTTCCCAGTTTTTTGTGGCAAAATTAGGGGTCTCGGCTTATACTCGGGTCGGCTTATACTCCAGTATATACAGTAATAAATACTGCTGTTTTGTTTAGGTTTGCTTTTACGATGTTCAATAAAAAATGAACTGGTAACTTTATTCTATAGGACAGTACGGATCGGGCGATAGCAAATTCATAGGTATTTTATTAATACTTAAATTCATCTTAAATTGCTTGCATTAAAAAAAATGTGCTTTCGGTCACCATATTATGAAAGATCTAACTTTTTTTTTTTTTTTTTTTAAAGTAGGGTCGGCTGTAGTTTTATTTGTATGACTCCTGTTTTATTTAATCTCATGTTTTTGCATAGGGTGGTAACCCTAAAAAAAAAAACAGATGTCATTAGTTTTTTTTTGTTTTTGCGTTTACAATAAGGGAAAATATTTTTACATTTTATTTTGCCAAGTAACTTGGCCCAGGATGATACAAAATCTGTCCCATTATTTTCTTCTTACATCAGGCAGCCCCTCTCTCCCACCCACTTCTCAGCCGTTTTGCGCTCCAACATGACCGGATGTGCATATTGCAGAGAGGCCGATCAGCGCAGCGTTGAACACTGTAGTGCAGTCTTCAAGTGCCACAGCTCAGCTCCGATATAATAGGAGTACACACAAAATGCTATAGTAGCCAATAACATGGGGCCCTTTTTTAATGAACATAGGGTCTCAAGTACAAAACATGTACTTTATTTTGGAAACATAACTCCATACGAACATACTGTTTAGGTCTGCACATCTACCAGAAAACTCTGGTTTAAATAGGTTGTCCACTACTTTTACATCAATGGCATATCGTTAGGCCAGGGTTTGATACCCGCATCCTAGCCAATCAGCTGATACCGGTGGAGGCGGTGGCCACCGGATTGGGGTACTCTCGTGCCGAGCTGCTGCGCCTACTTGTAGTGGCAGCCACAGGATACAGCACACATACCTCCTGGATGGAGCAGCACCACAAGTAAGTACGTGCGGCAGCTGGCGCAGACACCGATAACAGCTGATTGGCGGGGGTGCCTTATCCCCGTATGATCATACATTGATGACCTATACTAAGGATAGGCCATCAATGTGAAAGTAGTGGACAACCTCTTTAATGGCTAACATGGCAGTGCAGAGTCTCAAGCTTTAAGGGTATGCGCCCACGGTCAGGAATTGGCAGCACTTTGGACGCAGCACATGTCCACTCCGTCCGAAGCGCTGCTGGTTTTTAAAAACAGGCGATTCTGCATGTGATCACTGATCCGTGCGGATTCACCGTGTCCAATGCATTGTACGGGTGGCATTTATCTTGTGGAGACTCACGCATGTCGGTCTCCGCGGGTTATCTGCAGGCATCTCAGCACACATAGTGGGCATGGGATTTCTTGGACGTTGTAACATCTGGACGCTGCGGGTTGGACTTACCGTGGGAACGTAGCCTAAAAATGTAAGACCAAAGGCCTATGTGTTTTTTTTACAGAGGTAAATTTGTACCTTTACAAATGTATTGCAATACATAAGGAAGGTTGACAAATGTCTGAATCCGGATATTTTCTAAGAACCAAGTATAAATTAGCCTAACTTCTGTACATGAGTCTAAACATGTTATAGCCAAAGGCAGTGAAACTACAATTGCGGGCTATTAGACAGGAATTCTTATTACCGCTTTATTTTAAACAAAACTACACAAGTAAAATATACAATGAAGGGACTAATGGGTTAAACATTAGCTGCATCTGGCCCTGTTCTTTGTAATTAAATAAATACTGTATTTTCTGGCGTATAAGACTACTTTTTAACCCTTGAAAATCTTCTCAAAAGTCAGGTATCGTCTTATACGCCAGGTATCGTCTTATAGGGCAGGTGCGGAGTAATCTGCGGTCGCCGCATATTGTGGGGGGAATGACCCCAATGACGAGGTGAGGTGGGCCTCACCGGGAAGGTGTAAGTGAAGCAGAGGCAGAGAAGGAGATAATAGGATACAAGGGTGAGCCAGATTAGTGAAAGAGGAGTGTTTTTCTAGGCACAGCATCACTCTCTCTCTCTTATTTGCATAACCCTGGCATCCCAGACGCTGACAGTTTGCTTCACTTACACCTTCCTGGTGAGGCGCTCCCTCACCTTCTCATCGGGACCACTCCCCCCCACTATATACTTCGACCACAGATTGCTCCGCACCCACCCTATAAGACGACACCTGGCATATAAGACAACCCCCCGACTTTTGAGAAGATTTTATATTTTAACTGGAAAAGTTGGGGGTCGTCTTATACGCCCAGTCGTCTTATACGCCGGAAAATACGGTATGTAATATTCATTTCTGTAGCATTTGACGCACTGGGTTCAATTTTTTTTGTCATCAGTGTTTGGTCAGTATTTCAGTTTTTATCATTATCATCAGCATTTGATCATCTAGTAAGCAAAAAAAAAGAAGAAAAATGTATAATTATGCAACAACATAATTGAATCTAGACTCCGCATCAAATCTACACCTCTATAATAATCCATAGCTTTTTGAACTGCATACATGTGAGAAAATATCATACTTACTGGCTTCCCCAAAATCCTTGCAAAACTCAGGTTTACATTTTAAGGCTGCCGTCACACTAGCAGTATTTGGTCAGTATTTTACATCAGTATTTGTAAGCCAAAACCATGAGTGGAACAAATAGAGGAAAAGTATAATAGAAACATATGCACCACTTCTGTATTTATCACCCACTCCTGGTTTTGGCTTACACATACTGATGGAAAATACTGACCAAATACTGCTAGTGTGATGGCAGCATAAAGGGGTAGCCCACCTTTAGGGACCTTTTTCTTTCCTTAAATGCATGCCTTTGTGCAAAAAATCATTTTTACAATTGGGTTTCATTACAAATTTTGCTCCGTTTCCTGCACATTCAACTTTAATGTAGTATGTGGCCATAAATCAGCGACAAAAAGACATAAAATATGAAGTACAAACTGTCCTGTTAGACCAGGAGTGGGGAACCTCAGGCCCCAGGGCCATTTACGGCTCTCGATGACCGTTTATCAGGCCCCCAAGCAGATTCTCAGGGACCGCATTCTTGGGCAGGGTGTTGTATTTTGATTACAACCAGCTCATTAATTTCTTCTTGCTCTGTTAGCACACACATGCAGTGATCACTACTGAACACTGAAGGGCATGCAATCAAAGATTACGTCCTGACACCAGTGCCAGAGTCAGGATGCACCTTGTGAGTGGAGCTTGTATGGCTCCGAAGGATGGTATAAATATCCAAATGGCCCTTCACAGAAAAAAAGATTCCCCACCCCTGTGTTACACAGTCAAAACGAGCTCACTAACATTCTCAGTTAGAGGTCGGCCACTTTCTCGTTAGTGAGGTTTTTGTACAAACTGACCAGCACTTCTGTCCATACAATGGCTGCTGGTAGAGGGTCAGTGACCAGATATACTTGCTGTCACATGACCACCCGTAAATCCTTACAGCGCACACTATGTGCAATGTGACGGTTCACAAGTCTGTCTTTTGTAATATATCTGGAAACCCCTTTAACACATTGTATACAAGCTTGTTGCCTTGGTGACCGACCACCACTAACGTCTAGCACCTGCAGAGGCTGAACACGCACAATATTTACAAGCCCTGTTATTTATTGAGTTTGTAAGAAATTGCTGTTCTCCTAATTCAGGCCAGTGTCAGTGTTAAGTATACAAGCTATACAGTAGTATGAAACAAGGGAACAGAGTTGGTCCCGTTGTGTGATCAGCATATAGTATCAATAACATTAAAACCTTCACGCGGCAGCTATTTTTCGGTTTTGCGTTTCTGTTTTTCGCTCTCCTGCTTCCCAGGGCCATAACCTTTTTATTTTTCAGTCAATATGGCCACCAGACTTCTGCCCAACACAACTGATGGTCCCAAACCCATTTATAAGGCTGGTTTCACACTTGCGTTTCAAAATGCATGCGTTTTTAAAAAAAACGCATGGTGAAAAAACGCATGTAACCGCGTGCAAACACTGCGTTTTTTTGACGCATGCGTTTTTGCATGTGGTGAAAAAAACGCAGCGTTTTGACGCGTTTACATGCGTTTTTTCATGTGTTTGCGTTTTTTAAACGCATGCTGAGAAATGTGTGACAGCTGCCAATCATCAAAATAAAGTAAAAAACCCACTATAAAACAGAAATAGTTAGGGTTAGGGGTAGGGTTAGGGATAGGGATCATAACCCTAACCCTAACGGGATCCTAACCCTAACCCTACCCCTAAAGGGATCCTAACCCTAACCCTAAAGGGATTAGGGTTAGGGTTAGGATCCCTTTAGGGTTAGGATCCCTTTAGGGTTAGGGGTAGGGTTAGGATCCCTTTAGGGTTAGGGTTAGGATCCCTTTAGGGTTAGGGTTAGGATCCCTTTAGGGTTAGGATCCCTTTATCACCTTTATGGTGGGGGGTGGCATATCAGTGTGTTTTCTGTTCTTTTTTAATAAAAATGCATGCGTTTTTAAAGCAAACAAACGCATGTGCTTAAAAACGCATGCGTTTCCATTGACTCCAATGCGTTTTTATGTGTCAAAAAAACGCCTCTCAAAAATACTACAAGTTGCATTTCTGAAAAAGAACGCATGCAGGAAAAAAACGCATGCGTTTCAAAACGCGACCAAACGCGTACAACAAAAAACGCATGCGTTTTCAATGTTAAATATATGAAAAAAAAAACGCATGCTTTTTTAGTGCAAAAAACGCTGCAGACAAAAACGCAAGTGTGAAACCACCCTAAGGCAAGAAGTGCTACTTATTAAACCTGACCGGGCACACCTGTGAAGTGAAAACCATTCCCGGTGACTACCTCTTGAAGCTCATCAAGAGAATGCCAAGAGTGTGCAAAGCAGTCATCAAAGCAAAAGGTGGCTACTTTGAAGAACCTAGAATATAAGACAGATTTTCAGTTGCTTCACACTTTTTTGTTAAGTACGGTACATACCTGTATATACTCGAGTATAAGCCGACCCAAGTATAAGCCGACCCCCCTTATTTTGCCACAAAAAACTGGGAAAACTTATTGACTCGAGTATAAGCCAAGGGTAGGAAATGCAGCAGCTACCGGTGAATTTCAAAAATAAAAATAGATGCTCCATACCGTTCATTATGGCCCCATAGATGCTCCATAGAAAGCTGTGCCATATATAATGCTCTGCAACGTTCATTATGGCCCCATAGATGCTCCATAGAAAGCTGTGCCATAAATAATGCTCTGCACCGTTCATTATGGCCCCATAGATGCTCCATAGAAAGCTGTGCCACATATAATGCTCTGCACCGTTCATTATGGCCCCATAGATGCTCCATAGAAATCTGTGCCATATAGAATGCTCTTTACCGTTCATTATTGCCCCATAGATGCTCCATATATATTGCTCTGCACCGTTGATTATGGCCCCATAGATGCTCCATATATAATGCTGCTGCTGCAATAAAAAAAAAAATCACATACTCACCTCTCTTGCTCAGGACACCGGCGCTTTCAATATTTACCTGATCCTCGTGCGGCTCAGTCTCCAGCACTGACGCTCAGCAGAGGGCGCGCACTGACTACGTCACAGCGCCCTCTAACCTGAGCGTCACTGCTAGAGGACGCTGAGGGGGACTTTCAGCCCAAAAAAATGGGCTGAAAATCTCGGCTTATACTCGAGTATATACGGTAATTCCACATGTGTTAATTCATAGTTTTGATGCCTTCAGTGTGAATGTACAATTTTCATAGTCATGAAAATACAGAAAAATCTTTAAATGAAAAGGTGTGTCCAAACTTTTAGTCTGTTCTGTATGTCAAACAGGAGAGTCAGTAAATAACCATGAGGAAAAAAAAAGAACAAATCAGACCATAAAGAGTCCCATTACATCAGAAAAATCTGACCATAAGGAGTCCCAATAAATCAGAAATAGTGAACCAAAAATATACTTTATTTACTGTAGATCAGAGGATAAACAATAGGATAACAAAACAAAGTCTATAAATATATTTTAAAAAATTGTAAAAACAAGGGGCACAACTATTGAGCTAAGAGGAAGAATTAAAGGGCAAAATTCAAGACAGAACTATAAAGTATGAAGTCCATAAGGATTGGCTCATTAAGATAGCATCTTTATCTATATATTGCTCATATCAAATATCTACCAACAGAATACGTGACAAAATTAATAGGCAAAGTGCTAGTGCAGAAAAAATTATATCTTACACTGTATGTGCTGATACATGGTTACCTAGTATAAAATCCACATACATGTAAAGTGCCAATGCAGAAAGACAGAGCTGTAATCCTAAGCATACAGAATAAGAAAAATCTTCATGCAGCATATTGTTCTCATATGAATCAGTATCTATCACCTATGGTGTATGCCATACAGGAATCTAGATGCTTAGAGAAACATGGTCAAGGGACTTACAGTATCAGTCTCCCTCTTCCGAGTGGCGTCCACCCCGACGCACGTTTCGGCTACCGCCTTCGTCGGGGAGAAATATGCCGTAGGAAGATCGATTTTCCTTATACTACTGTGTATGCTTAGGCTTACAACCCTGTCTTTCTACATTGGAACTTTACAAGTATTTGGATTCTATACTAGCTAACCGTGTATCACCATCTGCTATATACCATACATAGTCAACACTTTTCTGGGTGAGCGTCCCTTGTGTTAACTATATATTTTTTTAACATATATTTAGATATTGTTTTGTTATCCTATTGATTACCACCTGATCTAAATAATGCAAAATTTTAGTTGACCATTTCGGATGTATTGGGACTCTTTATGGTCGGATTTGTTTTCTTCTTTTTTTTACCTCAAGGCTAGGATAGTAGCTGTGGTCGGTTACCTAGGCAGTGCAAAAGAGGTTTTTTTTAAAGCACTAACCAACAACACTCATCTACGAGGATGGGATTAATCCTTTCAATAAGTTGGACAGCACACATCTACTACGCATATGAAGCCAACATCTAAAAAATTTATATAAGGGTCGCCCAGTGTTTTCATCCACATTTGTTGGTCCCCTCGGGGCTTGTGTCCAAATCCCCTGAAAAATGGGATTCAAACATAAGCATCAATGGGGCCATAGACTATAATAGTGATGACAAAGTGAACGTGCGCTGTTCCATGCATAATTTTCGGACGTATAAACCTACTGGAGGAAAACACTCAGACGTAGTACACTGTATCTGTCTATCCGCCTCCGATAGGCATACACGCCCCAAAATGATGCATGGCAGAGCGCACGTTCACTCTGTTGGCAAAAACGCTATGTGAAAGGAGCTTAAGGCTCATAGTATATATATTGTACAAAGTGTATATGGACACATTACCAATTTAGTAAAACACATGGATGTCTAATACAAGCCATAAAACAAGCTTGCTCTACAACTTTACTGATGTATTTTATGGTTTTCTGTTGCTCAATGAAAAAGAAAAGCCAAACCTGTTTATTAACAGGAATGCGGACTATTCAAGGAATGCTGCAAGCTAAACTGGCAATAAGACAGATTATTAAACCTCTCTAAGACAGACATTGGGGAAAATTATTTAAAATTACATGGATTCCTTAAATAAACTTTAACCTGCTTATATATATATTTTTTTTTTTAACTGGTACTTGTGGTAAAAATGTATCTGGCGTGTATGTACAGACAACGAGACAAGGTGAATAGCAATCTAATATATAATTGCCTAGAATACTACTTCCTGCAATTTGTGCCAACTTCCGTGGCTTTGTCCGGAGCTAACGTCCGGAGTTAATGTCCGGAGCTAATGTCCGGAGCTAATGTCCGGAGCTAATGTCCGGAGCTAATGTCCGGAGATTAATTGCCTAGAATACTACTTCCTGCAATTTGTGCCAACTTCCGTGGCTTTGTCCGGAGCTAATGTCCGGAGCTAATGTCCGGAGCTAATGTGCGGAGCTAATGTCCGGAGCTAATGTCCGGAGATAAGTGACGTCAACAGTGTCCAGTGTCTGATTGGTCGCTCGCAGCAGGCAGCAACCAATCAGAAACGTGCCGTACTGTGACACACTCCGCCCGCCATTTTGGTGTGATTTTTGAATTTTTACCTCACAGCAAGTTTCTACTGCGTGGAGGCGGGCCCAGTGACGTTGCTCTTCAAGCTCCTGCCGAATTTCGTCAAAAAAATGATAATACCATTTACCAAAACTATATATATTTAGTTGTGAAGTGGTTCAGTGACATTTTCACACCAATTTTGAACTTTTGTTTGGTGTTTTCTCCATATACTGCCTATTATTCACTGACTGTTATACTGAGAGACTGCCGTTTATTAACCTCTTCTTTGCCACATTGGGTATATTGCTCTATTATTTGCCACATAAGGACATTGTCCATTATTGCCCAGCAATTTCTCTGCAATATAAACTGCCTATTTATTAATATCTGCATTCCTGCAAAGAACTATTGCCTATTATTAACTGGCTATTTTCCTACTACCTGACACTGCCTCTTATTAACCTGTTGTTTGCCACCACCACGCTTAAAGCTGTTTAGCTTAGCCAACATGAGCTCTAATAGTAAGGATACTAATGACACAGAGCCCAAAGCTGCTGATGGCGCACGTAAGATTAGGTCTGATAGAAAGTATACTAATAATGCAGAGCAAAAAGACGCCGATGCCGCACGTAAGCGCAAACAGCGTGCTAACAAGAGTACAGAGGATAGATGCAAGCGCGGCATTTGCTACAACACGCAAAGTTGTCGTCTGATGTCTTTCATCCCTCCCCTCATAAGCATGTTCATGGATCCTGTGTAACTGTACCTTAAATAACAAGAATTGTCAAGAGCTGGTGAGTGCAGCCATTTTTTGTTCTTTCTTACTATTATTTATTAATTGTATTATTCTTACATTTGAATAAATAAAGTATATATGGATTCTAGACTCCCGATTCTTTAGAATCGGGCTGCCATCTAGTGTGTTATATTCATTATTAATGTACACCAAGCCTACCACCAGCCGTACAGTTCATGACTCAGTCCCTGCCCTTCCCTCCCGTTTCCTATTTTCCGGTGACACAATGGCCCATTCCATGTCGCTGCTAAGCCGGTAGTTCACAAAGCGTCTTGTAATGAAGGGAGTGGGCAATGCTTGTCTATCGGCTCAGATCCCAATCATTTCTGTAATTCGGGACCAACGTCAATGCATTATCCATCGGTCTTCGTTTGATGCCACAGTGTAATGGTTATACTAAAGCCTTACTGGCAATCATTACACTTGCAGAATTAACTTCAAAATCATTTTGCTTGGTTCTTACTTGCTCTTAACTCAGCCAGAGGTCTACAGCACTCTTATTCTTTGCTACACTCGTTTGGGCTTTGTTCACATTGTCTGTTTAAGATGTGTACTTTTGCCTCAAAATCTAAGGCCACTTTAGGGGTTATCTCACAGAATTCCCACCTGACTGACATATATAGCATGCCACATGCTACCGTTGGTTCCTCTGCACTGCGGGAAATTCACCATGACTGTGTGCCACAGATCACTGAGAACGAACGTTACAGTGATTCTCTGGTGGTTGCGCACATCGAAATTGAAAACAGTGCACTGAGAAGTGCAGAATAGAACAGATGACAGACGGCAGGCAGAATGCGAAGAAGCGGGAATTCCACGGCACACATGATGTCAAAGGACCATCTGAAGAGGAGGGGAGGAGAAATCTTGTATAATGAAGACGGGAGTAAGGCCGGCGTGTCACTTAGCGTAGGGAAATACGGTCTGTTTTTTACAGGCGTAATACGCAGAAAAGTTCCTTAACAGTGATCCATATTCAACACGAGGATGCGATTTTTTCTCAAAAAATTATCCGTGTTTCATCCATATGGCATCCGTACGGCGAGATTTTCTCGGCGGCTTGCAAAATGGACATAGAATGGATCCATGGCCTCAACTATTCGTAAAAACATATATACAGTCTATGTATATATGAACTCGAGCATGGGAAAATATTCTCAAAAATTCCCACGCTCGAGTTCATATGAGGTTATGCCAGCAGGGGGCGCAGCACCATTAATTCCCCAGTTTTTACAGCCAGGGGCAACAGCTGCATTAGCAGGCTCCTGGTTGTAAAATTATTTAACCCTTTCTGATGGATTTACATTGTGGGACATGACTGTACGTCGGACTGGTATGGGATATTGTTGTTTGTTTCTTTACCTTTTTTTTTTTTTTTTTCTTTACAGAAGACAAGGGTCGTCATTTGGATTTAGCGTATAATAAAGCTATTTTAACACCATGTGTATTTATTTCATTAAAATACTATTTTCATAATGTGAGTTTTTTTAACCCTGTATTAATATTGGATTAATAATGAATAGGTGTCCTTTTGACACCTCTCCATTATTAACCTGGCTTAATGTCACCTTACATTAGCAAGGCGACATTAATCCTTGATTACCCCATATCCCACAGCAACAGGGGAGTGGGAAGAGAGTGGCTAAGTGCCAGAATAGGCGCATCTTACAGATGTGCCTTTTCTGGGGTGGCGGGGGGCAGATGTTTTTAGCCGGGGGGGCCAATATCCATGGTCCCTCTCCAGGCTATTAATATCTGCCCTCAGTCACTAGCTTTCCCGCTCTGGCAGAGAAAATTGCGCGGGAGCCCACACCAGTTTTTTCGGTGATTTAACCCTTTATTTTAACATCTAGAGCTCCCTAATTTTGAACACATACACTTGTAAAATTATTAGTGAAGAATATGTAAAAAAATAAGGGATATGAAATGGTTTACTGTATGTAAACCATGTCTCATATCCTGTTGGGTTTGATAAGGAAATAGCAAAAGCTGGAAATTGAATTACCGGCTTTTATACTATCTAGCTCTGTATAAAATAAAAATATATGGTCCGGGTGTAATCGGTATTTTTCTCGCCCCAATAGACTTTCATTGATGGATATTTTGCGCAATATGCTGACAAACGCAGCATGCTGCGATTTTCTCAGCCCATAAAAAACGGCTGCGAAATATACGGCAGATAGGAGCTGCCCCATAGAGAAACATTGGTCCATGCGCAATGCGTAGTTTTTGCGCCTCTCATACGTCCGTAAAACTCTCTAGTGTAACGCCGGCCTTAGTCTTGGCCTGGAAGAGCGAAGCTCTAAAAGAATATTTTTTACTGGGAAAAACATCATTCAGGAAGTATACAAGTAAAACTAATTTCAGATGTATACAACCTGTATGCCCATAATATTAACTCACAGCTTAAAAGGGTGACATATTCCATTTAAGTTTTGTCTTAAGCAGGTGAAATGCTGCTCGATGGGGTTGAGCTTTGGTGATTGACTCGGCCATTGCAGACTATTCCACTTCTTTGCCTTAAAAAACTCCTTGGTTGCTTTTGCAATATGATTTGGGTAATTTCCATCTGTACGGTGAAGCGCCATCCAATCAACCTTGCTGCAATTTTGTTGAACCTGAGCAGAAAGTATCGCCCTGAACACTACAGAATTCATTCAGCTACTTCTGTCTTTAGTCACATCAATCAACACTAGTGACCCAGGTGCCACTGGAAGCCATGCCTGTCCAAGCTATCACACTGTCTTCACCATATTTTACAGAGGATGTGGTGTGCTTTGGATCATGAGCAATTCCAAGCATTCGCCATTCTTTTTTCTTCCCATCATTCTGGAGCAGGTTGATCTTAGTTACATATGTCCAAAAAATGCTTTTCAAGAAATGGGATGGATTCTTTAAATGTTAGTTTTTTTTTGGCAAAGTCTAGTCTAGCTTATTTTTAAAGCTGGAGTCACACTAGTATGTTATATGGACGAGTGCTATGCGATAAAAAAATCTCACAGCACTCAGACCAGTATTTCTCTATGGGGCAGCTCACATCTTCCGTTTTTTCTAGTCTGTATTACACTTGCGAGTGAAATCGCAGCATGCTGCTATTGTCCACATATCTCAGCTGAGAAACGCCAATGCAAGTCTATGGGGGCGAGAAAAAATTGCACAGCACACGGACCATCAGTGTGACTTGCGAGAAATTCTCAGGCATTGGGCAGGTGACAGGAAAGGCTCAGACATTATTTGCTCATTTTGCAATGCAAGTGTGTGAGAAAATCTCACCATACGGATGACATACGGATACTTTTTTGAGAAAAAAACGCATCCTGGCATTGCACACGGATGAGATACGGATCACCATACGGAGAACATTTGTGCGATTCTAAACAGACAAAATCGGACAGATTTTTTATACATTGTGTGTAACTCTAGTCTAAGGCTGATTATTGCTTCGCACTTTGTGGCAAACCCTCTGTATTTGCCCTCATGGAGACCTCTCTTTATAGTAGACTTAGTTACTGAAACACCTACTTCCTGGAGAGTGCTTCTCACTTGGGGGGATGTTGTGAAACGTTTTTTCTTTACCATGGAAAGGACTCTGCGATCATCCACTACTGTTTCCATGGACATACAGGCTTTTTTGAGTTTTCAAGTTCATCAGTGCGCTTTATTGCAGAATGTTCCAAACTGTTGATTTGGACACTCCTACCATATCTGCTATTTCTTTGACAGATTTATTCTTTATTTCAGTCTAAAGATGGTCTGCTTCTTTTTCTATTGAGAGCTCCTTTGACCGCATGTTGTGGGTTCACAAAACGGCTACCAAATGCAAATGCCACACCTGGAATCATCTCCAGACCTTTTATCAGCTTAAAGGTACCGTCACACTAGACGATATCGCTAGCGATCCGTGACGTTGCAGCGTCCTGGCTAGCAATATCGTCCAGTGTGACAGGCAGCAGCGATCAGGCCCCTGCTGTGCTGTCACTGGTCGGGGAAGAAAGTCCAGAACTTTATTTGGTCGCTGGACTCCCCGCAGACATCGCTGAATCGGCGTGTGTGACACCGATTCAGCGATGTCTTCACTGGTAACCAGGGTAAACATCGGGTAACTAAGCGCAGGGCCGCGCTTAGTAACCTGATGTTTACCCTGGTTACCATCCTAAAAGTAAAAAAAAACAAACACTACATACTTACCTACAGCCGTCTGTCCTCCAGCGCTGTGCTCTGCACTCCTCCTGCTCTGGCTGTGAGCGTCGGTCAGCCGGAAAGCAGAGCGGTGACGTCACCGCTCTGCTTTCCGGCCGCTGTGCTCACAGCCAGTACAGGAGGAGTGCAGAGCACAGCGCTGGAGGACAGACGGCTGTAGGTAAGTATGTAGTGTTTGTTTTTTTTTACTTTTAGGATGGTAACCAGGGTAAACATCGGGTTACTAAGCGCGGCCCTGCGCTTAGTTACCCGATGTTTACCCTGGTTACCAGCATCGTTGGTCGCTGGAGAGCTGTCTGTGTGACAGCTCTCCAGCGACCAAACAGCGACTCTGCAGCGATCCGGATCGTTGTCGGTATCGCTGCAGCGTCGCTAAGTGTGACGGTACCTTAACCCCTTACCGGCATCGGACATACTATACCGTCCGATGCCGGCTCCCCTGCTTTGATGCAGGGCTCCGCGGTGAGCCCGCACCAAAGCCGGGACATGTCAGCTGTTTTGAACAGCTGACATGTGCCCGTAATAGGCACGGGCAGAATCGCGATCTGCCCGCACCTATTAACTAGTTAAATGCCGCTGTCAAACGCAGACAGCGGCATTTAACTACCGCTTCCGGCCGGGCGGCCGGAAATGACGTCATCGCCGACCCCCGTCACATGATCGGGGGTCGGCGATGCTTGTGAATGGTAACCATAGAGGTCCTTGAGACCTCTATGGTTACTGATTGCCCGTCGCTGTGAGCGCCACCCTGTGGTCGGCGCTCACAGCACACGTGCAATTCTGCTACATAGCAGCGATCAGCAGATCGCTGCTATGTAGCAGAGCCGATCGTGCTATGCCTGCTTCTAGCCTCTCATGGAGGCTATTGAAGCATGGCAAAAGTAAAAAAAAAAAAGTTTAAAAAAATGTGAAAAAAATAAAAAAAACATAAAAGTTTAAATCACCCCCCTTTCGCTCCAATCAAAATAAAATCAATAAAAAAAATATCAAATCTACGCATATTTGGTATCGCCGCGCTCAGAATCGCCCGATCTATCAATTAAAAAAAAGTATTAACCTGATCGCTAAACAGCGTAGCGGGAAAAAAATTCGAAACGCCAGAATTACGTTTTTTTGGTCGCCGCGACATTGCATTAAAATGCAATAACGGGCGATCAAAAGAACGTATCTGCACCGAAATGCTATCATTAAAAACGTCATCTCGGCACACAAAAAATAAGCCCTCAACCGACCCCAGATGATGAAAAATGGAGACGCTACGAGTATCGGAAAATGGCGCAATATTTTTTTTATTTTTTTTTTTAGCAAAGTTTGGAATTTTTTTTCACCACTTGGATAAAAAATAACCTAGTCATGTTTGGTGTCTATGAACTCGTAATGACCTGGAGAATCATAATGGCAGGTCAGTTTTAGCATTTAGTGAACCTAGCAAAAAAGCCAAACAAAAAACCAATGTGGGATTGCACTTTTTTTGCAATTTCACCGCACTTGGAATTTTTTTCCCGTTTTCTAGTACACGACATGCTAAAACCAATGATGTCGTTCAAAAGTACAACTCGTCCCACAAAAAATAAGCCCTCACATGGCCAAATTGACAGAAAAATAAAAAAGTTATGGCTCTGGGAAGGAGGGGAGCGAAAAACGAACACGGAAAAACGAAAAATCCCCCGGTCATGAAGGGGTTAATTGATGGTGGATTAACAAGGGAAAAGTCCATGCAGCCCATTAAAGAGCTTTTGAGAGGATTGTCCTGTTACCTTGGGCCCTTTAAAAAAAAGGCAGCTGCATATTAAAGAGCTGAAATTCATAAATCCTTACTCCAGTTAGGATGTGAGTACCCTCAAAATAAAGCTGAGAGTCTGCACTTTAAGTCCATATTGATTATATAACTGTATCTTGAATATGTTTTGGCAATCAGCTAAAATGCCAAAACTTGTGTCACTGTCCAAATATTTCTTGACCTAACTGTATATAATTACACACACTCCTAAACATTGTAATTGCAGCAGTATGAAAATCACAATTAACTTTTTTCCACAAACTCCACAACACCAGACTGCATGTTGCTCAGGCTACTGTGAGTAGCCTTAATGGCTGAAACCTGATACCATGGTCTGCAGATTCACCAGGCTTGACACCAATAGAGCAAATTTGGAATATAATTGGCTGGCAATTGCAAAGGGAGCTGCCAGTAGCAGATTTTGATGATTTGTTATTAAAGTACACTCAAGCATGGCAGAACACTCATCAGACAACCATTAATAACTTTATTGATAGCATGCCAAGTCGTATTTGTGCATGTATTTCTGCATGTGGCGCTTATACTTGATACCAAAGAAATCAAAAAGTTTAGAAAAAAAAAAATCATTATCATAGACATGACCATATATACAGTGAATTATGTACATATATCCTTTTGATTTTCACAAATTCACTACTTTTCCATCTTGGTGTTGCAATTTCAAAATTAAAGGTATATAAATAATAAGCACTTTAAGTACTGTGCAAAAGATTAACGCAGGTGTGGAAAAATGCTGCATAGTAAGAATGTTTTTAAAATAAAAGTGTTGGTTAATTTTCATCAATGTTTTGAGGTACCACAAATGTCTCACCTCTCTACGTACAAACTTATCCATCCACCTTCACAAACAAGGTTTTAGCAGCTTCCCAACATATGACATACAGTTACGTCATATGTCAGGCCCCTGACTTTGATGCGTCTTGCACGTCGAACGGTCAACTTTCTCAGGAGATAATGGCTTATTTATTCAGCCATCATCTGCCTCTAAAAGCTGCATGTGGAGTAGAGTGAAGCACACAGCTGTTAACATGTTAAATGCCTTGGTCAATCTCGGACAGCGGCATTTAACACACGCGAGTAGGGGGCGCGTCATTCCGCAAGCCCCTGGCGTGAGTGTGGGGTGCTGATGGGTTGTAATTACAGCCGAGGGTCTAATGAAAACCCCCTGCTTTTCATGACGATTTTCCTGTGAAAGCGAGCTTTTAGCTGGTGTTCATAGGAGACCACGATTTTCTTAAGCTTTAGTCACACTAAACGACTTACCAACCATCACGACCAGCGATACGACCTGGCCGTGATCGTTGGTAAGTTGTTGTGTGGTCGCTGGGGAGCTGTCACACAGACAGCTCTCTCCAGCGACCAACGATCAGGGGAACGACTTCGGCATCGTTGACACTGTCTTCAACGATGCCGAAGTCCCCCTGCAGCACCCGGGTAACCATCGGGTTACTAAGTGCAGGGCCGCGCTTAGTAACCCGATATTTACCCTGGTTACCAGTGAACACATCGCTGGATCGGCATCACACACGCCGATCCAGCGATGACAGCGGGTGTAATATACTGTATATCCTTCTGTTGCACTGATGTTAATTGGATAATCTCTGTACTGCAGAATATCTTGTCACTACATAAATGGTAAAAATCATAATTAGATAAAATTACAGCTGTATACAATAATCACATTCCACCTAACTAGGTCACATCTTATCTTAAATCAGCTGTACTTAAAAGGATCCTCCAGGAACAGAAAATAAAAAAAACTAAAGAATGTCATTAAAAATTCATAAATCCGAAAATTAGCAAATCAGACTTGCATTTTCTAGGGAGGTGATCACTATAGAATTAACATGTCCATAAATAACTCCAAATGCCACTCTCGAAGTTCTGATGCTCGTGTCAAGAGATGTCATCCCACTGATGAACAATGATAGATAGACCAGCAATCAATGTATTGAAGTCGCTTTTACTTCCATACGCGTGAATGTCGGTCTTAAGTAATATGATCGCAACCTTGTTATACTACCAGGAACCGGTTCTATAATTTTAGGAGACATGGCTGTGAGCATGTGCACCAAGAAGATGCTCTGTGCCACCAGTAGAGATTTGGAGATTCTGATGGGAAACTGGAGATAATAGAGGTGCTAAGGCTAAAATCTAGAATCACACGGACTGATTATCATGAATGAGCGTTTCAAGGGATGCCTATTTTTCGATCATCAGAGAGTGTAAACAGGCTGCAAATCACCCACTGAACAAGTAAAATACAGGCTGAATAATCATCATTGCCAAGAGCACATCATCCTGTGTAAACAGTACATGTGCTTTAGAGAACAATGGCATTCTATGTGTACAGAACAATCTATTACCAATGCACATAGTGATCTAACTGGCCCAAAGTATAGAACACACACACTGCTGACCATTCTACCTATCTGATTGGAACCGGGTCTCTGGCCTTCTCAACCTTTATTCACATGTACTTAACTTGACAAATGGCAAGAGGTTAGGACCGTCTCAAATAAAGTCACCTTGACGTGGTGAGATGGCTTTAACATTTTTTTTTTATTATTATTTTGTTAACTAAGCACCCTAAATTACTTTCATGATAACTACAGTATGTGGTTTGGTTTACAAAACATTGACATTTTTGGTTCATGGCCAAGAATTTTCTCAGATCTCATTATTATTATTTTGTTATTTATTTTACTGACTTATATAGTGCCATTAATTCCACAGCGCTTTGCAGACATCACCACCATTGGGGCTCACAATCTAAATTTTGCCTTAAGTGTATATCTTTGCTCAATCCTAGGAAAGCGGATGGCCAAAAAAAACCTCACAAATTATGATAAATTCCAAACACTAATTAGACAAGAATGATATCTGGTATGCCAGGGCGAAGGACAGACATCTTGAAAAATAATGGTCAACACTGTAAATATTGAGACTTTACATAAACTTGATGTATTTGTCAATAAAACTATAAAAACTTATGAAATGCTGATAATTGACCTTTAGTAACCATAGAAACGTGACTAAAAGACCTTGCCATGCTCCTATGGGAGCTTAAAAGTTTCCTCACATTGGCATGTCAGGCTTTACATGTCACTCTTCGTCCCTTGGAACATGGTCAGATGCCTCTCACCCAGCCAAACCAGATCTCACACTTTGCACTGACAAGTAGCAGTACCCCGAAACAGTGTCAGCAAACTGTGAGTCTGGTTTTGGCTTTTATTTTAAGTCATATGGAAAGGCTTGTTAGAAGGTCGATATTGACTTTTAGGATTGCTACTTCCAACAGGTGGGCGCTAGAGTTCTAGTTCTCTTCCTCTCTGAAGAACCAGTTTGTAAAAGATCTAAAAACTCTAAAGCAGGAAAATGTTGTTAACCCCTTTCTGCCATTAGACGTACTATTCCATCCATGTGGGGTGGGCTTTACTTCCCACGGACGGAATAGTACGTCATAGGCGATCGGCCGCTCTCACGGGGGGAGCGCGGCCGATCGCGGCCGGGTGTCAGCTGCTTATCGCAGCTGACATCCGGTACTATGTGCCAGGAGCGGTCACGGACCGCCCCCGGCACATTAACCCCCGGCACACCGCGATCAAACATGATCGCGATGTGCCGGCGGTGCAGGGAAGCATCGCGCAGGGAGGGGGCTCCCTGCGGGCTTCCCTGAGACCCCCGCAGCAACGCGATGTAATCGCGTTGCTCCAGGGGTCTCCTACCTCCCTCCCTGCAGAAAGTCCCGGATCCAAGATGGCCGCGGATCCGGGTCCTGCAGGGAGGGAGGTGGCTTACCAAGTGCCTGCTCAGAGCAGGCACTTGGTAACGCTGCACTGCTCTCAGACAGATCGGTGATCTGTCAGAGTGCTGTGCAAACTGGCAGGTCACCGATCTGTATTGTCCCCCCTGGGACAAAGTAAAAAAGTTAAAAAAATTTTTTACAAGTGTGTAAAAAAAAAAAAAAATCCTAAATGATGGAAAAAAAAAATATATATACATATATATATATTATTCCCATAAATACATTTCTTTATCTAAATAAAAAAACAAACAATAAAAGTACACATATTTAGTATCGCCGCGTCCGTAACGACCCGACCTATAAAACTGTCCCACTAGTTAACCCCTTCAGTAAAGTCCGAAAAAAAAAAAAAAAAAACGAGACAAAAAACAATGCTTTATTATCATACCGCCGAACAAAAAGTGGAATAACACGCGATCAAAAAGACAGATATAAATAACCATGGTACCGCTGAAAGCGTCATCTTGTCCCGCAAAAAACGAGCTGTCATACAGCAACATCAGCAAAAAAATAAAAAAGTTATAGTCCTCAGAATAAAGCGATGCAAAAATAATTATTTTTTCTATAAAATAGTTTTTATCGTATAAAAGCGCCAAAACATTAAAAAAATGATATAAATGAGGTGTCGCTGTAATCGTACTGACCCGAAGAATAAAACTGCTTTATCAATTTTACCAAATGCGGAACGGTATAAACGCCTCCCCCAAAAGAAATTCATGAATAGCTGGTTTTTGGTCATTCTGCTTCACAAAAATCGGAATAAAAAGCGATCAAAAAATGTCACGTGCCCGAAAATGTTACCAATAAAAACGTCAACTCGTCCCGCAAAAAACAAGACCTCACATGATTCTGTGGACCAAAATATGGAAAAATTATAGCTCTCAAAATGTGGTAACGCAAAAAATATTTTTTGCAATAAAAAGCGTCTTTCAGTGTGTGACGGCTGCCAATCATAAAAATCCGCTAAAAAACCCGCTATAAAAGTAAATCAAACCCCCCTTCATCACCCCCTTAGTTAGGGAAAAATAAAAAAAAATTAAAAAAATGTTTTTATTTCCATTTTCCCATTAGGGTTAGGGCTAGGGTTGGGGCTAGGGTTAGGGCTAGGGTTAATGCTACAGTTAGGGTTAAGGCTACAGTTAGGGCTGGGGCTAAAGTTAGGGTTAGGGTTTGGATTACATTTGCGGTTGGGAATAGGGTTGGGATTAGGGTTAGGGGTGTGTCTGGGTTAGAGGTGTGGTTAGGGTTACCGTTGGAATTAGGGTTAGGGGTGTGTTTGGATTAGGGTTTCAGTTATAATTTGGGGGTTTCCACTGTTTAGGCACATCAGGGGCTCTCCAAACGCGACATGGCGTCCGATCTCAATTCCAGCCAATTCTGCGTTGAAAACGTAAAACAGTGCTCCTTCCCTTCCGAGCTCTCCCGTGTGTCCAAACAGGAGTTTACCCCAACATATGGGGTATCAGCGTACTCAGGACAAATTGGACAACAACTTTTGGGGTCCAATTTCTCCTGTTGCCCTTGGGAAAATACAAAACTGGGGGCTAAAAAATAATTTTTGTGGGAAAAAAAAGATTTTTTATTTTCACGGCTCGGCGTTATAAACTGTAGTGAAACACTTGGGGGCTCAAAGTTCTCACAACACATCTAGATAAGTTCGTGGGGGGTCTAGTTTCCAATATGGGGTCACTTGTGGGGGGTTTCTACTGTTTAGGTACATTAGGGGCTCTGCAAACGCAATGTGACGCCTGCAGACCATTCCATCTAAGTCTGCATTCCAAATGGCGCTCCTTCCCTTCCGAGCCCTCCCATGCGCCCAAACGGTGGATCCCCCCCACATATGGGGCATCAGCGCACTCAGGACAAATTGGACAACAACTTTTGGGGTCCAATTTCTCCTGTTGCCTTTGGGAAAATACAAAACTGGGGACTAAAAAATAATTTTTGTGGGAAAAAATTTTTGTTTTATTTTTACGGCTCTGCATTATAAACTTCTGTGAAGCTCTTGGTGGGTCAAAGTGCTCACCACACATCTAGATAAGTTCCTTAGGGGGTCTACTTTCCAAAATGGTGTCACTTGTGGGGGGTTTCAATGTTTAGGCACATCAGTGGCTCTTCAAACGCAACATGGCGTCCCATCTCAATTCCTGTCAATTTTGCATTGAAAGGTCAAACGGCGCTCCTTCCCTTCCGAGCTCTCCCATGCGCCCAAACAGTGGTTTACACCCACATATGGGGTATCAGCGTACTCAGGACAAATTGTACAACAAGGTTTGGGGTCCATTTTCTCCTATAACCCTTGGTAAAATAAAACAAATTGGAGCTGAAGCAATTTTTTGTGAAAAAAAGTTAAATGTTCATTTTTATTTAAACATTCCAAAAATTCCTGTGAAACACCTGA
This sequence comes from Ranitomeya imitator, assembly GCF_032444005.1. Classification (NCBI taxonomy): domain Eukaryota; kingdom Metazoa; phylum Chordata; class Amphibia; order Anura; family Dendrobatidae; genus Ranitomeya; species Ranitomeya imitator. Next base: position 399,196,493 of record NC_091286.1, on the reverse strand, counting down.
AGGGTTAATAAACTTCCTGAATGTGGTTTTGAGAACCTTGAGGGGTGCAGTTTTAAGAATGGTGTCACACTTGGGTATTTTCTATCATATAGACCCCTCAAAATGACTTCAAATGAGATGTGGTCCCTAAAATAAAATGGTGTTGTAAAAATGAGAAATTGCTGGTCAACTTTTAACCCTTATAACTCCCTAACAAAAAAAAATTTTGGTTCCAAAATTGTGCTGATGTAAAGTAGACATGTGGGAAATGTTACTTATTAAGTATTTTGTGTGACATATCTCTGATTTAATTGCATAAAAATTCAAAGTTGGAAAATTGCAAAATTTTCAAAATTTTCGCCATATTTCCGTTTTTTTCACAAATAAACGCAGGTAATATCAAAGAAATTTTACCACTATCATGAAGTACAATATGTCACGAGAAAACAATGTCAGAATCACCGGGATCCGTTGAAGCGTTCCAGAGTTATAACCTCATAAAGGGACAGTGGTCAGAATTGTAAAAATTGGCCCGGTCAATAACATGCAAACCACCCTTGGGGGTAAAGGGGTTAAAACCAAATTTTGTGTCAGTCTCAAAAAGTTTGGCCGCGACTGTAGGATATCTGTCATCATCTCAAGACACAAAGTATTTATTTTAACAGCATGTCTTCATATATCTTACATTTCAGTTCAAAGACCAGTCTGCTTCCATGCCTTAAGGTTACTTTTTTTTTTTTTTTTTTTTACATCTACTACAAAAGAAATGCCAGATTGGCTTTCCCATAAATAAAAAAAACACAAACAATATTAAAAAGGCATAATGAGGAAAACTAGTGTTTGTTATAATTCCTCTAAGATATAGACAAAACAGAGACTGTATAAATCTAAGCATATACATTTAAAGGGAACCTGTCACCCCGTTTTTTGAGATTGAGCTATAAATACTGTTAAATAGGGCCTGCGCTGTGTGTTCCTATAGTGTATGTAGTGTACCCCGATTCCCCATGTATGCTGAGAAATAACTTACCAAAGTCGCCGTTTTCGCCTGTCAATCAGGCTGGTCAGGTCGGGAGGGCGTGGTGACATCGCTGGTTCTTCCTCAGCTTTACGTTGGTGGCGTAGTGGCGTAGTGGTGAAGACACAGCGCGCGATCTGCGCTGTCATCCCTTTCGTCGGTGGGGGCGGCCATCTTCCTGGGGCCGCGCGTGCGCAGATCGAGTGCTCTGCTGCACGGGGCTTCAGGAAAATGGCCGCGGGATGCCGCGCGTGCGCATTAGAGATCGCGGCGGCCATTTTCCCAAAGCCGAGTTTGCATCTCGGCTTTGGGAAAATGGCCGCCGCGATCTCTAATGCGCACGCGCGGCATCCCGCGGCCATTTTCCTGAAGCCCCGTGCAGCAGAGCACTCGATCTGCGCACGCGCGGCCCCAGGAAGATGGCCGCCCCCACCGACGAAAGGGATGACAGCGCAGATCGCGCGCTGTGTCTTCACCACTACGCCACTACGCCACCAACGTAAAGCTGAGGAAGAACCAGCGATGTCACCACGCCCTCCCGACCTGACCAGCCTGATTGACAGGCGAAAACGGCGACTTTGGTAAGTTATTTCTCAGCATACATGGGAAATCGGGGTACACTACATACACTATAGGAACACACAGCGCAGGCCCTATTTAACAGTATTTATAGCTCAATCTCAAAAAACGGGGTGACAGGTTCCCTTTAAAAGAACACTTCAATATACGAAGTCTTCCTTTGATGAAAAGGGTAACATGTCAGCGCATCTCTCATCTCTGCATGTCTCAACACTTCCTTTATAACCAAATACAACATTGGCTAGATCAAAGAAGATCTTCTAACATGTTGAACTAGCAAGAAGCAAACTCCTGCTCAGAATTAACAAGAAGTAACCCGTTTTTGCATCTATTTTGCAATTTAATTAACTCACAGTATTTTTTTTTTTTTTTACTTCATTCATGTTTTTCCCCAAATTTTTATGATTGAACATATTCATTTTTAGAAGAAGCTAAAAGTATGATAAAAACGTGGTGATAAGAATAGTATCAGAACCTTATGTTTAGAGTGTGAATTCCCATTGATATGACCATGTTTTTGCCGTAATCTACAATCTGTATTATAGCTGCAATTCCTGCAATGGCCACGGATTTCTGACCAAAACCAATAACATTAGATACACTGCCTTGAAAAAGTATTCATACCCCTATAAACTCTTTCATATATTTTTTTTCACATTACAATCACAAACAAATGCATTTTATTGGGATTTTCTGTGATGTACAAACAGCAAGTATTTGTGACGTGAAATGATTCATGGTTATCCAATTATTCTACAAACATAAATCTGAAAATTGTGCTGTGCATTTGTATTCAGCCCCCTGTAGTCAGATACCCCGCCCCCCCAAAAAAAAAAAAAAAAAAATCCAAACCAACTGCCCCCAGAAGTCACATAATTCATAAATTGTATCCATCTGTGTGTAATTTATTCCCAGTATAACTACAGCTGTTCTGTGAACACCTCAGAGGTTTGATTGAAAACAATAAGGATCAAACAGCATCATGAAAACCAAGGAACTCACCAGACAGGCCAGGGGGGAAAGTTGGGGAGAAAAGTAAAACAGGGTTAAGTAAAAAAAAAAAAAAAAAAGAAATATAGGCCAAGCTCTGAATATCTGAAGGTGCACTATTCAATCTATCATCCAAAATTGGAAGCAGTATGGCAACACTACTAAGACATGGCTGTCCACCTAAACTGAAATCCCTATCAAGGAGCGCAAAAATTAGCCAAGAGGGCCATGGTCACTCTGTAGGAGCTGCAGAGATACACAGGCGGGAGAATTTGTCTACAGTACAACTATTAGTAAAATACTCTACAAATCTGAGCTCCGTGGAACAGTGGCAAAAAGATAGCCATTTTTGAAAGCAAGCTATAAGAAGTCCCATTCACAGTTTGCAAAAAAAAGCCATGTAGAGGACACAGCTGGCATGTGGAAGAAGATATCCTGGTTATATAAGACCAAAGTAGAATATATTGGGCTACATGCAAAACACTATATGTGGCGGAAAACTAGCACTGCACATCAAAATAAATTCACCATCCCCACTGTCAAACATTATGATGGCAGTATCATGCTGGGGGGGATAATTTTCTTTAGCAGGGACAAGAAGACGTTGATGGAAATATGGATGGAGCAAAATACAGAACAATTCTGGAAAAAAATCTGTTAGAGTACACGCCCATGATCAGGAAATAGCAGCGCCTTGAGTTTTCACTGCGTTCAAAATGCTGCATTCTAAGGTAGGTAAATTCACGTGTGTTCACTGAAAAAGGGTGGACTTACCGCATCCAATACATTCTATTGTGGATAGACATGGCATTGTCCTTAGGCTGCGTGTCCACGTTCAGGATGGCCGGCGGTATTGCCGGAGCAGCTTAGCCGCTCTGCGGTAAGCCCCGCCCCCTTTCTGGGACGCAATGATGCCGGATGTGTTCACAGCACACATCCGGCATCATCGCTCCCCACCATAGGGCCCTGTGCTATATCTTGCGGCGACGCAGCGTCGCTGCAAGATATACGGACATGCTGCGATCTGAAAAGACGTGCAGCATGTCCGGAGTCGCAGGGCCGCCGCGTGCGTGTTACCACGCATAGTGGAGACGGGATTTCATTAAATCCCCTCCACTATGCTGTAACATCTGGACGCTGCGTATCTGACGCTGCGTCTCTATGCAGCGTCAAACACGCAGCGTTTACTGCACGTGGAAACATACCCTTAGGGCATCGACATGGAAGCAGAAATCTTGCAGGGCCAGAACCCAGCAGTAATGTAACGGGGTTACCATGATAGAGTGAGGCCAGAAGACCGCAGCGTCTGATTGCTCCTACTCCAGCGCTGAGAAGAAGCACTTATCTGTCATATTAAATGAGTGTATTTCTTCTGGCAGAGCAGGGGTTAATCAGCCATGTTGAGAATCGCTGTGCTCGGTTAGCCACTCCTTTCCCCTTTATAAATCTGGGCTCTATTAATGCTTGTCAGAGCTAGCTTTTGCTGCATGGCATGCTGCAACGGAGGGAAAGAAGTTGGTATGAGAAGGAGAGCTGGAAGAGTTATTAGTGACTGCTGCTTGGTTTATTCGCGTGGTAATTCCTTATCCTTCTCTATTTTGGTTTTTGGTGTACTACGGTGCACTGTAGCACGCCCTCTTCCCTGGGCGGGGGAAGGGAACAGACGGAGAGCTAACTTAGGAGATATGGCAGGGGTGGAGGCCCCAACATCTTTGTCATATGTAGTATCCTGGGGAGCAGGGCAAGCTAGGGCGCCCCCTAGTGTTAGGGCCAGGAAAGGAGCCCCTGGTCCCGGGTCACCTGACAACTGTGTCGTGACAGGTAACAAGTATTTTCCCCCATTTTATTCCTGATCCACTTGACTGGGGCATGATCTGACACCAATTTAAATTTTCACACCAAGAGATAGTATTTCAATGTGACCGCCCACTTTATGGCCAAACATTCATTTCTAGCATGAAATAATTTCTCACATGCCAACAGTTTCCTACTCAAGCAGGGAACGGGGTGCTCCTCTTCATGTATCTCCTGAGAAAGGACAACTCCTAATCCGACTTCTTCTCAGGTGTTCGTTTGGAGTACAAATTCATTCTTAAAGTCGGGAGCAATCAGGACTAACTTCTTACACAGAATTACCTTCAATTCATGAAAGACCGTCTCTGCCTCTGACATCTATTTGGCCATGACTGAAATGTGTCCCCTTAAAGAGGTCGGTCACGGGTGCAGCCACCATGGCAAATTTTCGAATGAACCTCCTGTAGTACCCCACTATTCCCTGAAAGGCACTAACTTGCTTCTTTAAAAGTGGTTTCGGCCAATTCTGGATTGCTCCACTTAATTGATCTTGAGTTTGATTTCGCCTCTACCTACTACATACCCAAAGTATTTGGCATCCTCTTTCCCCATGGCACATTTTTGGGAATTTAAAAGAGAACCCCACCTTTCTGAGTGCATCAAACACTGCCTCGACCTTTCCCAGGTGACTTCTGCAATCCAGGCTGAAGATTACAATATCATCCATGTATGCTGCAGTGTAATTTATGTGGGGTGCGAGGATCCAGTCCACTGCCCTCTGGAAGATGGCCAGAGCTCCCAGCAGTCTGAGCGGCATCCAGACATATTGGAAGCACTTATCGGCCAAAGAGAAAGCTGTCTTCTCTTTGGCTTCTTATGAAATGGGGATTTACCAATATCCCTTTTGTCAGATCCAAGGTGGATATGTAACTTGCCGGCCCATATCTCTTGATCAGATCATCGACACGCGGCATCGTATATGGGCCAAACTTGGAGACTTCGTTCAGCTTCCAATAATCATTACCGAAACTCCATTCTCCATCGGGTTTTGGAACAAGGACAATTGTTTTAGAGCACCCGTTATTAAATTCCTCAATGACTTTGCGATTCAGCACACGCTCCACTTCCTTAGAGATCAGTTCTCGACGGGTCTCTGGAATTCAGTAGCGTTTCAAATTCACCAGCACATGTGGTTCCATCAGAACCTTGTGTTCTACGATATCTGTACACCCTGGCAAATCAGAGATTTTTCTAGAGTTAAGGATTGGTAAGGGATATCAGCCTGTCAGTGGCAAGTCGCTGGGTGAAGTTTATTTCTTCCCCAGTGACGGCTTTTGATAGGGCATACTGTTTGTAAATAGAAGAGAACTGGGAGATATAAGAAGGGGTAACTATGAGGAGGGTTTGTCATTCCTCATTGCTGCTAGAAGGAAGTACTGCCCAGCTGCTGTACCTGTCCGTTATGACACTAGGACTTCCGCCCACTGCCCTGGTGGGAGTTTCTCCCTATCGGCGACCATTTTTTTAAAAAACTGTTAAAAGACCTCAATATCATCACCAGGGATCATTTCCTGCAAGGCTCTCCTCACCGCTTTCTGGATAGAAGAATCATCATTTGGCCTTGGAGATAGAGTGGCCACCTTGCCACTAAACGCATCTGTTAGTAGATCAATCTGCTGCTGCTGTTGTCGGTGCTGCTGCTGGAGCTGTTGCATAAACAGCTTACTTGTCTCCTGGTGTGCCAACTGTTGCTGCTTTATCTGTTGCTGTTGCTGGTCTTGCACCAGGTGTTCAATCAGGGCCTCCATGCTGTTTGACTTATAGCTGCCTCGACTCTGCAAAAAATGTTACTGTTTCGCTCATTCATTCTCGTCTGGACTATTGTAACTCTCGCCTAAACGGCCTCCCTCTTACCAAACTCTCCACTCTTCAATCTGTCCTGAATGCTGCAGCCAGGATCATATTCCTCGCCAACCGTTACACCGATGCCTCTACCCTGTGCCAGTCATTACACTGGCTACACATCCGCTACAGAATCCAGTACAAAACTATTACCCTCATTCACACAGCGCTCCATGGCTCAGCAACACCCTACATCTCCTCCTTGGTCTCAGCCTACCACCCTACCCGTGTTCTCCGTTCTGCTAATGACCTGAGGTTAGCATGCTCCATAATCAAAACCTCCCACTCCCATCTCCAAGACTTTTCACGTGCTTCGCCAATTCTTTAGAATGCACTACCCAGGTTAATACAATTAATCCCCACAGTTTTAAGCATGCTCTAAAAATGCATTTGTTCAGACTGGCCAACCACCTCAATGCATTAACCTAATTATCCCTGTGTGACCCATTCATATAAGTTAAACCAAACTCAGGTTCCTCGCATCATGTTCTCATACAATTTATGCAGTTAATAGCCCTCTGTATCTGTACTGCTACATACTTAGGTTGTTAACTGGTTCATGCAGCTTTACATGAACACTTGATCCTTACACTATGGCTGGTCAGAACAACGAAAGCAATTGTTACCATCCACCTCTCGTGTCTCCCCTTTTTCCTCATAGTTTGTAAGCTTGCGAGCAGGGCCCTCACTCCTCTTGGTATCTGTTTTGAACTGTGATTTTTGTTATGCTGTCATGTCTATTGTCTGTAATCTAGTCAGTAATAATTACTTTTTTAACCAAGTATAGGAAAAAAATTACGGAATCACTCAATTTTGAGGAAAAAAATTATGGAATCACCCTGTAAATTTTCATACCCAAAACTAACACCTGCATCAAATTACCGTATATAATCGAGTATAAGCCGAGATTTTCAGCCCAAATTTTTGGGCTGAAAGTGCCCCACTCGGCTTATACTCGAGTCACGATCGGCAGCAGGGTTGGCGGGTGAGGAGGAGAGAGGTCTGTCGCATACTTACCTGCTTCCGGTGCTCCTGGCGCTGTCCCAAGGTCTTCGGGTGCCGCAGCTCTTCCCCTGTTCAGCGGTCACGTGGTACCGCTCATTAAAGTTATGAATATGGACTCCAATCCCATACGGGTGGAGCCGCATATTCATTCCTGTAATGAGCGGTAACGGTGACCGCTGACAGTGGAAGAGGCTGCAGTGCCCGGAGACCATCTGTCCGGGATAAGGAGCCAGGGACGCCGGGAGCAGGTAAGTATGTCACATTTACCTGTCCGCGTTCCACCCGCCGGGCGCCGCTCAGTCTGAACGGTGTGGAGCATTATATGTGGCACCGTTTTATATGGAGCATCTTATGGGGCCATAATGAACTGTATGGAGCTTTATATGTGGCACAGCTTTATGGAGCATTATATGTGGCACAACTGATGTCTCAATTACTTTTACTTTTATTGGTATCTATTTTTATTTTTGAAATTCACCGGTAGCTGCTGCATTTCCTACCTTAGGTTTATACTCGAGTCAATAAGTTTTCCCAGTTTTTTGTGGCAAAATTAGGGGGGGGTCGGCTTATACTCGAGTATATACGGTAGATCTGCTCGTTAGTCTGCATCTAAAAAGTAAAAAGTAACATCAGCAAACAAACAACAGCGCCCTAACCGAGCTTCAATATCAATAAACCATGACCGAAAGGGCTTCTTCCCTTGTGGGATTTGTAAGGGATGTCTAAACCTGATCAAATCTACAAATTTTTCCAACTTCGATGGATCTAAAACATACGAGATCAGGAAATATCTTAACTGTAGCTCCCGAGGGGTCATTTATCACGCTCAGTGCCCATATGGCAAAGTACCGTATATGTAGGATTGATGACGAGGGAGCTTAAAATCAGAACAAGGGAACAGAACACGTGAGATATAATTAAAGCTAGAACAGTAGAGAATGAAACCACATTAAATACATTACCTAGACATTTCAAGAAATTCCATGACAGCAATGCCAGAGGTCTGATAATTAAGGGGATTGATCAGGTGAACTTGGCCCATCGTGGCAGGGACCTAGGTAAGATTTTGGCCCAGGTGGAGAGTAGGCTGGGCACTATGTCCCCACAAGGACTTAATGAAAGTCTGGGATTTGCTTCATTTCTCTAATAGTATGTATTCGTCTAATTTTTATTAGTACTTTGGGACATTCTTTTAGGGGTTGGGTAGGGTATCTTCATGGTATATTTTTAACATTAAGGTTTTGTTTTTATTATAGGTATTAATTTTGTCTCTTTTTATTTGCTTTAGGGTTGTTTGTTATTCCTGTGGTTATTATTTCTGGTGTCTCTTGAGTTTGGTCGGAAGAGAGGAATTCTGTCGTTATATCAAGGGACTAATCGTCTGCTCCATGGGGACTTAGGATTCTGGCACTGTTCTATACCAGGGCATATACAAGAATACCCTGCTTATTCATCAATTGGACTTTGTATGAGGGTTTATCTATTGGTCCTTATAATGTGTAAGTAGGGTGGTTTAAACTGGGTATTAACAGTAGTTTCTCATGTATAACATTATATATTATATTTATAAGGGCCATCTCTGAGCTCTAGAAGTAGTAATAGGTTTTATTATGTATTATTCACAATTGAGCACTATATGTGTTTTTATTATTATTATTTGTATACTAATCACGATATCACGTGTAAAAAACATTTTTTACGGGTAAATAACTTATTTTGGTTACTTTTGGCGCCAAGTCATTTTAATAGCATATATATATATATATATATATATATATATATATATATATATATATATATATATATATATATATAATTCAATATATATATTTGGTCATATCCCGTTTTAGGGACGTTTTACTATATATATATATATATATATATATATATATATATATATATATATATATATATATATATATATATATATATATATATATATATATATATATATATATATATATATATATACATACTAGATTGTGGCCCGATTCTAACGCATCGGGTATTCTAGAATATGCATGTCCCCGTAGTAAATGGACAATGATGATTCCAGAATTCGCGGCAGACTGTGCCCGTCGCTGATTGGTCGAGGCAACCTTTATGACATCATCATCGCCATGGCAACCATTATGACATCATCGTCGCTGTGCCCGTCTCTGATTGGTCGAGGCCTAGCGGCCTCGACCAATCAGAGACGCGGGATGTCTACGTCCTTTATGACATCATCGTCGCTGTGCCCATCGCTGATTGGTCGAGGCCTAGCGGCCTCGACCAATCAGAGGCGCGGGATTTCTACGTCGATACTGTGCCCGTCGCTGATTGATTGGTCGAGGCCACCAGGCCTCGACCAGAGACGTGGGATTTCCAGGACAGACAGACGGAAAAAACCTTAGACAATTATATATATATATATATATATATATATATATATATATATACTAGATTGTGGCCCGATTCTAACGCATCGGGTATTCTAGAATATGCATTTCCCCGTAGCATATGGACAATGATGATTCCAGAATTCGCGGCAGACTGTGCCCGTCGCTGATTGGTCGGGGCAACCTTTATGACATCATCGTCGCCATGGCAACCATTATGACATCTACGTCGATACTGTGCCCGTCGCTGAATCAGAAACGTGAGATGTCTACGTCCTTTATGACATCATCGTCGCTGTGCCCGTTGCTGATTGGTCGAGGCCGCGGTCGAGGTCGAGGTCGCGGGATTTCTACGTCGATGCTGTGCCGGTCTGATTGGTCGAGGCCTGGCGGCCTCGACCAATCAGAGAGCCGGGATTTCCAGGACAGACAGACAGACAGACAGACAGACGGAAAAACCCTTAGACAATTATATATATCTAATATATATATATATATATATATATATATATATATATATATATATATATATATATATATATATATATCTAGTATATATACAATAATGTGCACTAGGTTTTATTCACATAATTATCTGATCATATAACATGTACGATATCACGTATCATCTTAGGGCAAAATTCTTGCCTTTTGGTCATATTAGGCACTAAGTCACTTTATTAGTCTGTTTTACATACAGTATAGATGTAGTATATGCATAGTATCTGGGCACGGCCACAGTCTTCAACATCTAGGATTTAGTTACATATAGCAATGAGATATCTACATGTGTTTACCCACGTTAGATTAATCCCCCCACCTGCTTAAAGTTACACATAACTTTTCCTCTCTCCGCTGATACACTGTTCCATTCAGGACTGCCCTAGGTCCGAGCGGTGCGCATGCGCCCTCCTCCTACCCCATACACTTCCGAATGCGCTCCTTTACTGGGCTTGCGTTCCAGCGGGTGAGCGCAGGTTCGGAAGTGACGATTACATCTGAGGAGTGGGAAGGAGCCCTCAAGCACGGCAAACGCCAAGTACTTACTCGGCAATCCTGACAGTCACGTGTTTTGTATTTACTTAATCATTGGTGCCAGATTACTATTAAAACCCTCACTTACCCGCCCCAGACACGCCCCCGGAAGAAGCTTATTGTGAAACGTGCGTTGGCGTGAGAAGGGACGCGGTGGTCGGCACAACGCTAGCAATTATCTCATCACCACCCCTGGTAAAGTGTTTGTCTACTTTATATGCATACTTTGGTAGCCTTTATTAGATTAGAATATAGACCTTTATGCACATTTTTATTAATAAAGCAACTGGCTTTTTGACTTTATTCTGGGTCTCTTTTGTTCGGCTATGTTATGCAAGACCGTATATGGTGATTAACTACTGTTTGAAGTGCCAGTCACTGATGACTTTTTTGGACATTTGTGAGTTTGTTCATCAGAGCAGCATGATGTAGGCAGAGACCCTGAATCCAGCGATGTATCACTTAGATTACTAGGTGCTGCAGGTGTGAGACAATCCTGGTTTTTAGAAGCAGTTAACCTCCTCTACACCACAGCTTTCTGTGCACATTGTCTAGTGATAGTGAGCTGCTTATCAGAGGAGGGGGCGTGGTCAGTCTAGCAGTTACATGAGCTGTAGTCCAGGCAGTGATAATCTCTTGACGATAAAACCTTCATTGTAAGTAAACAACAGCACACAGCCAAAAAAGTGACATAGCTGAATTCTCTGTTTCAGCCCCTATTGCCTGCTGTCTTCAGATTACATAGCAAAAACCACCTGCTGACAGATTCCTTTAAACAAACAACAAAGAATCCCATGATTGCAGAAGTGTCTAAACATGAATTGTTCTGTGACAATGGAAAAAAACTATTTTCATATATGGATACAATATATGGATTTTTTCCAATTTTCTTTATTACCGCTGGCCAAAATATACAGTATAAACAGTATTAAAAGTCAAATTCACCTGTCATAAGGAAGTGGCAAGCTCACAAGGTGTTTTCATATTTCACAACGATGAAAGGTACAGTACACATCACAAAAACACCTTGTCTTCTTATTTTAGTGTTCTTTCTATTGTGATGACTAAAGAATAGGAAATATACACAGTAGCAGTATTAGTTATATGGTAACTATACCGCAGGGTGTCACAGAAATGATGAAGAACGGTTCTTGTGTGCACCAATATTACCAGGGTGTACTCTTACAGTCTTGGTAGCCTTTATATTTAGGTTAGTGTAGATGAGCATGGCCGGGGTATATACGATATGTGAGAGGGGCCTTACCACCAGTCGGCTCTTCCTATTAGGAACAGATGTAGAAGCCTGCATAATAGAACATAGCGTGGGGGGCTGTATACAGGGCTGTAAGCCATGGCAGATCCCCATCTTTAGAGTGTTAAAGAAACACTCCCATTAAGTTCTTTATTCATTAAATGTGTATGTGCATGTAATGTAGTGTGAGTGTATTAATATACTCACCTACCCCTGCTCCCTCCGGTGTCCAGCGCCGGTCTTCTCTTCTTCTCAGTGACGTCACCGCTCTGCAGACTCTCCCGGTCAGTCTAAGTCTATGGGGCGTCAGAACGAAGCTAGATAGACTTGAATTGTAAAAGAGCTCTCCGATTCCCCCATAGAGCATAAAGGGAGCCGGCTGGTCACAACTGCAGTGACGTCACGGAGGAGTACAGCATTGAACCCCAGAGAGCGCAGCGGGAAGGAGCATATTAACACACTCGCCCTACATTATAGGTATGTAATAAAACTTAATAGGAGTGCTTCTTTTACTTGGTTGCAAGTTATCATCTATCCGTAGGATAGCAAATGACTTGCTGATCGCTGGGGGTGTTTATTGTGAGAAAAGGTCTAGAAGTCATGGAAAGAAAGGTCTGTCGTATAAGATTCCAACATGGCCAATCTTTATATTCTGAAAGGAAATAAACTGAAGCCTAAGGTGTCTTGCAGCTGTTTATTCCCTTCGATCTACTGAGAACATGTGCATGTTTGGCAGTCAGGTGTGCACAATAATAACAGTATTATACACATGTATAATGGCGGGAGGAGGGATAGCTTTTGGCTGACCCATGTAAGATGTAAGGCCAGCTTTGAGATGTAATCGGGTGAGTGGACAGTCAGGAAACCCCCAGAAGCCCATTCTCAATTAGCTGAACGTTTAGACATACCGCTGATGACCGGACGAGAGTAGAACACCTCATTCATTTCATTGGGTGATCGCATCATTTGTGTTCATCAGTAACACATCGCCCCGTGTATGAAGGTCATGTGCTGAGTGCTGCCAATAACATGATACTGCATGACAGAACGATGACATGAGCGATCGCTCTATCCCCATCTTTGTGAACAAGAGCCAAAAAAGTTGCTTATAGTTGATCAACACTTCATAATGGGGAGTTGACGGGCAAAATTCGTATTGTATGTAACTAGTGGTAAAATGCGACCACTCAACCCGGCATCCAGCACACATGGACATGCGTGTGAAGAACTCCGCCTCAATGCCAAGGGCTGACGTCAGTAAGATGGTTGGAGTTCATAGCCGTGGAACTCCCGTCTCCTCACTGACGTAACTGCTCGGTGCCTGAGAAATTTAGGTCCAAACGTAAAACGTACAAAACTCAATTATGTTTCCTCAGTTTGGGTTCTTTTCATCTGGCTTACGAATACTCATGTAAAATACTAACCAATATGCGGCTGTGGAAGTAAGGCTGTAAAACTTGTGGAATTTTTTTTGCCTAAATAGGTTCACAGTTAACAAAAAACTTATGCAATTCAGAAGAAAGCAAAATAACACAAAAAAACTGCATATGTACATACACTAGAATAGAGCTTAGAAAAAGATTTCCCCCGCCCTTCCTATTCTATGTGCTAGCCGAACCAGGATAGGCTTGATTACAGCGGCCATCATCCCTGTCCCGGCATCCTGGATGACTATTCTGTTTACTAGCCACCACAACGTCATGATGTCATGTAAGCTCTGGTTTCTAGGCCTCATGCAATGTCACGCCACAACTTGACAACACTGGGGGGCCTAGTCTGCCCTCGAAACACCCTGGGCGATGGACTGAGGAAGCCATGTGTAGAAGTGAAGACGTTGCACCAGGGCAGCACAAATCAAATCAGGAATTTCCAAATAAATTCCTTTAAGGGGAATTATTGGATACAATCCCTTATGGCTTCACTGTATGCAATTGGCCAGCTCTAGGAATTGTCTCCATAATGAATACTCAGGATATCGATCTGATTGTAGGTAAAATCTTTGTATTTAAAGGGAACCTGCCATGCTGTTATTCTCGGCAATTCGTGTGACATTGCTGTAAAATGTGACTGCTGCACCCAATCAGCAGCGACTGAGTGGCTGCAGCGTTCACGGGACACAACAACCTCATGTGACCCGCCTAGAATAGTAGCACCAACATCATAGGAACGCCTTGGCTGCATGATGTCATCATTATCACTTGTTTATATGTTATATTTGGCCTTGATGTGATTAAGCAGGGGCTGTCTACAAGTGGTCAACCCCTTTAAGTTAATAATACCCAGTCTGATCAGATGCAAGGAGTCCTATTAATTAATGCAAATACGCACGTTATCTTACTTAACTGCATTGAAAAATCTGGTTAGTCTGATGGGCACGTTTATCAAGTTATCCTTTCCTTTTCGGACACCCCTGCATATCTCCAGTATGGTTTCCTGTTGATTAATCTGGCAATATGTAAATAAAGGAAGATCTAAAAATCACATAATATTGATATACAAAATATAAAAAAAAAAAGTTTGGGTCCTTAATCTAGAAATCTGATATTCTAATTTAATCAAGTTTCCACCACATAGTAGCTCTGTGAGGTATACAACATAAATTATTAACCAAATGGTAAATAATTAATAGAAACATTAAGGGTGACGTTAAGTCAGAAGGGACCAGAAAGTATTTTTACTGTAAAAATGGATAATAATTCAGCTACAGGAAATCATTACAAACCCTTTCTGCCAATCATTTAGTAAAGTCTCTTCCATTGGGAACCACTGATGAAGGCACCGACGTGCAAAACACTTGGTTAGACATGCTTTTAATGACATGAAGGCCTTATGACAATTAAATAAAAAATAAATCATATCGTAAGCACTGCAACATAACATTAAGGTGAGTTCAGACATGGCAGAATCAATCTGCTGTGGATTTTCGGTTACGGTACATGCTGATCTGCTGTGAACTGGCCTAAATGTCATTTCATTGGAAAAGGTGAAATCTGGGATGAAACCCCATTGCAAACCTCTGATAAGGAGCAGGTTTAATTAAAGTGCAGCGAGGCCTCGTATCCGAGGGCGTTCTCTCTTGTATACTGTACAGTTATTTGATGGGGCTTTTCAGGGTGAAATCTAGTAGTACATACACTGATGAGCTCAGAAAACAAGACATTCCAAACAAAGCAAAACATCATAGAAAATATGGGATTCTTCTAGAATGTATTTATGAGACTTATTTAAGGGGTTGTCTCAGCATATCCTAATGATGACTCCCATTTGATATGCAAATGAGTGTGTAAATCTTAAGATCTTAAGCCTCTGTCACTCCAGCTCTATTTCTTGCCCAAAGTCTCCTCCTGCTTAACCGACAGCCTCGACGCTGTGTGACTTCGGGGAAAGAGGCCATCAGTCAAGCAGAAGGCAGCTGCACTGGGCGGGTAATAGAGCTGGAGTGACAATGGCTTCAGATTTGCAACTGGTTCTTCAGCTTCATTTGCATATCAATTCAAATGCTTATTTCTCATTAACGAAGGAATGGGGGATTGGCATTGTAAAGGCATTGCTGGACTTGTCTTTGTAAGAGCTACATGCACATATAAATAATTAGGGTTATGAAATCCTGCCTCCAGAGTTGTTCTAAAGTGTCATCTTTGGGGACACATGGCTCCCCTGCCTCCCGGCTTCCTGCATGGTTGCGCAGGTAGACTATACTGTGCACTCTCGGCAATGCAGCAGCATGGAAGGAGTGTAAAATAAGGGCATTAGCCTGCAGATAAGGGGTTAATCTGCAGGTTAATAGCGCTCTGACACCGTACGGTGCCGACACAGAGAACCTTGCTTCTGGGAGATTAACTTTATTCCCCTCGGCTGTATTTGGCTTCTAATCGTAGGGGTGATTACAGTCACCACTCAATGTATAAAGAGCAGCGGCAATGACTGACAGCAGGCTCAGCATTAGTGCCGGCTATCAGTCAGTGCTGGAGGTGCAGCTACAGCCACAGCTCTTTATACACTGGGTGGTAACTGAAACCATGCCAGCACCACACCTATGACTAGAAGCCGAGTGGTGTGGGGGAAAATAACGTTCATTTACTCCTGGCAGCGGGGCTCTCAGTGCCGTACGGTGTCAGAACGCTATTAACCTGAGGACTTACCCCATATCTACAGGTTAATACTGTTATTTTACATGACATGTTCCCTTTAAAGATGGCCGGATGGTGCGCTCCAGCGATCCGGCCAGCTTTCCTTCAAGCTCTTTTAAAAAGCACTTTGCATGTTCTCGAGAATGGAGAGGATTAAACTTGCAGAGTTGCTTGTTTTTACACACACTTTGCAATTTCAACCATTATTGATTTTTAGACAACCCCATTAAGCCTAGAAAATACCTGTGAAGTTATGTTCACACAATTTTTTTTGCATTTTTTTTCTGCAGCCAAAATGTTACAATAAAACGCAGGTGTTGCTGCTATTTTGGTGCAGATTACGTGTGATTTGCCTACAGAACAATAATAAAAAATAAAGCTAAAACGCTGCATGTGAACATCTTCTGGGGTGAATGAAATACAGTTATATGAAAAAGTTTGGGCACCCCTATTAATCTTAAGCTTAAAGGGAACCTGTCACCCCGAAAATCGCGGGGGAGGTAATCCCACCGGCATCAGGGGCTTATCTGCAGCATTCTGCAATGCTGTAGATAAGCCCCCGATGTTACCTGAAAAAGGAGAAAAAGACGTTAGATTATACTCACCCAGGGGCGGTCCCGCTGCTGGTCAGGTCGGATGGGCGTCTCTGGTCCGCTGCGGCGCCTCCTATCTTCTTTCCATGACGTCCTCTTCTGATCTTCAGCCACGGCTCCGGCGCAGGCGTACTTTGCTCTGCCCTCTTGAGGGCAGAGGATAGTACTGCAGTGCGCAGGCGCCGGAAAGGTCAGAGGCCCGGCGCCTGCGCACTGCAGTACTTTGTCTGCCCTCAACAAGGCAGAGCAAAGTACGCCTGCGCCGGAGCCGTGGCTGAAGATCAGAAGAGGACGTCATGGAAAGAAGATAGGAGGCGCCGCAGCGGACCGGAGACGCCCATCCGACCTGACCAGCAGCGGGACCGCCCCTGGGTGAGTATAATCTAACGTCTTTTTCTCCTTTTTCAGGTAACATCGGGGGCTTATCTACAGCATTACAGAATGCTGCAGATAAGCCCCTGATGCCGGTGGGATTACCTCACCCGCGATTTTCGGGGTGACAGGTTCCCTTTAATGTTTTAGAAAAATTGTTTTTTTGCAACAGCTATTTCAGTTTCATATATCTAATAACTTTTGGACACAGTAATGTTTCTGCCTTGAAGTGAAGTTTATTGTACTAACAGAAAATGTGCAATCTGCATTCAAACAAAATTTGACAGGTGCATAAGTATGGGCACCGAGTTTGCATCTCGGCTTTGGGAAAATGGCCGCCGCGATCTCTAATGCGCACGCGCGGCATCCCGCGGCCATTTTCCTGAAGCCCCGTGCAGCAGAGCACTCGATCTGCGCACGCGCGGCCCCAGGAAGATGGCCGCCCCCACTGATGCAAGGGATTACAGCGCAGATCGCGCGCTGCTTGTTCGCCACTACGCCACCAATGTAAAGCTGAGGAAGAACCAGCGATGTCACCACGCCCTCCCGACCTGACCAGCCTGATTGACAGGCGAAAACGGCGACTTTGGTAAGTTATATCTCAGCATAGGTGGGGAATCGGGGTACACTACATACACTATAGGAACACACAGCGCAGGCCCTATTTAACAGTATTTATAGCTCAATCTCAAAAAACGGGGTGACAGGTTCCCTTTAAAGTGGCCACTTGCAAGTTGTTCTCCTGTTTGAATCTCCTCTGAAGAGTGGCATCATGGGCTCCTCAAAACAACTGTCTAGTGATCGATCTGAAAACAAAGATTGTTCAACATAGTTGTTCAGGGGAAGGATACAAAAAGCTGTCTCAGAGATTTAACCTGTCAATTTCCACTGTGAGGAACATAGTAAGGAAATGGAAGAACACAGGTACAGTTCTTGTTAAGGCCAGAAGTGGCAGGCCAAGAAAAACATCAGAAAGGCAGAGAAGAAGAATGGAGAGATCAGTCAAGGACAATCCTCAGACCACCTCCAGAGAGCTGCAGCATCAACTTGCAGCAGATGGTGTCACTGTGCATCGGTCAACTATACAACGCACTTTGCACAAGGAGAAGCTGTATGGGAGAGTGATGCGAAAGAAGCCGTTTCTGCAAGCACGCCACAAACAGAATCGGCTGAGGTATGCAAAAGCACATTTGGAGAAGCCAATTTTTTTTTGGAAGAAGGTCCTGTGGACTGATGAAACCAAGATTGAGTTGTTTGGTCATACAAAAAGGCGTTATGCGTGGCATCCAAAAAACACAGCATTCCAAGAAAAAACACTTGCTACCCACAGTAAAATTTGGTGGAGGTTCCATCATTCTTTGGGGCTGTGTGGCCAATGCCTGCACTGGGAATCTTGTTGAAGTTGAGGGACACATGGATTCCTCTCAGTATCAGCAGATTCTTGACAATAATGTTCATGAATCAGTGACAAAGTTGAAGTTACGCAGGGGATGGATCTTTCAGCAAGACAATGATCCAAAACACCGCTCCAAATCTACTCAGGCATTCATGCAGAGGAACAATTACACTGTTCTGGAATGGCCATCCCAGTCCCCAGACCTGGATATCATTGAACATCTGTGGGATCATTTGAAGAGTGCTGTCCATGCTCGGCGACCAACTGAACTGGAATTGTTTGGTAAAGAGGAATGGTCAAAAATACCTCCATCCAGGATCCAGGAACTCATTAAAAGCTACAGGAAGCGACTAGAAGCTGTTATTTTTGCAAAAGGAGGATCTACTAAATATTAATGTCACTTTTCTGGTGGGGTGCCTATACTTATGCACCTGTCAAATTTTGTTTGGAGGCAGATTGCACATTTTCTGTTAGTACAATAAACCTCATTTCAAAGCAGAAACATTACTGTGTCCAACAGTTATTAGATATATGAAACTGAAATAGCTGTTGCAAAAAAAAAAAATTTTATAAAACATTAAGCTTAAGATTAATAGGGGTGCCCAAACTTTTTCATATAACTGTAAGTTCATCAACAAGTTCTATGTAACCCAAAATGATGACATTGAAAAATATATCTCATTCTGTAAAGAAAAGAAAAATTATCCTAAACTCGGATCATAGCGTCCGGTTTTCTCGGAAGAGGAGAAGATAGGGAAAAAAAAAATTCTCCATCTCCTCCATTCTTTCAGTCCATGAAAATAAGACCCTATTTGGAGCTTTCCAATTTTTCCCACGGACTCACTGACTTGAATAGCCGAGTGCGATTCGAATATCGGATGCAAATCAAGCATGATGCGATTTTATCCTTGGATGGACTCTATCCAAGGAATAAAAGTTGGGCATGTGCACAGCCCCATAAGAGAACATTGGTC
Source organism: Ranitomeya imitator (assembly GCF_032444005.1). Classification (NCBI taxonomy): domain Eukaryota; kingdom Metazoa; phylum Chordata; class Amphibia; order Anura; family Dendrobatidae; genus Ranitomeya; species Ranitomeya imitator. The sequence continues at coordinate 399,177,093 of NC_091286.1, read as the reverse complement.
CGAGTGCGATCCGATGTTTTGTCAGATCGCACTTGGACAGAAAATACAGTAATAGGAGCATGAGCAATTGTGATGGCAGATTCCCTTCAAATCCTAATGCACAAATCCACTAATGTGCATCCAAGGTGAACGACATAACAGAATGTCAGAACACTGAATATGGGGTTACAGTCAACATAATCCTTTTGTCAAACCTCAGGTGTTTCCCAGGCCATTAAAACCACTCTTCTCCTCGGTAGTCAGGGAAATTGGTATTCAGTTTCCTTATCAATGACTTATGTACTGGATATGTATAGCCCCAAAAAAAGATCTTACCAAATAAACCTGAGGATCAAATAACCAGGCAATATAAAGCAAACAGACAAATGGTGCATTACCCAAGACTGGTGTTTTTTACATGCACAACATAAGCTGATTTTCTGCACCTACTAAGTAAATTACCATATATACTCAAGTATAAGCCGACCCCCCTTAATTTTGCCACAAAAAACTGGGAAAACTTAATGACTCGAGTATAAGCCTAGGGTGGAAAATGCAGCAGCTACCGGTAAATGTCAAAAATAAAAAAAGATACCAATAAGAGTAAAATTAATTGAGACATCAGTAGGTTAAGTGTCTTTGAATATCCATATTGCATCAGGAGCCCCATATAATTTTCCATAAAGTTTATGATGGCCCCATAAGATGCTCCATATTAAAATTTGCCTCATATAATCCTGCATAAAGGTTAATAATGGCCCCATAAGATGCTCCATAAAGATATTTGCCCCATATAATGCTGCACAAACCTTGATTATGGCCCCATAAGATGCCCCATACAGACACTTGCCCCATAAGATGCTCCATACAGACACTTGCCCCATTTGCTGTTGCTGCGATTAAAAAAAAAAATAAAAAAAATCACATACCTCTTCGTCGTTCAGGCCCCTGGCACTTTCAATATTCACCTGACTTCGTTCCGGCGCCGCTCCCTCTTCAGCGTCTTCTGCACTGACGTTCAGGCAGAGGGCGCGCACTAACCACGTCACCGCGCCCTCTGACCTGAGCGCCACTGCAGAAGACGCTGAAGACGGAGCGGCGCCCGGAACGGGGAGCAGGTGAATATCGCGCAGCGCTCCCCCTCCCCATTATACTCATCTGCTCCTGGCGCGGTCCCTGCAGGTCCCTGGCTCCCCGGCGCCGCAGCTTCTTCCTGTATGTACTGAGCGGTCACCGTTACCGCTCATTACAGTAATGAATATGCGGCTCCACCCCTATGGGAGGTGGAGCCGCATATTCATTACTGTAATGTGCGGTACCATGTGACCGCTCACTACAGAAAGAAGCTGGGGCGCCGGGGAACCAGGGACCTGCAGGGACCGCGCCAGGAGCAGGTGAGTATAATTACACAGCCCCCGCTCCCCCTCCCCTGCCGACCCCTGGGTATGACTTGAGTATAAGCCGAGAGGGGGACTTTCAGCCCCCAAAAATGGGCTGAAAATCTCAGGCTTATACTCGAGTATATATGGTACATTATTTGCGAATTTTATACATTTTTTTTAATCAAGATTTTGAATCTGCCTTTTTGTCTCTTGTTGGTGTTTCATCTTTTATGCAAAGATACTTTTAGGCGTTTGGCTTTGATAAAACTTTATTGATACTCTCATATGCAGATTACATGATATTTTGATGCGCTTCTGCTGCTGAAACGCACTGCAAATCTCTGGTAAAAGTCTGCACATGAAACATAGCGTACCTGCAAGAGAAACTGACATGTTGTGGATTTGAAACCCGCACGGCAAGTCAGTTTATGCTGCGTAGAAAAAAAAAATGCTGCGTTGAAAAAAAAAAAAAATAGGACAGGATTCATGAGATTTCTATAAATCCCTTCCACTTTACTGGACGTGTAGGACATTGTGCTTTTGATGCAACGAAAGCACACAGCGTCAAAAATGCACTAAAAACTCATCATGGGCACAAAGCCTAAACTGTTGAAAGTTACACCAAAATGCGTATTCATGGCTCAGATGTGAGGTCATAAATATGTGAAAAAAATGCAGCAGTTTAAATAATGGAAAGTAGGAACACACTCCAGACTTTATTGCATTTATTGGATTAACTTTAACTCAGAGTTCAGATTAAAGAAGCACTCCTCCTCATCCCATCAGAGTTTATATCCTCTTAATACAATGCAGTCATCATATTATATTGCACTGTGTACTCACAATTTCTCATTTTGCCTTTCTTTCCAGGTAATTTTTCTCTTTTTCTACACAGAGCAGAGCACCAAAAAAAAAAAAAAAATGAAATGGAACCTGTCAGCAGGATTGTGCACAGTAACTTACAGACAGTGTCAGGTTGGCGCCGTTATACTGATGAAAATTATGCCTGGGTGATGAAATCCGTCTTGTGGTTGTTGTTTAGTCTTTATTTTCAGTTAATGATATGCCCGTGCTCGGGGCGGCCTGTGGGGGGGGTCTTCATGTGATGCTCTGATTACATGTTCATAATGCAGACTGCTGACAGGTCAGTGATCCCCTCAGTGAACTGCCCCCCTCAGTGAACTGCCCCCTAGTTTGCATAATGAATATCTGTATATACTTAAAAAAAATAAATAACCTTCTGCAGGCAGGTGCCAGCCGTGGCACCTGTTGTGAAGATTAATCGCATGTTTCATGTACCAAAAATACATTTTCTTCATGTTTTCAAGCAAGGAAAAAAAAAATCAGTTTGAAAATGGTGCCCGCCGCACCTGCGCAGTTGCTGCCATCGGTGTCTAGCTGTGATCAGATAGCTGCTACTGCGCATGCGCCGGCGGCGCCATCTTGCTGGAGAAAATATTCTGGGAAGTTCCCAGGCTCGAGTTCATATGAGGACATCCAGCAGAGGGCGCATCACCGCAACTCAAGGTAACTACAGGTCATTTCCCTGCATTCCATTCATTCGCTGGGTTTTTACAAGCAGGGGCGGTTGCATTAGCAGGCTTCTGCTTGTAAAATTAGTTAACCCTTTCAGATGGATTTACAGCGTGGGACTTGACTGATCGTCGGAAGGTATATAATATTGTTTGTTTTTTTAACATTTGTTCCAGGTGACAAGGGTGTTCAGGTGGATTACCAGTATAATAAAATATTACAACAACCTGTGTATTTATTTCATTAAAAGACTTTTTAATAATGTGTGTCTGTGTTTTTTAACCATTTCATACTATTGGATTAATAATGGATAGGTGTCATAATTGACGCCTCTCCATTATTAATCTGGCTTAATGTCACCTTACAATAGCAAGGTGACATTAACCCTTCATTACCCCATATCCCACCGCTATACAGGAATGGGAAGAGAGTGGCCAAGTGCCAGAATAGGCGCATCTTCCAGATGTGCCTTTTCTGGGGTGGCTGGGGGCAGATGTTTTTAGCCAGGGGAGGGGCCAATAACCATGGACCCTCTCCAGGCTATTAATATCTGCCCTCAGTCACTGGCTTTACCATTCTGGCGGAGAAAATTGCGCGGGAGCCCACGCCAATTTTTTCCGCGATTTAACCCTTTAATAGCTAGAGCGCCCAAATTTTGCACATACACACTACTAACATTAGTAGTGTGGAATATGCAAAAAAAAAGGGATATGAGATGGTTTACTGTATGTAAAGAATGTCTCATATCATGTCGGGTTTGTGAAGGAGATAGCAAAAGCCGGCAATTGAATTACCAGCTTTTCTCCTATCTAGCACTTTATGAAATATCAATATATATATACATATATGTGTCTCTCATTATATATATATATATATACACACACACACCCCTATACTATGTGTAGACATTTATCTTCGCTATTCTGTTCTAACCTGTCAGTGTGATTTTACTGTACACCACACTGAATTGCCAGCTTTTCTAGAGAACACCGCTGCGTATTTCTCGCAAGTCACACTGTTGGTCCGTGTGTAATCCGTATTTTTCTCACCCCCATAGACTTTCATTGGCGTATTTTTTGCGCAATACGGTGACAAACGCAGCATGCTGCGATTTTCTACGGCCGTAGAAGACCGTATAATACAGATCAGTAAAATACGGCAGATAGGAGCTGGGCCATAGAGAATCATTGTACCATATGCAATCCGTATTTTCTGCACCTCTCATACGTCCGTAAAACTCGCTAGTGTAAGGCCGGCTTAATACTTGGTTGCACAACCTTTAGCCAAAATAACTGCGACCAACCGTTTCCGGTAACCATCAAGGAGTTTCTTACAATGCTCTGCTGGAATTTTAGACCATTCTTCTTTGGCAAACTGCTCCAGGTCCCTGATATTTGAAGGGTGCCTTCTCCAAACTGCCATTTTTAGATCTCTCCACAGGTGTTCTATGGGATTCAGGTCTGGACTCATTGCTGGCCACCTTAGAAGACTCCAGTGCTTTCTCTCAAACCATTTTCTAGTGCTTTTTGAAGTGTGTTTTGGGTCATTGTCCTGCTGGAAGACCCATGACCTCTGAGGGAGACCCAGCTTTCTCACACTGGGCCCTACATTATGCTGCAAAATTTGTTGGTAGTCTTCAGACTTCATAATGCCATGCACACGGTCAAGCAGTCCAGTGCCAGAGGCAGCAAAGCAACCCCAAAACATCAGGGAACCTCCGCCATGTTTGACTGTAGGGACAGGGTTCTTTTCTTTGAATGCCTCTTTTTTTCTCCTGTAAACTCTATGTTGATACCTTTGCCCAAAAAGCTCTACTTTTGTCTCATCTGACTAGAGAACATTCTTCCAAAATGTTTTAGGCTTTTTCAGGTAAGTTTTGGCAAACTCCAGCCTGGCTTTTTTATGTCTCGGGGTAAGAAGTGGGGTCTTCCTGGGTCTCCTACCATACAGTCCCTTTTCATTCAGACGCCGACAGATAATACGGGTTGACACTGTTGTACCCTCGGACTGCAGGGCAGCTTGAACTTGTTTGGATGTTAGTCGTGGTTCTTTATCCAACATCCGCACAATCTTGCATTGAAATCTCTTGTCAATTTTTCTTTTCCGTCCACATCTAGGAAGGTTAGCCACAGTGCCATGGGCTTAAACTTCTCGATGACACTGCGCACGGTAGACACAGGAACATTCAGGTCTTTGGAGATGGACTTGTAGCCTTGAGATTGCTCAGGCTTCCTCACAATTTGGTTTCTCAAGTCCTCAGACAGTTCTTTGGTCTTCTTTCTTTTCTCCATGCTCAATGTGGTACACACAAGGACCCAGGACAGAGGTTGAGACAACTTTAATCCATGTCAACTCCCCATCGACTAGTCACAGCTCTCATTTACATATCGTAAACTGACTTTAGAAATGTTTTTTCTAAAGATCTTTTTATGTGTGTAATGTAATAAAGGGGCTGTAAGGCAGGGGTGTCAAACTGCATTCCTCGAGGGCCGCAAACCATGCGTGTTTTCAAGATTTCCTTAGCTTTGCACAAGGTGCTGTAATCATTATGTGTGCAGGTGATTAAATTATCACCTGTGCAGTACAAGGAAATCCTGAAAACATGACCTGTTTGCAGCCCTTGAGGAATGCAGTTTGACACCCCTGCTGTAAGGGGTATGTGCACACGATCCAGAAGTGGCAGTGCTTTGGATGCAGTGCATGTTCACTATTTCCAAAGCTCTGCAGTCTAGTGAATGCAAGTGAATCCGCATTTGATCACTGAACCGTGCGGATTCACCGCGTCCAATACATTCTTTTGATGTAATTTCTGCTGCAGAGACTAGCGTCTCCACAAGAGAAATTAACATGCTGCGGTCTGGAGAGACGCGCCGCATGTCAGTCTCCGCGGGTGAGCCGTGGACGTCTGTGTACGCATAGTAGACATGGGATTTCTTGAAATCTCCTCCACTATGCTGTAAAGGTACCGTCACACTAGACGATATCGCTAGCGATCCATGACGTTGCAGCGTCCTGGCTAGCGATATATTGTCTTGCTGGTGGACAACATGATTCTGGCCATGTGGCCGTCCTGTCGCTTTACCTTCCAGTAGTTCATTATAGTTATTTTCCCACTGTAACCATACACAGTAGATGTGTGTAAACTGTATGATCCTTCAGCCGATAGCTCTCCTGAATCCGCCATACACAAGAACGTGCACGACTGTGTGCTCTATAAAGCCGTGTTCACACGTTGAGTATCTGGTGAGTTTTTTACCTCAGTATTCGTAAACCAAAACTGGCTTTGGGATTCGGAACTCACGCCAAGCAAATGATGTCAGACAAGTGTTTAGTGATCGATACATGAAACATGGTGCACGGTGTTCACACAGAACGATGACTATATAGGACTTCAATTTCCAAAGGAAATGGTCCTGTGCATAATATATAGACGAAGAAATCTGCTTTGGATGGGGGGGGGGGGTCTTCTGAAGGACGTTGCTTAAGTCCCAAAGAAAACTCCCACATGGCCTGTTATCTAGCCTGCTGCAGATGCCCAAACAGTTGTTCCAGTCTTATCTCTTAACTTGCAATTTAGTGCAAGTAGAAACCATTCTGCATGAGTGTCAGATATATTACCAGCCTAGGACACAAAGGGGAAAACTCACAAAGTAGAGAATGAGAGCAGGCTTAAGCCAAGAACACACGTAGAGGAAATGCCACATTTTTCTGCACCAAAACACACAATAAAAATCTTTTGACTATTGTGTTTTTTGCGGCATTTTCTCCTTCATTTGATGCATTTTTGGTTTCAAGTTTTTTAATGTAGTTTTTTATACTACACCAAAAACGGGTTTTTTTAGAATTTTTTCAAGCTCTTCACATATAGAGAAAGCACGCAAGCACGCACAGTTCAACAGTGTCTTTTATTGCACAGTGGAGTTTTTCAAGAAGTCACATCTGCTTACACAGTGAAACGCAGAAGATTTTCTGCAACATTAACACAGAGGAAAAACATTCACACAAAGCTTTTTTTTTTGTTATTCTGCATGAAAACACAGGCTGTAGCCAGAAAGCAGTAGCATTTTTGCATGTATTTCTGAGGAGTTTTCTTTACACTTCTTTTGGTGCTAATGGAAGCGTTTTTAATGCATCGCCCCTGCCAGAGACGTCACTAGTCTCTGTACGCCGGGTATTCCGACACTGCTCTGTTGCCGATTCGTGACTGCTGATCTGAGCCGGCCACAGACAGCGCGCAGTCGCTGTACACGTTGCGCTAGGACTAGCCCAGTCATTGAAAAGAGCGTCACTGAGGACAGCAGCCTCTACCCCTTCATGATGCTTCCTTTGAGTATCCCATTCCCAGCATGCACCGGGATTCTCAAATAAGGCGTCACCAAAAGGGAAGTGGAAAAAAAAAATAGAAAAGCCTTTAGATGGTGAAGGGAGAAATGGATTTAGAATTTTTAATTCAAGTATATTAGAAAGTAATTTAGATTATTGCATTAAATAGATAGGGATTTAGGAGGAAAATTAATTTGGACTTCTGACCACCCCCTTAACGACATCAAGCGTAATAGTACGCCGATATCAGCGTCCCTCCCTTTGATGTCGGTTCCAGTGGTGAGCCCACATCTTTCCCGGGACTGTTTTGGACAGCTGACATGTGCTTGCAATAGCCGCAGGTGGAATCGCAATCCACAGCGTCTATTAACTAGTTAATTTCTGCTGTCAAACTCTGACAGCGGCAATTAAATGGCGCTTCCGGCAATCGCGCTGGAAATACGCACACCGGTGACCTGCATCACGTGATTACAGATCACCGATGTGTCGGCATGACAACCCAAGGTCTCTGGAGCAAGTCAGAATTTCTGCAAGATATAGGTGATCTGAACATCGCCTCTATGTAGCAGAGCTGATCGGGTTATGGCAGCTTCTGGTCTCCTATGGAGGCTATTGAAGCATGCCAAAAGTAAAAAAAAATGTTTTTAAAAATATTTTAAAAAATGAAAAAAAAAAATATATAAAAGTTCACATCTCCCCCCTTTTTCCCCATTCAAAATAAAACAAAAATAAAATCAAACATGCACATATTTGGTATCGCCGCATTCAGAACCACCAGATCTATAAAAAAAAAAAGGATTAACCCGATCGCTAAACGGCGTAGTGACAAAAAAGTTAAAACGCCAAAATTATATTTTTTTGGGTCGCCGAGACATTGCATTGAAATGCAATAACGAGCGATCAAAAGAACGTATCTGCACCAAAATGGCATCACTATAAACGTCAGCTTGGCACGCAAAAAATAAGCCCTCACCTGACCCCAGATCACGAAAAATGGAGACGCTAAGGGTATCGGGAAATGCTGCAATATTTTGTTGTCTTTTTTTTAACAAAGTCTGGAATTTTTTTTCACCACTTAAGGAATCTAGACATGTTTGGTGTCTATGAACTCGTTATGACCTGGAGAATCAAAATGGCAGGTCAGTTTTAGCATTTAGTGAACCTAGTAAAAAAGCCAAACAAAAAACAAGTGTGGGATTGCACTTTGTTTGCAATTTCACCGCACTTGGAATTTTTTTCACGTTTTCTAGTACAAGACATGGTAAAACCAATTGTGTCCTTCAAAAGTACAACTCGACGCGCAAAAAATAAGCCCTCACATGGCCATATTGACGGAAAAATAAAAAAGTTATGACTCTGGGAAGAAGGGGAGCAAAAAATGAAAATGCAAAACCAAAAAAAGCTCCGGGGGGTTAAGCCTCACACACAAGTAAATGATGGGTTCCACTGGTAAATTAGTGCAGTGCTGCTCCCATAGACTTCTACAGAGGCCTACTGTTTCCCCAATTTCATACAGAACCATATAGTGCTTTTTATGTTTCCAAAAGAATGCTATGCGGCAGGTCGGCATTATCGTGCGCGTATTATTTGGATTCTTCCTTTCACTGTACCAGCCACGCACAGTATGTCACTTGCAATGGTTTCTTACAGGAGGATGCTTTGGAACTTAACTTTAAAGGGAACCTGTCACCCCGAAAATCGCGGGTGAGGTAATCCCACCGGCATCAGGGGCTTATCTGCAGCATGCTGTAATGCTGTAGATAAGCCCCCGATGTTACATGAAAAAGGAGAAAAAGACGTTAGATTATACTCACCCAGGGGCGGTCCCGCTGCTGGTCAGGTCGGATGGGCGTCTCTGGTCCGCTGCGGCGCCTCCTATCTTCATTACAAGACGTCCTCTTCTGATCTTCAGCCACGGCTCCGGCGCAGGTGTACTTTGCTCTGCCCTCTTGAGGGCAGAGGATAGTACTGCAGTGCGCAGGCGCCGGAAAGGTCAGAGGCCTGGCGCCTGCGCACTGCAGTACTTTGTCTGCCCTCAACAGGGCAGAGCAAAGTACGCCTGTGCCGGAGCCGTGGCTGAAGATCAGAAGAGGACGTCATGGAAAGAAGATGGGAGGCGCCGCAGCGGACCGGAGACGCCCATCCGACCTGACCAGCAGCGGGACCGCCCCTGGGTGAGTATAATATAACGTCTTTTTCTCCTTTTTCAGGTAACATCAGGGGCTTATCTACAGCATTACAGAAAGCTGCAGATAAGCCCCTTTAAATTCTCTTTGTTCAACTGTAAGGCCAGTGTCACACTAGCGAGTTTTACGGACGTATGAGAGGCGCAGAAAATACGCATTGCACACGGCCCAATGATTCGCTATGGCCCAGCTCCTATCTGACGTATTTTATGGTGTACAGTAAAAATCACACTGACAGGTTAGAATAGAATAGCTAAAATAAATGTCTGCACATAGTATAGGGGTATATATAACGCATCAGGTATTCTAGAATATGTATGTATGTATATAGCAGTCACATAGTATATAGGACAGGCCACGTAATATATAGGAGCCATGTAGTATATAGCAGACAAATACTATGGCCTGTGCTATATACTATGTGGCTGCTATATACATACATATTGTAGAGTACCCGATGCGTTAATACAGGCCACGCAATATATAACAGTGGCCACACAGTATATAACACAGGCCACGCAGTATATAGCAGCCACGTAATATATAACACTGCCCACGAGTGTGTATATATATATATATATATATATATATATATATATATATATATATCTTTAAGGGGCATTAACATCCTGAACAGGTCACTCAACAGGATCCACAGTATGTCATGCTATGCCGGACATGTTACCGCTACTGCAACTCAGGAGGCGTGCGGCTTCATTCCCAGTAAATCCATACAGATATTTACCATTGCAGGTTTTGCTGCCACCTTCACATCAGCAAAAATGTCCCCAATCCACGTACACTAGGGGTCACAGACCACACCAGCTGCTTGTGCAAGGCCCACCCTACTAAAAGCTAGGAGGCATGGAAGAACCTTTTATCCAGAAATACTATTTGTACCAGCCCTAATGTAAATGAACTGCCCAAACCATCCAGAAACTGATCGGTACCACCCGGGACAAGAGACCCTACATGACCCGCTACAGAGAACTCTGCAGCTTCTCCCCATGTACTGAGGATGGCCCAAGCCGTGAGATTTCCCTGAATCGTCTCCTCCAACCACAAAGCCACTAACAGGATACATCAAAGTAACAAGTCACAAAGTGGAAACAACGAGCAAATGAGTCCTAGTCTAGAAAGTCAGAAGGGCAGGAGCTGGCGAGCCTTGTACTGTTATAGTAAGTACACCCCGTCCTGGCATCCATGTGCCACTGCTGTAACTGGCACAACACGGGAAGGCCCTGTGCCATTTTACTTGGGTCCGCTGCACCCTGGTATTGCAATTGTATTGAGGCCCATTTAGACAGGTAAGCATCTCTGTTTTTGGTTTATTTACAACCCCAGCCTGACAAGGGGAGCACAGCCATGTGGAGCGGGTCTCCTGGGCACTGCCAGGAGTAACACATGAGCTGCCAGCCAAAGTCATCATCTCCCTCTGTGCCCCAGGCAGGAAAGGGTGCTGCATGTTGTGCCTCTGCTGGCATTGCTTAGTGTAAACTGCACACCATTAGCTGGGAAAACACAGCTGACCCAGAAGGAGAGACTGCTAGAAATACATGACAAGCTCGCTGCACCAGTGACCCAGCAGCGCCGACTTGGGCTATGTGCACACGATGCAGATTTTGCTGCGGATCCGCAGCAGTTTCCCATGAGTTTGCAGTTCAATGTAAACCTATGGGAAACAAAAAACGCTGCGCATATGCTGCGGAAAAACTGCACGGAAACGCAGTGGTTTACATTCCACAGCATGTCACTTCTTTCTGCGGATTCCACAGCGGTTTTACAGTTGCTCCTATAGAAAACTGCAGTTGTAAAACCGCAGTGAAATGCGCAGAAAAACCGCGGTAAATCCGCAGTAAATCCGCAGCGGTTTTGCACTGCGGATTTATCAAATCTGCTGCAGAAAAATCCGCAGAGGACCAGAATACGTGTGCACATAGCTTAAGGCTACCTTCACACATCAATTTTTTGCCGTCAGGCACAATCGGGCAAATTTTGAAAAAAAAAAAAAAAAAACGGATCCGGCATCCATTTTTTTGCTCACACAGACTTGTATTAGCGACGGATTGCGACGGATGGCCTCACGTTTCATCTGTTGTTCGCCGGATCCGTCAAAAATTGCTTTTCCGGTGGCTGGAGACAACGTACATAGGAACGTTTTTTGTGTCCGTCGATTAAACGGACAGCCATCCGTCATTTGCTAGAATGGAAGCCTATGGTGCCGGATCCTACAAATGATGGAATCCGGCGACGGATTTCGGGTTTTTTTTTTTAACTGAGCATGCTCTGATTTTTTTAGGATCCAATTAGCGGGATCAGCTAGTCGGATCCATCAAAAAAAACATCAGTTTTTCACAATCTGCGACGGATCCATATTATTTTCAACATTCAACGGATTGTGACTGATGGCAAAAAACTGATGTGTGAAAGCAGCTTGGGCAACAGGCACGGCAGCGCCGACTAAGCAGCATGCACAGCAGCGCAGACTGGGCAACAGGCACAGCAGCGCCAACTAAGCAGCATGCACAGCAGCGCAGACTAAGCAGCATGCACAGCAGCGCAGACTGGGCAACAGGCACAGCAGCGCCAACTAAGCAGCATGCACAGCAGCGCAGACTAAGCAGCATGCACAGCAGCGCAGACTGGGCAACAGGCACAGCAGCGCCAACTAAGCAGCCTGCACAGCAGCGCAGACTGGGCAACAGGCACAGCAGCGCCAACTAAGCAGCATGCACAGCAGCGCAGACTGGGCAACAGGCACAGCAGCGCCAACTAAGCAGCATGCACAGCAGCGCAGACTAAGCAGCATGCACAGCAGCGCAGACTGGGCAACAGGCACAGCAGCGCCAACTAAGCAGCATGCACAGCAGCGCAGACTAAGCAGCATGCACAGCAGCGCAGACTGGGCAACAGGCACGGCAGCGCCGACTAAGCAGCATGCACAGCAGCGCAGACTGGGCAACAGGCACAGCAGCGCCAACTAAGCAGCATGCACAGCAGCGCAGACTAAGCAGCATGCACAGCAGCGCAGACTGGGCAACAGGCACAGCAGCGCCAACTAAGCAGCATGCACAGCAGCGCAGACTAAGCAGCATGCACAGCAGCGCAGACTGGGCAACAGGCACAGCAGCGCCAACTAAGCAGCCTGCACAGCAGCGCAGACTGGGCAACAGGCACAGCAGCGCCAACTAAGCAGCATGCACAGCAGCGCAGACTGGGCAACAGGCACAGCAGCGCCAACTAAGCAGCCTGCACAGCAGCGCAGACTGGGCAACAGGCACAGCAGCGCCAACTAAGCAGCATGCACAGCAGCGCAGACTAAGCAGCATGCACAGCAGCGCAGACTGGGCAACAGGCACAGCAGCGCCGACTAAGCAGCATGCACAGCAGCGCAGACTGGGCAACAGGCACAGCAGCGCCGACTAAGCAGCATGCACAGCAGCGCAGACTGGGCAACAGGCACAGCAGCGCCGACTAAGCAGCATGCAAAGCAGCGCAGACTGGGCAACAGGCACAGCAGCGCCAACTAAGTAGCATGCACAGCAGCTCAGACTGGGCAACAGGCACAGCAGCGCCAACTAAGCAGCATTCACAGCAGCGCAGACTGGGCAACAGGCACAGCAGCGAAGACTAAGCAGCATGCACAGCAGCGCAGACTCGGCAATAGGCACAGCAGCGCAGACTAAGCAGCATGCAAAGCAGCGCAGACTGGGCAACAGGCACAGCAGCGCCAACTAAGCAGCATGCACAGCAGCACAGACTGGGCAACAGGCACAGCAGCGCAGACTAAGCAGCATGCACAGCAGCACAGACTGGGCAACAGGCACAGTAGCGAAGACTAAGCAGCATGCACAGCAGCGCAGACTCGGCAACAGGCACAGCAGCGCCAACTAAGCAGCATGCACAGCAGCGCAGACTGGGCAACAGGCACAGCAGCGCAGACTAAGCAGCATGCAAAGCAGCGCAGACTGGGCAACAGGCACAGCAGCGCCAACTAAGCAGCATGCACAGCAGCACAGACTGGGCAACAGGCACAGCAGCGCAGACTAAGCAGCATGCACAGCAGTGCAGACTCGGCAACAGGCACAGCAGCGCCAACTAAGCAGCATGCACAGCAGCGCAGACTAAGCAGCATGCACAGCAGCGCAGACTGGGCAACAGGCACAGCAGCGCCAACTAAGCAGCATGCACAGCAGCACAGACTGGGCAACAGGCACAGCAGCGCAGACTAAGCAGCATGCAAAGCAGCGCAGACTGGGCAACAGGCACAGCAGCGCAGACTAAGCAGCATGCAAAGCAGCGCAGACTGGGCAACAGGCACAGCAGCGCCAACTAAGCAGCATGCAAAGCAGCACAGACTGGGCAACAGGCACAGCAGCGCAGACTAAGCAGCATGCACAGCAGCACAGACTGGGCAACAGGCACAGCAGCGCAGACTAAGCAGCATGCACAGCAGCGCAGACTGGGCAATGGGCGCAGCAGCGCGGACTGGGCAACGGGTGCAGCAGCGCAGACTAAGCAGCAGACACGGCAGCGCAGACTGGGCAACATGTATACATGGCAGAGGTGACTGTGTAACACACACAGTACAGCAGACTATGAAACACGCAGCAGAGCTAGATATGTAATATGTAGCAGAGATGGATACATAATCCGGAGCAAAGCTGGATATGTAGCACACAACAGAGCTATACATGTAGCAGAGCAGGATACATTATACGCAGCACAGCTGGATATATGTAATATGTAGCAGAGCTGGATACATAATATGTAGCAGAGCTGGGTATGTAGTAACACAGAATCACACATTTCCAAATGTACGGACATTTCTGTCACAAGCTGGACCTGGCTCACTGGCCATAGATAGAGGCTCAGTGGGTAGCTCTGCAGCGCTGGGGTCCTGAGTGTTCTCCCAGTATTGGGTGGGTTTCCGCCCACACTCCAGACACATACTGAGGGGAATGGAGAGTGTGAGCCCTATGGGGACAGCGCTGCGGAATCCGGTGGCGCTACATCAGTGAGCACAGTGCTCTCCCACTAGCGGAGCTCTGCACATCTGTGTGCCCTCCCGGTGCCCGGTTACCTGGGGGTCCGGCGGAGCCTGCCCTTCTTCATCAGGTGTCTCTTCTATGAGAACTTTGCTCTTGTTCAGCTTCCACATGTCGCCACTGCGGGTCCCGGGCCTGTGTGCGGAGAGGGGAGAGTCACAGCGGGCACAGAACACCGGAGCCGGGAAACTTCACACGGGGCACAGCGGTAACTCCATCCTAGAAACAAGAGCCCAGCAGCGGCTGGGGGAGGGGCGCGGGGGCGGGGTCACGGGGAGGCAGATAACACCGGCAGATACCATAACAATGAATGGGCTGGGGGGAGGCGTGACGTCACGGAGTCAGCCCCTCCATCAGCTGCTGTGTCACCTCTAGCTCACCAACATGGCGTCTGCGGAGGCCGGGGGGCGGGGAGCAGCGCCTGTCCTCACCCGATCCCCCCTATATATCGCTACCGATGCTGCCCGCCCCACAATGCCAGCAGCGCCCCCAGCCGGCAGAGTGAGTCTCGTGTCGCCATGGTTGCAGACTACAATCCCCGGGTAGTCGGGTCCTGCTGCCTCTCCATGTACCTGGTCACCTCGGTCACATACTCCTGGCTGCCGTCAGGACTCAGGGGCAGCTTCTCTACAAAAAGCACAAATCACAAGTACAGTCATGGCCGAAAGTGTTGGCACCCTTGAAATTATCCCAGAAATTTAAATATTTCTCCTAAAAAATTATTGCAATTACACGTTTATTTCCTTTGTCTGAAATGTAACAACACAAAAGAAACAGAAAGAAGGTAAACTGGATATAATTTAATTTAAAAAAAAAATGGTCCGGACAAAATTGTTGGCACCCTCAGCACTGGTGCTCAACGGGCTTTAGAGCCGGACTCATTGCCGGTCACTTCAGAACTCTCCAGCGCTTTGTTTCCATCCATTTCTGAGTGCTTCTTGAAGTATGTTTGGGGTCATTGTCCTGCTAGAAGATTTATGACCTATGAAACAAACCCAGCTTTCTCACACTGGACAAAATCCTTTGCTAAGCTTTAGACTTCGCGATGCCTTGCACACAGTCAGTACAGCCAGCTTGAGGCAGTAAAACAACCCAAAAACATTTGACCTTCCACCATATTTGACTGTAGGTACTGTGTTCTTTTCTTTGTAGGCCTCATTCTGTTTTTCAGTAAACAGTAGAATGATGTGCTTTACAAAAATGCTCTATCTTGGTCTAATTTGTCCACTAGACTCTTTCCTAGAAGGATTTTGGCTTACTCATGTATATTTTGGCAAACTGTGGTCTAGCTTTTTTTAAGTCTCTGTGAGAGCAGTGGGGTCCTCCTGAGTCCTCTGCCATAGCATTTTATTCAAAAGTCAATGGATAGTTTTCACTGACACTGAGGCACCCTGGGCCTGCAGGACAGCGTGCATTTCTTTGGAACTTGATTGGGGCTGCTTATCCACCATCTGGACTATCCTGCATTACAACCTTTCATCAATATTTATCCGCCGTTCACATCCTGGGAAATTAGCTATAGTGTAATGGATTGTAAACTTCTTGATTATGTTGCGCAACGTGGACAAAGGAACATCAAGATCTCTGGAGATGGACTTGTAACCTTGAGATTGTTGATATTTTTCAACAATTTTGGTTCTCAAGTCCTCAGTTCTCTTCTCTTTCTGTTCTCCATGCTTAGTGTGGCACACATAGACACACAATGCAAGGATTGAGTCAACCTCTCCCCTTTTTATCTGGTTTCAAGTATGATTTTCATATTGCCCACACCTGTTACTTGCCACAGGTGAGTTTGAACAAGCATCGCATGCTTGAAACAAAGTTATTTACTCACAATTTTTTGGAAAGGTGTCACGAATTTTCTCCTGCCCATTTTGGGGGTTTTGTGTGAAATTAAGTCCAATTTGCTTTTTTTCTCTATTGTTTTGTTGTTCCAATACACACAAAGGAAATAAACACGTGTATAACAAAATATTTGCAATCATTTTCTGGAACAATTTCAAGGGTGCCAAGACTGTATTTGGTACAAATCAAAAACAGGTAAAAAAACTGCCAATAACTTGAAAAAAAAGCTGGAGAACAGTAAAGAATTTAGGGGCTGATTAATTGAACGTGACATTTTGCACAGCAGTCTTAATTCATTAATCTTCAGTTAGCAGCCGCGCCAAAATACTCTATTAGTCGCGCGCACCTCACTGTGGCAGTTGTAGGCAACGCCGCGTCTCGCGATGCACTGAGGAGGGAGTGGCGCCTCAACTAGGAATCTGCGGGAAACGCAGTTACCGACCTCCCATACTTGCGGAAAAGTGACAAAAACAATCCCGCTTGGGATCCAATGGACCCCACACGACTAACCGAAGGTTCAGAGGCGCACGTGTAAGATACGCCTGCACTTTTCCTGAATGTGACGGACCGCCATTGCCATGCCCACCCCGCCCTCTCCTCAGCTCCACTCAGTTTTGCAGAGCTGCCTAAAATTGGGGCGTAAATGCCAAGAGTCACCCATGTTTGGCACGCCGCCAACATTTGGCAACTTTTCTATGCGTTTTACTCTGGTTTTCTGGTGTAAATTCTTTGATGAATCTGGGCCATAGTGTTTTTTATATGCGCCATGTCCCAAACATCACTTTTGATATCACAACCCTGTTCTGTGTAGTTCACGTGTACCGCTTCTGTATCTCAGAACAACTATTACAGAACACATAAAAAGAGTTAACCCTTTACAAAGCGAACAAATAAGCATGAAAAACTGTTTTCACTTTGAATTGTGATTTGTGGGTTTTGCTGAAATACAGATGATAAAGAATGGAACAAATTCACAAGTGTGAAGTATGCAAAAATGGAAAATGCATGTTTAAATTTGGGCCACTGACTTCTATGGGCTAAAAATGGCCTGATAAAATGTGATGAAAACATGATGCAGGAATAAAATAGTGGAATAAAATATCTATTTTTTTCCAACTAAACATAGATGGAATCAGACTCAGACTGGCCCACTGGAGATCAGGAGAATCCTCTGGTGGGCCCTTATGCAGGAGTGGGCACCACCCTCTTATATGAGCAGTACTGGGCACTATGTTCTCGAATCACTGTACACTGATAAAGGCAGCATCTTATTCATTTAACAATCTATCCAATTTATTGCTATAAACATTTGTGACTAAGGATAAAGTCGTATTTGCATGTAGCTGAAAAGTGGGGCCATGGAGTTGAAGTTACTGGTGGGCCCTTGGCGCCCCTGTCCGACACTGGATGGAGTTGATAACTAGTATACGGGTGACTGAGCCGAGGCTGCATTGCAGCCATGTAATAGTATCAGCATTCCTGACCTTTCATAGCTCTATTATACTAAACTTAGCTCACCATAGGGTGTCTGTAACCGGCTTACAGCTTCATGTACACGGCAGAGCCATCTGCACAGCCCCAGACAAAGCCCCAAATCTCCGTGCTTCCGTATGGCACCATAATCTCTCCTAGAAGCATTGCGTCGGTATTACAGCTGCTAATGGAACATGTCAGATGTTTTTCCCACAATTTATGGATGACTAACAGAAGCAAAAAAAACAACTGAATGCATGGTCCAAAAATACTTTCTACAATATACTGACCTGATAATCTGCATACGATGAGTTTGCATTACAATGGGTGAAATCCACTGCAAATATCGGCAACAGATGAATTGCCGGCTCTGTCTATCTATCTAGCTATCTATTATATATATATATATATATATATATATATATATATATATATATATATATATACACACACATATATATACACAGTACAGACAAAAAGTTTGGACACACCTTCTCATTTAAAGATTTTTCTGTATTTTCATGACTATGAAAATTGTACATTCACACTGATGAAGGCATCAAAACTATGAATTAACACGTGGAATTATATACTTAACAAAAAAAGTGTGAAACAACTGAAATTATGTATTATATTCTAGTTCAAAGTAGCCACCTTTTGCTTTGATGACTGCTTTGCACAATCTTGGCATTCTCTTGATGAGCTTCAAGAGGTAGTCACCGGAAATGGTCTTCCAACAATCTTGAAGGAGTTCCCAGAGATGCTTAGCACTTGTTGGCCCATTTGCCTTCATTTTTTCGGTCCAGCTCACCCCAAACAATCTCGATTGGGTTCAGGTCTGGTGACTGTGGAGGCCAGGTCATCTGGTGTAGCACCCCATCATTCTCCTTCTTGGTCAGATAGCCCTTACAGAGCCTAGAGGTGTGTTTGGGGTCATTGTCCTGTTGAAAAATAAATGATGATCCAACTAAACGCAAATCGGATGGAATACCATGCCTCTGCAAGATGCTGTGGTAGCCATGCTGGTTCAGTAGGCCTTCAATTTTATTATTATTTATTTATATAGCACCATTGATTCCATGGTGCTGTACATGAGAAGGGTTTACATACAAATTACAGATATCACTTACAGTAAGCAAACTAACAATTACAGACTGATACAGAGGGGCGAGGACCCTGCCCTTGCGGGATTACATTCTACAGGATGGTGGGGATGGAGACAATAGGTTGAGGGTTGTAGGAGCTCCGGCGTTGGTGAGGCTGTAGAATCGGAAGTGGTGAGGCAGCAGCGGGGTCAGTGCAGGCTGTAGGCTTTCCTGAAGAGGTGGGTTTTCGGGTTCCGTCTGAAGGATCCGAATGTGGTTGATAGTCGGATGTGTTGGGGCAGAGAATTCCAGAGGATGGGGGATATTCTGGAGAAGTCTTGGAGGCGGTTGGGTGAGGAGCCGATGAGTGTGGAGGAGAGAAGGAGGTCTTGGGAGGACCGGAGATTACGTGAGGGAAGATATCGGGAGATTAGTTCAGAGATATATGAAGGAGACAGGTTGTGGATGGCCTTGTAGGTCAGTATTAGTAGTTTGAACTGGATACGCTGAGGGAATGTGTTGTGAATTCCGCTCTTGGGCTCCCTCCGGTGGTTGTAAGTGGCACTTTTGTGAGTTCTGCTCTTGGACTCCCTCTTGTGGTTTCTAGTGGTATGGCTGCTCCTTGGAGTTGGCTGTCTTCAGCTGCCTCCACTTATCGTCCGCTATTTAAGTCTGGCTCTTTCTTCAGCCTGTGCCACTTGTCAATGTTTCCTGGCTGGATTCACATCTCTGCTTGGATTCTCCTGGTTTCCTGACCAGTTCTGCAAAGATAAGTTCTGGCTTTGCTCATTTCAGTCCACTTGTTGTGGACTTATTGTTCTGTGCATTCTATATTTGTCCAGCTTGTCAGTATGGATTTTTTCTGTTAGCTGGAAGCTCTGGGAAGCAGATTTACCCTCCACACCTTTAGTCAGGTGTGGAGATTTTGTAAACTCTGTGTGGATTGTTTTGTAGTTTTTATACTGACCGCACAGTATCCTTTCCTGTCCTATCTATCAAGCTAGACTGGCCTCCTATGCTAAAATCTGATTTCATTTCTGCGTATGTTATTTTCCCCTCCTCTCACCGTCAATATTTGTGGGGGGCTATCTTTCCTTTGGGGATTTTCTCTGAGGCAAGATAGGTTTCCTGTTTCCATCTTTAGGGGAAGTTAGATCTTAGGCTGTGCCGAGGGGTCTAGGGAGTGTCAGGTACCCCCCACGGCTATTTTTAGTTGCGCTGCTAGGTTCAGGGTTTGCGGTCAGTACAGATACCACCTCCTTCAGAGCTTGTCTCATGTTGTTCCTAAACCACCAGATCATAACAGTACAAGTGGCCAAAAATGAATTAAATGTATCTCAAAAGAAGGAAAAGAAAGTTCTGAACCATTTTTTTTTCTGTGCTTTGGTTTGTCTTTTTTTTTTCCTCTTGATATCTGGGTGGTTCAGGATATATGTTTTGGCATGGATGTTCAGGGTTTGTTTTCTCGTGTGGATCAACTTGCTGCAAGAGTACAGAGAATCCAGGACTATGTTGTCCAGACTCCGGCTTTAGAACCCAGAATTCCTACTCCTGATTTGTTTTTTGGGGACAGATCCAAGTTTTTGAACTTTAAAAATAACTGCAAATTGATTTTTGCTTTGAAACCCCGTTCTTCTGGTGATCCCATTCAGCAGGTGAAAATCATAATATCCTTGCTGTGTGGTGACCCTCAAGACTGGGCTTTTTCTCTTGAAACAGGGGATCCGGCATTATTGAATGTAGATGCATTTTTTCAAGCACTCGGATTATTGTATGATGAACCTAATTCTGTGGATCATGCAGAAAAAACCCTGTTGGCCTTGTGTCAAGGTCAGGAAGCGGCAGAGTTATACTGCCAGAAATTTAGAAAATGGTCTGTGCTCACTAAATGGAATGAAGAGGCTCTGGCTGCTATTTTCAGAAAAGGTCTTTCTGAAACCCTTAAAGATGTTATGGTGGGCTTTCCTACGCCTGCCGGTTTGAGCGAATCTATGTCTCTAGCCATTCAGATTGATCGGCGTCTGCGCGAGCGCAAAGCTGTGCACCATATGGCAGTATCCTCTGAGCATAGTCCTGAACCTATGCAATGTGATAGGATTTTGACTAGAACAGAACGGCAGGAATTCAGACGTCAGAATAGGCTGTGTTTTTACTGTGGTGATTCGGCTCATGTTATCACTGATTGCCCTAAGCGTACTAAGAGAGTTGCTAAGTCTGTTACCATTAGTACTATACAGCCTAAATTTCTCTTATCTGTGACCCTGATTTGCTCATTGTCGTCCTTTTCTGTCATGGCATTTGTGGATTCAGGCGCTGCCCTGAACTTAATGGACTTAGAATTCGCCAGGCGCTGTGGTTTTTCCTTGCAGCCTTTGCAGAGCCCTATTCCTTTAAGGGGCATTGATGCTACACCCTTGGCCAAGGATAAACCTCAGTACTGGACACAGATGACTATGTACATGGCTCCTGCACATCAGGAAGATTGCAGTTTTCTGGTGTTGCATAACCTGCATGATGTTGTTGTGCTGGGATTTCCATGGTTACAGGAACATAATCCGGTGCTGGATTGGAAAACTATGTCGGTGACTAGTTGGGGTTGTCGAGGAGTACATAGTGACGTTCCTTTGATGTCAATTTCCTCTTCCCCCTCTTCTGAGGTCCCTGAGTTTTTGTCGGATTTCCAGGATGTATTTGATGAGCCCAAGTCCAGTTCCCTTCCTCCACATAGGGACTGTGATTGTGCTATTAACTTGATTCCTGGTTGTAAGTTCCTTAAGGGCCGACTTTTCAATCTGTCTGTGCCAGAGCATGCCGCCATGCAGAGCTATGTTAAGGAATCTTTGGAGAAAGGGCATATTCGGCCCTCTTCGTCACCATTGGGAGCGGGTTTCTTTTTTGTTGCTAAGAAGGATGGCTCCTTGAGACCCTGTATTGATTATCGTCTTCTTAATAAGATCACGGTCAAATTCCAATACCCCTTGCCTTTGCTTACTGATTTGTTTGCTCAGATTAAGGGGGCTAGTTGGTTTACTAAGATTGACCTCCGAGGGGCATATAATCTTGTTCGTATTAAACAGGGTGACGAATGGAAAACTGCATTTAATACGCCCGAAGGCCATTTTGAATACCTTGTGATGCCATTTGGGCTCTCTAATGCTCCATCTGTGTTCCAGTCTTTCATGCATGATATTTTCCGCAATTATCTTGATAAATTCATGGTCATATATTTGGATGATATTTTGATTTTTTCCAATGATTGGGAGTCTCATGTGAAGCAGGTCAGGATGGTGTTCCAGATCTTTCGTGATAATGCTTTATTTGTGAAGGGGTCTAAGTGCCTATTCGGAGTTCAGAAGGTCTCTTTTTTGGGTTTTATTTTTTCTCCCTCGTCTATAGAAATGGATCCTGTTAAGGTCCAAGCTATTCATGACTGGATCTAACCCACATCTGTGAAGGGACTTCAAAAATTCTTGGGCTTTGCTAATTTCTATCGCCGTTTCATTGCCAACTTTTCCAGTGTGGTTAAGCCCCTTACTGATTTGACGAAGAAAGGCGCTGATGTGACGAATTGGTCCTCTGAGGCTGTTGAGGCCTTTCAGGAGCTTAAACGCCGATTTACTTCTGCCCCTGTGTTGCGTCAACCGGATGTTTCTCTTCCTTTTCAGGTTGAGGTCGACGCTTCTGAGATTGGGGCAGGGGCCGTTTTGTCTCAGAGGGAGTCTGATGGTTCTTTGATGAAACCGTGTGCTTTTTTTTCCAGAAAGTTTTCGCCTGCGGAACGCAATTATGATGTCGGCAATCGAGAGTTGTTGGCTATGAAGTGGGCGTTTGAGGAGTGGCGACATTGGCTTGAGGGAGCTAAACACCGTGTTGTGGTCCTGACCGATCACAAGAATCTGATTTACCTCGAGTCGGCCAAGCGGCTGAATCCTAGACAGGCTCGATGGTCTCTGTTTTTCTCCCATTTTGATTTTGTGGTCTCGTATCTTCCGGGATCTAAGAATGTTAAGGCTGATGCCCTCTCTAGGAGTTTTTCGCCTGATTCTCCTGGATTCCTGAGGCGGTTGGCATTCTTAAGGAGGGGGTGATTCTTTCTGCTATCTCCCCTGATTTGCGGCGGGTGCTTCAGGAATTTCAGGCTGATAGGCCTGACCGCTGTCCAGTGGGGAAGCTGTTTGTTCCTGATAGATGGACAAGTAAGGTAATTTCTGAGGTTCATTGTTCAGTGTTGGCTGGTCATCCTGGGATTTTTGGTACCAGAGATTTGGTTGCTAGGTCCTTTTGGTGGCCTTCCTTGTCTCGCGATGTGCGTGCTTTTGTGCAGTCCTGTGGGACTTGCGCCCGGGCCAAGCCTTGCTGTTCCCGCGCTAGTGGGTTGCTTTTGCCTTTGCCAGTCACTGAGAGGCCCTGGACGCATATTTCCATGGATTTTATTTCGGATCTTCCTGTTTCCCAGAAGATGTCTGTTATCTTGGTTGTTTGTGACCGGTTCTCTAAAATGGTCCATCTGGTACCTTTGCCTAAGTTGCCTTCCTCCTCTGATCTGGTTCCATTGTTTTTTCAGCATGTGGTTCGTTTGCATGGCATTCTCGAGAATATTTTGTCTGACAGAGGTTCTCAGTTTGTCTCTAGATTTTGGCGGGCCTTTTGTGCTAGGATGGGCATTGATTTATCTTTTTCTTTGGCGTTTCATCCTCAGACTAATGGCCAAACTGAGCGAACTAATCAGACCTTGGAGACCTATTTGAGATGCTTTGTGTCTGCTGATCAGGATGATTGGGTGTCTTTCTTGCCGTTGGCCGAGTTTGCCCTTAATAATCAGGTTAGTTCGGCTACTTTGGTTTCACCTTTCTTTTGTAATTTTGGTTTTCATCCTCGTTTTTCTTCTGGGCAGGATGAGCCTTCTGATTGTCCTGGTGTTAATTCTGTGGTGGACAGGCTGCAGCAGATTTGGACTCATGTGGTGGACAATTTGACGTTGTCTCAGGAAAGGGCTCAACGTTTTGCTAACCGCCGTCGGCGTGTTGGTCCCCGGCTTCGTGTGGGGGATTTGGTTTGGTTGTCTTCTCGTCATGTTCCTATGAAGTTTTCTTCTCCTAAGTTTAAGCCTCGGTTTATTGGTCCTTATAAAATTTCTGAAATTATTAATCTGGTGTCTTTTCGTTTGGCTCTTCCTGCCTCTTTTGCCATTCATGATGTTTTCCATAGATCTTTGTTGCGGAGATATGTGGTGCCCGTTGTTCCCTCGGTTGACCCTCCTGCCCCGGTGTTGGTTGAGGGAGAGTTGGAATATGAGGTTGAGAAGATTTTGGATTCTCGTTTTTCGAGGCGGAAGCTTCAGTATCTTGTCAAGTGGAAGGGTTATGGCCAGGAGGATAATTCTTGGGTTGTTGCCTCCGATGTCCATGCTACCGATTTGGTTCGTGCTTTTCACTTGGCTCATCCTGATCGGCCTGGGGGCTCTGGTGAGGGTTCGGTGACCCCTCCTCATGGGGGGGGGGTACTGTTGTGAATTCCGCTCTTGGGCTCCCTCCGGTGGTTGTAAGTGGCACTTTTGTGAGTTCTGCTCTTGGGCTCCCTCTTGTGGTTTCTAGTGGTATGGCTGCTCCTTGGAGTTAGCTGTCTTCAGCTACCTCCACTTATCGTCCGCTATTTAAGTCTGGCTCTTTCTTCAGCCTGTGCCACTTGTCAATGTTTCCTGGCTGGATTCACATCTCTGCTTGGATTCTCCTGGTTTCCTGACCAGTTCTGCAAAGATAAGTTCTGGCTTTGCTCATTTCAGTCCACTTCTTGTGGACTTATTGTTCTGTGCATTCTATATTTGTCCAGCTTGTCAGTATGGATTTTTTCTGTTAGCTGGAAGCTCTGGGAAGCAGATTTACCCTCCACACCTTTAGTCAGGTGTGGAGATTTTGTAAACTCTGTGTGGATTGTTTTGTAGTTTTTATACTGACCACACAGTATCCTTTCCTGTCCTATCTATCAAGCTAGACTGGCCTCCTATGCTAAAATATGATTTCATTTCTGCGTATGTTATTTTCCCCTCCTCTCACCGTCAATATTTGTGGGGGGCTATCTTTCCTTTGGGGATTTTCTCTGAGGCAAGATAGGTTTCCTGTTTCCATCTTTAGGGGAAGTTAGATCTTAGGCTGTGCCGAGGGGTCTAGGGAGCGTCAGGTACCCCCCACGGCTATTTTTAGTTGCGCTGCTAGGTTCAGGGTTTGCGGTCAGTATAGATACCACCTCCTTCAGAGCTTGTCTCATGTTGTTCCTAAACCACCAGATCATAACAGGAATGGGAGCCAGTGAAAAGATTTTGAATAAATCCCCAACAGTGTCACCAGCAAAGCACCCCCACACCATCACACCTTTTCCTCCATGCTTCACGGTGGGAACCAGGCATGTAGAGTCCCATCCGTTCACCTTTTCTGCGTCGCACAAAGACATGGTAGTTGGAACCAAAGATCTCAAATTTGGACTCATCAGACCAAAGCACAGATTTCCACTGGTCTAATGTCAATTCCTTGTGTTTTTTAGCCCAAACAAGTCTCTTCTGCTTGTTGCCTGTCCTTAGCAGTGGTTTCCTAGCAGCTGTTTTACAATGAAGGCCTGCTGCACAAAGTCTCCTCTTATCAGTTGTTTTAGAGATGTGTCTGCTGCTAGAACTCTGTGTGGTATTGGCCTGGTCTCTAATCTAAGCTGCTGTTAACCTGCGATTTCTGAGGCTGGTGACTCGGATAAACTTATCCTCAGAAGCAGAGGTGACTCTTGGTCTTCCTTTCCTGGGGCGGTACTCATGTGAGCCAGTTTCTTTGTAGCGCTTGATGGTTTTTGCCACTGCACTTGGGGACACTTTCAAAGTTTTCCCAACTTTTCGGACTGACCGACCTTCATTTCTTAACCCCTTCACAACCTTGCCCTTTTTCCGTTTTTGCGTTCTCTTTTTTCACTCCCCTTGTTCCCAGAGCCATAACTTTTTTATTTTTCTGTCAATATGGCCATGTGAGGGCTTGTTTTTGTGAGATAAGTTGCACTTTTCAAAGACATCATTGGTTTTAGCATGTCGTGTACTAGAAAACGGGAAAAAAATTCCAAGTGCGGTAAAATTGCAAAAAAAGTGCAATCCCACACTTGCTTTTTGTTTGGCTTTTTTGCAGGTTCACTAAATGCTAAAACTGACCTGCCATTTTGATTCTCCAGGTCATTACGAGTTCATAGACACCAAAAATGTCTAGGTTACATTTTATCTAAGTGGTAAAAAAAAAATTCCAAACCTTGCTAAAAAAAATTGTGCAATTTTCCGTTAGCTGTAGCGTCTCCATTTTTTGTGATCTGGGGGTCAGGTGAGGGCTTATTTTTTGCGTGCCGAGCTGGCGTTTTTAATTATGCCGCTTTTGTGCAGATACGTTCTTTTGATCGCCCGTTATTACATTTTAATTCAATGTCGCGGCTACCAAAAAAACGTAATTCTGACGTTTCGAATTTTGTTCTCGCTACGCCGTTTGGCAATCAGGTTAATCCTTTTTTTATTGATAGATCGGGTGATTCTAAATGTGACGATACCAAATATGTGTATGTTTGATTTTTTTTTTTATTGTTTTATTTTGAATGGGGCGAAAGGGGGTTGATTTAAACATTTATATATTTTTTATTTTTTTCATATTTTTTAAAACTTTTTTTTACTTTTGCCATGCTTCAGTAGCCTCCATGGGAGGCTAGAAGCTGGCAGAACTGGATCAGCTCTGCTACATAGCAGCGATCTTGAGATCGCTGCTATGTAGCTGAAATGCAGGCTTGCTATGAGCGCCGACCACAGGGGGGCGCTCACAGCAGGCCGGCATCAGTAACCATAGAGGTCTCAAGGACCTCTATGGTTACCATCCTGATGCATCGCCAACCCACGATCATGTGACGGGGTTGGCGATGTGATCATTTCCAGCCGCGCGGCCGGAAGCAGTAGTTAAATGCCGCTGTCAGCGTTTGACAGCGGCATTTAACTGGTTAATAGCAGCGGGTGAATCGCGATTTCACCCACCGCTATTGCGGGCACATCTCAGCTGTTCAAAACAGCTGACATGTCCCGGCTTTGAGGTGGGCTCAGCGCCGAAGCCCACATCAAAGCAGGGGACCCGACCTCCACAGTAATAGTATGGCGGAGGTCGGGAAGGGGTTAAAGTAATTATGGCCACTCGTTTTTCTTTAATTGCTTTTTTCTTGCCATAAGGCCTGTCCCAGACGTCCAGATAATTCCGGTACCGGAAAAATCGGTACCAGAGTTATCCGTGTCCGTGTGCTCACATGGCACATCAGTGTGGCACACATGCGGCAGCCGTGTGCCGTCCGTGTGCCGACTGGGTACCACACGCACCGTGCAGGAGACAGCGCTACAGTAAGCGTTGTCCCCTGCTTTGGGTGCTGAATCCAGAATTCATTCCTTCTTCTCAGCAGCGTTCGCTGGAGCAAAGGAATGAAAAATCATTTATTTTGTTTTGGTTTTGTTTTATTTCCCCTATCGGAGGTGGAGCCGCATATTCATCACTGTTATAAGCGGCACCACGTGACCGCTCATACAGGAAGAGCTGCGACGCTGAGAGGAAGCATTGAGGGAGCTGGGTAATTATT
Source organism: Ranitomeya imitator (assembly GCF_032444005.1). NCBI lineage: Eukaryota > Metazoa > Chordata > Amphibia > Anura > Dendrobatidae > Ranitomeya > Ranitomeya imitator. Next base: position 399,149,617 of record NC_091286.1, on the reverse strand, counting down.
TTAATGCCAGCGGGCGGGCGCACAGGGGGAGGGAGGGGGGAAATTACCAGGAGCTTTATTTTAACAACAAAAAAAATGTAAAAAAATGATTTTTCATTCCTTTGCTCCAGCGAACGCTGCTGGAGAGAAGAAATGAATGGGGCTTCAGCACCACAAGCTGGGGGGACAGCGCTTACTGTAGCGCTGTCTCCTGCACGGCACACGGACTGCACACGGAGAGCATCCGTGTGCGGTACGTGTTTTACACGGACCCATTGACTTTAATGGGTCCGTGTGATCCGTGCGCTCCCACGAACACTGACATGTCTCCGTGTCTATCAAACGGACACACAGTCCGTGAAAACACGCTGACAAGTACAGAGAAACATTGATTTTAATGTGTCTACATGAGTTAGTGTCTCCGGTACATGAGGAAACTGTCACCTCACGTACCGGATCCACTGACGTGTGAAATCGGCCTAATACAAATTCTAATAGTCTATTCAGTAAGATTATCAGCTGTGTATCCACCAGACTTCTGCACAACACAACTGATGGTCCCAACCCCATTTATAGGGCAAGAAATCCCACTTATTAACCCTGACAGGGCACACCTGTGAAGTCAAAACCATTCCCGGTGACTACAACTCATCAAGAGAATGCCAAGAGTGTGCAAAGCAGTCTTCAAAGCAAAAGGTGGCTACTTTGAAGAACCTAGAATATAAGACATAATTTCACTTATTTCACACTTTTTTGTTAAGTATATAATTCCACATGTGTTAATTCATAGTTTTGATGCCTTCAGCGTGAATGTACAATTTTCATAATCATGAAAATACAGAAAAATCTTTAAATATATAAATAGGGTATAGTGTACAGGTAATACGAATATTTCCTTTGCAAATGAGACGATTGCCTTATGTAAAAGCTCATGTTAAAATCGCATTGCAATCGGATAGCAATCGCACTGAATTCGGATGCAAATTTAGTGTTTAGTGGGCCAAAAAAGCATGCTTTACCTTCCTTAGGTTTTTGCACCAAGAACGCAGCAAAAACTGATACCTGTGTTTTTTTGCTGCATTTTTGCACTTACCCATTGTTTTCTATGCGTGAAAAAACGCTGCAAATACGCTGAAAAAAATGTTGAAAGAAGTGACATTCTGCAGTGTTCCAAATCAGTCAGGAAAATAAAATCTATGTGTGGGTATGAGATTTCTGAAATCTCATAGACTTTGCTGGTACTGTAAAAATCAGTAAATCAGCAAAAAAGCTAAAGAAACACTGCAAAAATGCAATGTGTGAACATAGCCTATGTCATACTTACCTTTTATATTAATACCATTCTGCTATTTTCCCCAGTTATAATCACTTTTTGTTTTAGGGTATGTGCTGATGATCCGGAACTGGCAGCGCTTTGGATGCAGCGAATGTTCACTGCGTCCAAATCGCTGCCGTCTATTGAACGCAGGTAAATTTCGCATGTGATCATTAAACCCGTGCGGAATCACCACATCCATTATATTCTTTTGATGTAATTTCTCTGAGACTAGTGTCTCCGCAAGAGAAGTTGACAGGCTGCGGTCTGGAGAGAAGTGCCGCATGTCAGTTTTCCCGAGTGTCTCTGGACGCATAGCGGGCCTGGGATTTCTTGAAATCCCATAATAACTGGATGCTGCACAAGTACACAGCGTCCAACCCACAGCGATTACTGATCGTGTGCCCATACCCATATACACTATGTTCCAAATTATTATGCAGATGACATTTTTTCTCGGATTTTCCTAAATGGTCGGTGCAAATGACAGTCAGTCTAATAAAAGTCATCACCCGCTAGATTATACATCGAATTTAATTGAAGAAACCTCCCAATGATAACAGTATAATCTCCAAAATGAATAAAAACTCAAAATGCACTGTTCCAAATTATTAGGCACAGTAGAATTTCTATACATTTGATATGTTTTAAAGAACTGAAAATGCTCATTTGTGGAATTTGCAGCATTAGGTCACATTCACTGAACAAAAAAGCTACTTAACTCCAAACATCCTAACAGGCCAAGTTACATGTTAACATAGGAGCCTTCTTTGATATCACCTTCACAGTTCTTGAGTTTTTGGAGAGTTTTTGCTTGTACGTCTTTGCATGAAGTCAGAATAGCTTCACAGAGCTGCACTTTTGATGTGAACTGCCTCCCACCCTCATAGATCTTGTGCTGGATGATACTCCAAAGGTTCTCTATAGCAGGGGTCCCCAACTCCAGTCCTCAAGGCCCACCAACAGGTCATGTTTTCAGGATTTCCTTTGCATTGCACAGGTGATGCAATTATTACCTGGGCAAGACTAAGGAAATCCTGAAAACATGACATGTTGGTGGGCCTTGAGGACTGGAGTTGGGGACTCCTGCTCTATAGGGTTGAGGTCAGGGGAAGATGGTGGCCACACCATGAGTTTATCTCCTTTTATGCCCATAGCAGCCAATGACTCAGAGGTATTCTTTGCAGCATGAGATGGTGCATTGTCATGCATGAAGATGATTTTGCTCCTGAAGGCACGTTTCTGCTTTTAGACCATGGAAGAAAGTTGTCAGAAATGCTATTTACTTTCCAGATGTCATTTTCACATCTTCAGGAACCTTAAAGGGCCCCACCAGCTGTTTCCCCATGATTCCGTCCCAAAACATGATTTCTCCACCTCCTTGCTGACGTCGCAGCCTTGTTGCGACATGGTGGCCATCCACCAACCATCCACTACTACATCCATCTGGACCATCCAGGGTTGCTTGACACTCATTAGTAAACAAGACTGTTTGAAAATTAGTCTTCATGTATGTCTGGGCCCACTGCAACCGTTTCTGCTCATGAACACTGTTTAGGGGTGGCCGAATAGTAGGTTTATGCGCCACAGCAAGCCTGTGAGGGATCCTACACCTTGAGGTTCCAGGGACTCCAGGGGCACCAGCAGCTTCAAATAACTGTTTGCTGCATTGTAATGGTATTTTGGCAGCTGCTCTCTTAATCCAATTAATTTGTCTGGCAGAAACCTTCCTCATTATGCCTTTATCTGCATGAACTCTGTCTGTGCTGTGTCTCAGATCTCTTCACAGTATGATGATCACAAAGTTTTTGTTTAATTTTTTCATACCATGTCCAAGGCATTGCACTATTTAATGCTTTTCAGCAGCAGAGAGATCCTTTTTATTTCTCATATTGCTTGAAAACTTTGGCCTGCTTAATAATGTGGAACATCATTTTTAAGTAGTTTTCCTTTAATTTGAATCACCTGGAAAACTAATTATCACATGTGTTAAAGATTGATTTCAGCTATCTATTGAGCCCTGAGACACAATACCATCCATAAGTTTATTTGAAAAACAAAACGATTAAATCTTTATGACACTTAAATCCAATTTGCATAATAATTTGGAACACAGTGTACATGTGCTCTGTTTTATTCATTGTATATACCATTGTGATGTGTGTGCAGCTGTCTAAAGCAGTGCAACAATTATCATAACCATGTATTCAATAAAGGTTTTTTACTTTGATTACAATGGCATGAGTGATGACTAAACATTTTGGGGTTTTTTGGCATTGTTTTTTTTCCGAATGGTCTCTTCTCCTCCATATAGTCTATAGGTACAACTATTTTTCATATTAACGTTACCACATATATTATATGCCTCACCCAAGATTTTTCTCTGACACCAAATTTGTAGCTAGGCTAAGCATTTATTAACCAAGTTACACACATTAGATAGATTAGGGTAAGCAGAAAGCAATGTGCCTCTGCAGACTCCCTTTTCTATTGTCTGTGTAATGATACTTCTTGGATCCACAGTGGATTTGAAGGGTAAGTGCACACATCAGGATTTCTTGCAGAAATTTTCCTGACAAAAAACGGACATTTCTGCCAGAAATCCGCATGCGTTTTTTTTCGCGTTTTTTTCATGCGTTTTTTTACGTTTTTTTCGCATTTTTGGTGCGTTTTTTCCCAAATGCATAGAATAGCGGGAAAAAAGCAGAAAATCCGCAAAATTAATGAACATGCTGCTTTTTTTACTGCGATGCGTTTTTTTCGCGGAAAAAAACCCATCATGTGCACAAAACATGCAGAATGCATTCTAAATGATAGGATGCATAATGTATGCATTTTTAATGAGTTTTTATAGCATTTTTACCGCGAAAAAACCTGAACGTGTGCACATAGCCGAAGCCTCGGATGCTTGAACTTAAAGGAAATCTGTCACCCCATTTTTGGCCTGTTGAGGACAGAGCAAAGTACTGCAGTGCGCAGGCGCTGGGCCTCTCTGACCTTTCTGGCACCTGCACACTGCAGTACTTTGCTCTGCCCTCAACAGGGCAGATAAAGTACGCCTGCGCAGGACCTGCGACAGGAAGCAAAGAAGAGGACAACATTGTATGAAGATGGGAGGCGCTGGACCCGGACCGCGACACCCATCGGACCGAACCAGGACCGCCCCTGGGTGAGTGTAATCTAACTTTCTTTCAGGTTACATCGGGGGCTTGTCTACAGCATTACAGAATGCTGTAGATAAGCCCCTGATGGCGGTGACCACAGCTTATTGGCCAAAAATGGGGTGACAGATTCCCTTTAAAGGAACATAGGCAAAAGAGCCGCCCACTTCTTTACCAGACTTAAATAAGGTCAGTAAAGGCACAGATGATTGGCCTCGGGGAGACCAAAACATCCAACACCGCGGAGACACCATCACGTGTTTCTCAACGCAGTGATTCCAGAACACTGCCCCCATCCCTTATGGGAAATATGCAGATGCAGGTAAAGAAGCTGCGGAGACACCATCACGTGTTTCTCGACGCAAGCAGTGAATAGCCAGGCCTTTCCCCGGGAAGGAACAACCACGGGAAGGGCAGCATCCTATGAAGGAAAGCCACCTATGCCAAGCATGGTATCCATCCACAGACAGCTGTTTCAGGGTTTTTGCCCCTCATCAGTGTGGAGTAGGAATCTGGCTATTAGGAGCAGTGCCTAGTAAAAAGGCTATAAAGGCACAGATGATTGGCCTCGGGGAGACCAAAACATCCAACACCGCGGAGACACCATCACGTGTTTCTCAACGCAGTGATTCCAGAACACTGCCCCCATCCCTTATGGCAAATATGCAGATGCAGGTAAAGAAGCTGCGGAGACACCATCACGTGTTTCTCGACGCAAGCAGTGAATAGCCAGGCCTTTCCCTGGGAAGGAACAACCACGGGAAGGGCAGCATCCTATGAAGGAAAGCCACCTATGCCAAGCATGGTATCCATCCACAGACAGCTGTTTCAGGGTTTTTGCCCCTCATCAGTGTGGAGTAGGAATCTGGCTATTAGGAGCAGTGCCTAGTAAAAAGGCTATAAAGGCACAGATGATTGGCCTCGGGGAGACCAAAACATCCAACACCGCGGAGACACCATCACGTGTTTCTCAACGCAGTGATTCCAGAACACTGCCCCCATCCCTTATGGGAAATATGCAGATGCAGGTAAAGAAGCTGCGGAGACACCATCACGTGTTTCTCGACGCAAGCAGTGAATAGCCAGGCCTTTCCCCGGGAAGGAACAACCACGGGAAGGGCAGCATCCTATGAAGGAAAGCCACCTATGCCAAGCATGGTATCCATCCACAGACAGCTGTTTCAGGGTTTTTGCCCCTCATCAGTGTGGAGTAGGAATCTGGCTATTAGGAGCAGTGCCTAGTAAAAAGGCTATAAAGGCACAGATGATTGGCCTCGGGAGACCAAAACATCCAACACCGCGGAGACACCATCACGTGTTTCTCAACGCAGTGATTCGAGAACACTGCCCCCATCCCTTATGGGAAATACCCTGAAACAGCTGTCTGTGGATGGATACCATGCTTGGCATAGGTGGCTTTCCTTCATAGGATGCTGCCCTTCCCGTGGTTGTTCCTTCCCGGGGAAAGGCCTGGCTATTCACTGCTTGCGTCGAGAAACACGTGATGGTGTCTCCGCAGCTTCTTTACCTTAAATAAGGTCAGTGTCCTGCCTGCTCACCACCATCTATGTTCCTTTCTCATGTGATATATGGAGTTCCTGTGGTTCAGTTTCACAGGGCACTCTATATGCCACCACATGGTACTGTAAGGGTATATGCACACGTCAGAATTTCTTGCAGGAAATTCCTGAAGAAAACCAGACATTTTCTGCCAGAAAACCGCATGCGTTTTTTTCTCGTTTTTACCACTTTTTTTTCCGGAGCTTCCCAATGCGTTATATAGCGGGAAAAACCCGCAAAATTAATGAAGATGCTGCGTTTTTTACCGCAATGTGTTTTTTTTATGGAAAAAAACACATCATGTACACAAAAATTGCAGAATGCATTCTAAATGATAGGATGCATATGTATGCGTTTTTTATGCGTTTTTATCACGAAAAAAATGCAATGTGTGCACACAGCCTTAAGGTACCTGAGGTGGTAGCCGTGGGTGATTGTCATAAGTCTGACACCCTGGCACGTTGCAGAAAAAAGTGTTGCTATTCGAACCTTCACCTTCAGACCAGTCCTGTTCCACTCTTCACCACATCCATTAGACTTCAAGACAAGGACAACAGTGGCATTGATAAAAACGAGGCACTCTTTACTTGGCAACACACTTAGGCCAGTTTCACACGTCAGTGGCTCTGGTACGTGAGGTGACAGTTTCCTCACGTACCGGAGACACTGACTCACACAGACACATTAAAATCAATGTGTCTCTGCACATGTCAGCGTGTTTTCACGGACCGCGTGTCCGTTTGGAAAACACGGAGACATGTCAGTGTTCGTGGGAGCGCACGTATTTACACGGACCCATTAAAGTCAATGGGTCCGTGTAAAACACGTACCGCACACGGATGTTGTCCGTGTGCAGTCCGTGTGCTGTGCAGGAGACCGCTCTACAGTAAGCGCTGTCCCCCAGCGTGGTGCTGAAGCCGCTATTCATTTCTTCTCTCCAGCATAGTTCGCTGGAGAGAAGATATGAAAAATCTTCTTTTTCTTTTTTTTTTGTGTTTAAAAAAAAGATCCCTGTCCCAAACCCCCCTCCCACCCCCTGTGCGACCCCCCCCTGCTGTTAATAAAATACTTACCCGGCTCCCTCGCTGCTTCCTGTCCTCGCCGCAGCTTCTCCTGTATGAGCGGTCACGTGGTTCCGCCCATTACAGTGATGAATATGCGGATTATGTACTCTGCCTGCTCCCAAAATGCATTTAGGGGGTTAAAGTGGGGGAAGGGATGTGGGACCGGTCCTGACACTAAGAGCTGGGTGTCAGCTGTAGGGGTCAGCTGACACCTGGCGGTGATTGTGCGTGCACAGTCCGTGTGAGCGCAAAATCAATGGAACATAGCCATACATCCCATGTCTATAAGGCACAGGTCACAGGGACATATGGATATGTCTCAGGTGGGAAAGAGATTAAGTACACAAGGCAGCAGGCAGTAAACTTTACAACTTCTTCTGTTTCATACAAAGGTACCTTCTGCTGGGGAAGACCCTTCTCTATAGGGCCTCCCACATCTGGCCAACACTGTCTTAATTCTTCCTTTAATTCTCTCACTAATGAGTTTCACCTACTTGCCAGCTAAACTGAATCTCAGTTGCCTCTAAAGCTCTTTTTAATCAATAGATCTTGGAATAATAATAATTTCCACAATTGGATGTGTTTAAATAAAATGTTCCTGTGCCAAGATAATCTTATAAATGTGCCTTTGCTATGTACTATGAGATGGCCATGTCCTGCGTCCGTGCAGGAATATGGTTTGATCATACCACAGCTCCTGGTCTGGGGAGGACGCAAAGGGGTATACAGACTGTCACGGGGTCCTTCTCCGGTACCACACAATCAACAGAGCCAGCGAAGAGTGAATAATCCCAAAACCTTTATTTAGGCAAAAACACAAAAGGTCCATATACGATCCACCACACAAAGGATAAAATAGTCCAGAACATGAATGCAGTTCAGTAACAGGATAAAAGTCCAACAATCCAGCAGACAGAGGATAGCATAGTCCATATACTCTTCTTTCTCTCTGAGATGCTGTGAACACATCATCATTCCACACAGGACTGACTTCCCAGCTCATGTCCTCCCCAGCCCTGTCCTTATGTCCAGGGGTAGTCAGACAGGTTGGGGTGGTTTTCAGGCCTCCCAGACCTGACAAAGGTGCCTTGGGGATTAAGGCACTACTGGGGGTCATTGTTTCAACAAGCTAGTTCAAGATGTCATTAGCATATTAGCAAACAGGATTATTCACTGACCCTGTAAGAAGACAACAATACAGTACTGTGGGGGCTGATATCAGATGGCAACCACAGCCATTCATCAATTAGCAAATAACTCATCCTACAAGAGAACACCATGAAAATAAGTAAAATAGAAATATACACAAAAATGATACCCACATAGCATATCACACCATCACACAGACATTACAGCAAGGGGTGACAAATAATTCTTTCTGTGAGGTAAAATATTGTTTAAAATAGGCAGGGAAATGTTTTACCTCACAAAGAGAATCAGCTGTAGTCCCCTGTTAGCCCCAGTCTGTGATATATATGTGACTCATGGGGAATTATAGGACTTTAGGTTTCAAGTATATTAATATTTGTACTAATTGTCATGGTTTGGACAGGGTTAATGCCCTGCCCTCTCAGGGATAATTGTTCTGGCCTCCTTTTGGATCTGGGAGGGATATTTATACCCAGGCTGGACTAGGATTCTCTGCCAGTTATACAGTCTGTTCTGGCTGTGTGCCTGACCCCCTGGTGTGCATGTGCATTCTGTGTTGTTTGCTCTCTGTGCCTTATCAGATCTGTTTAATGCTCTCAGCTTCCCTGCTTTGTGTTTCTATCCATTTGCTTACTCAGCTTTCTGACCTCTGGCTTCCACCTGACTATCCTTCTGTCTCATGCTCTGGTACCTCGCTTATTCCCTGGTTATTGACCTTGGCACATTTGACTACTCTCCGGCGCCGCTCGTCTCCTTGCACCCTGGCGCCTGGCTCCGCCCCTGGTCATTCCCCCTCAGTCACATGGTTCAGATCCTGCTTGCTACCCGGTGAGTTCTCCGATGTTCTGTTCTGGGCTCCCTTACTGCAGAGAGTAACCTCCCAGCAGTAATTACACCCGGTAGCCTTGACACTAATGTCTAACAACTGATTCCTTTTGTCTGAGCTTCAAGGGTTAATGAAATCATGGGAGAAACTGTACAGGTTGCTGGGCAGAAGTTACTTACCTGGAAACAGCTTTTCCAACAAATTATAGACCAATGGACTTGAAGGTTGCAGCAGGAACGCGTGTCATGTATTTAATGCCTGACAGAGTGCCTGTACTTTAACTATAAGGCTGGTGTCACACTTGTGAGTGCAATGCGAGAAACTTGTGCCAGTCTCTCGCATCAATTCCCAGTACTGCCACTGGCACTCGGGACCGGAGTGTGCGGCTGCATGTATTTCTATGTAGCTGAACGCTCTGGTCCGAACCGCCGGCGGCAGTGCCGGGTATTGAGGCGAGAGACTTGCACGAGTTTCTTGCATTGCACTTTTAAGTGTGACAGCGGCCTTAAAGGGAACCTGTCACCCCCAAAATCGAAGGTGAGCTAAGCCCACTGGCCTCAGGGGCTTATCTACAGTATTCTGGAATGCTGTAGATAAGCCCCCGATGTAACCTGAAAGATGAGAAAAAGAGGTTAGATTATACTCACCTGGGCAGGCGGTCCGATCCGATGGGCGTCGTGGTCCGGTCCGGGGCCTCCCATCTTCTTACGATGATGTCCTCTTCTTGTCTTCACGCTGTTGCTCCGGCGCAGGCGTACTTTGTCTGCCCTGTTGAGGGCAGAGCAAAGTACTGCAGTGCGCAAATGCCGGGCCTCTCTGACCTCTCCCAGCGCCTCTGGTTAGCAGCAATACTAATCATAGCCCTGCTGCCACAGGAAGAGCGAGAATGATCAGTGCAGGATGCCGCGCAAAAAAAAAGAAAAGCGCAAAAAAATGCACCAAAAATACAATTGGGATTGGGGGTGGAGGGGAGAACTGGAACAAGGATTGGTCACACAGCAGCCAGCACACAGGAAGGAGACAGATCGCAGGAGGATCGCACTGGCCACCAATGATACTGTCTTTCTCAGGTAGCACAGGAGACTATACAACCGCTCTGCAATTCACCTCTCAGGTAACGATGGCATGCAGAGTGGTAATCTTTTTTTAGATTAATCACTTTGGTGTGATTATTCAGTAACTACTGTTAGCCAATCTGCAACAAAGGGGTTAATCAGCCGAGGTGACTGCATCCTTTGTGAATGCTGTGATTAGTGCTATTTCAGACAGCACCAATCACAGCATGTCACATTGATTTTTTTTCTTCAAACTTTATTGTGACATCGCTGTGATTGGCTGCTCAGAATTGACCAGCAATCCCTGACGAGGGTTGGCCGTACAACACCCCAGGGCGATGTGCAGCGATGGCCTGCTGTCAGAGACAGCAGCCATCTTAATTTGGTTACTGCGCAATGTAGCGGCATGACTGGAAATAACGGCACCATATATGTACAGTACTTCACTTTGCAGGAATGCAGCTCCCATAGCGCAGCACATATACGACGCATGTCGGGAAGGGGATAAAGCAGGACACCAACAAGAGACAAAAACTGCATACAAAAACATATCTATTTTACATCAGATGTGGGTAAAAAAATACACTCCACTCCTGGTTTTGGTTTACAAATACTGAGGTAAAAAACTCAAGAAATACTGAAAGTGTAAATGTGGCCTAAGTCTACGTTCACATTAGCATTGTGCGGTGCTGCGTCGGGCGCAGCCGTGGCGACGAATGCGTCATGCGCCCCTATATTTAACATGGGGGGGCGCATGGACATGCGTTGTCTTGCGTTTTGTGACGCATGCGTCATTTTGGCGCAAGTGTCAGGGCGCACAGGGCGCTGCATGATGCATTTTTTTCTGTGCCAAAAATCAAGCAAAAATGAACGCATGCGTCGCAAAAAGCTGCGTTTTGCATGCGTTTTTGCATGCGTTGTGCGTTGCAGCACCGCACAACGCAAATGTGAACTTAGCCTAAGGGTGAATTTTGTTACAGATTTTGTTGCAGAAATGTTTGCAACTTAAAATGTGTTCCATATCCCTGAATGGGATTGTCTAAATTGATAAATGGGCCAGTTGCAGAACTTTCTGTGAATTCATCATTGCACTTCAGGGTGTCCTGGCTGCTACATATGGACTAACCCAGTACAGTGCCCACACATGTAGGAGTATTTGCCACACGGCAACAACTGCTACTGTTTACTGTAATATGGCGCAGTTTAATCTTGAGAAGTGTGTGGCCGTCACCCTCAGGAAAACCACAAGTGTTGTCTGTTGTCATCAGACGTGCGGCACAACTGCTGTGTACGGGTAAGAGATGATTTTATTTAATAATGCTGACGTCTGATTACTTGTTCCATGATATCATGTATTTGTGCACAGTTCTACTTCCCAGAGGCCCAGCAAGGTTTTACCGATTTGTCAACTGCAACATTGTAAATCAGGCTTTATTGGTATTAAGCTGTTTAATGACCCAGAACCTTTTATTTGGGAGATCAAACTCTGTAAATGAGGCGTCTCGGTGAGACTGTGGTACCAGCAACAGAAAGTGAAGTAGCAAAGCCAAATATAGAAATATCCTATACTGGAAGTAATGGCAAAGTGTACAGTACAACTGAAATGGAGCAAATGGTGGTAAACCTATTATGGAATAGGACCAGAGGCCACACATGATATACAGTGGCATGTAAAAATGTGGGCACCCCTGGTCAAAATGACTTATTGTGGACAAGTTAAGCAAGTTGAAGATGAAATGATCTCTAAAAGGCCTAACATTAAAGATTAGTGATGAGCAAATATACTCGTTACTCGAGCTTTCCCGAGCACGCTCGGGTGTCATCCGAGTATTTTTAGTGCTCGGAGATTTAGTTTTCATCACCGAAGCTGAATGATTTACATCTCTTAGCCAGCTCGATTACATGTGGGGATTCCCTAGCAATCAGGCAACCCCCACTTGTACTTATGCTGGCTAATAGATGTAAACCATTCAGCTGCGGCGATGAAAACTAAAAGCACAAAGCCACCAGTCATACGGGTTTGTCCTATCCTATCCAGGGGACAGAGAGAGACATAACATCTACAACAGTTGTGAGAACCTTATGAGAAGCTTAGCAGTAAGGGACTACAATATTGCAGCGCTAGAGGAAGGCTACTGATTTCCACCTGGACAGGGGAACTCTGGACTTGCCTCCAAACCGGCCGAACTCTGCCTGCCCTGTGATCTGGTGCTCTGGACTGTGGATGCTGAAGTCTTCAGTAAAGGTAAAGAGACTGCAACCTTGTGTCCTCGTTCTTCTCTGTGCCTCTCACCATCCACCATCTTACACACTGGGAAGCCCTGGGGACATACTTCACCTGTGGGAAGGTATACCATCTAGCTGCCATAACATCACCTCAGAGGACCCCTTAAAGCAGCGTCGGTCACCCTGACCTAATACCACAGGTGGCGTCACAAACACAAACTTTATCCCTTAAAGACCTTTCCCTTTTACACGGACGTCCCAGGGCCACGGACCGGGTTAGCCACCGTGACATCCCCCTGTGAACCACAGGACCCAGTACCGAGTACCCCACGGCCCCATGGGGGGCGATCCAAGTATATTCGCTCATCACTATTAAAGATGACACATTTACTTTGTATTTTAGGCAAAACAATGTATAAACTGCATATTTTCATCTTTTACAATTTAAAAATTACCAAAAGGAAAATGAGTCGATGCCCATTTAAGCACCCTGCATGGTTAGTATCTATATATTCACAGATAATTGCTCAACAATTACTTAATCCCATCTAGCACTGGGCACTGTATCACTAAATGTCATAACATCTCACTATCAGGGTGACCAAACATTAACAGATCTCCACAGTGGTACTTGAATAAAATCAATGTTTATTAAACCAAATTTAAAATGTAATTTACATATTACAAGAAGGGTACATGATCCAAAAAGAGAGGGACTAAACTTCCATAGGATTTTTCTCAACCAGTGGCTAAATAAGTGATGCCTTATAATTATTAACTACCAATAGATTACCCACATTGCTAGCAGGTTTGTGTATGAGCTGTAACTATCAGTACACAAAGCCTTAGCTAAAGTGTCTCTAATCACTACTACTGTATAAGGGTAAGAAAAATCTCATTCCTATAGACAATCTAGAGTATAACAAACTATGGTTGTGAAAATCATTAGGTAAGTAAATGAAGCGTCTCCCGAAGAAGCAGTGCGAAACACGCATCGAGGCAGAGGGACGCCAAGGTTTTTTCACGTGGCCATCTGTGAGGTAACTCATTCATTTACTTACCTAATCCTTGTCCTTGTCGCATAGCATCCTTAGCACCGGAACCTGCCGCTTGCACTGCCGAGGACAGGACGACACGTCGGAGGGTGAGAATAACAATTTTTTTTATTATTATTATTTGTAACAGTAGATCTTTTTACTATTGATGCTGCATACGCATCATCAATAGTAAAAAGTTGGTCACACAGGGTTAATAGCTGTGTAACCGGAGTGCGTTACACCGCGCTCTGGTAACACTGGCATTAACCCTGTGTGAGCGCTGACTGGAGGGGAGTACGGAGCAGGCACTGACTGCGGGGGGGAAGGAGCGGCCATGTTTTCGCCGGACTGCGCCCATTGCTGATTGGTCATGGCAATGGTCGTGGGCGTTTTGCCACGACCAATCAGCGACTTGGATTTCCATGACAGAGGCCGCGACCAATAAATATCCGTGACAGAAAGACAGACAGACAGATGGAAGTGACTCTTAGACAATTATATAGTAGACTAGATTGTGGCCCGATTCTAAGGCATCGGGTATTCTAGAATATGCATGTCCCCGTAGTATATGGACAATGATGATTCCAGAATTCGCGGCAGACTGTGCCCGTCGCTGATTGGTCGAGGCAACCTTTATGACATCATCGTCGCCATGGCAACCATTATGACATCTACGTCGATACTGTGCCCGTCGCTGATTGGTCGAGGCGAATTCAGAGACGCGGGATTTCCAGGACAGACAGACGGAAAAACCCTTAGACAATTATATATATAGATTACTGATTTGTATTCTGTATTTCAAGCCTCATACACTTGTTAAACTAGCCAAAGCATGTACTTGTGGGTGTCTAGTTAGGTATTTCTTTATTAAACATTTTGGCTTAGTCCTTGCAACTCCTGTAATACAAACATCAATGCAATTATTTTCATTGATACTCTTCCAGAAGCTCATCTAATACTACCTGGCATTTCATCTGTGTGTTATCATGAGCCTCTCTGTGTGCATGTTTGTTGTCAATATTTTTCTTGAATGTTGCAGAACATGTACAAGGTAACCATGATCAAACCTGAATAAGTAACCTAACACCATGAATATCCTGCAGAACATGGCTTTCAGATTCACATCTGGATCTCAGCCAGTTAGTGACGGCCTTCTGACGTTTTCCAGGATAGAAGTGAGAATTAATCATACTTAATGAAATACTGTACCTAATCCTTGATTTACTAAAGTGCCTCCACTGATGATTAGAACAAGTTGAGACATGGAGTAGGACCTATTATTGTTGTCTTTAAAGGAACCTACCACATTATTCATGCTGCCAAACCACCGACAACATGAATCAGACTGGCTCCCCTTTGACAAACATCTGTGGTTTACCGTGAAACCCAGGAGCGTTTCAGAGAACACCATAGTTGAAATCGGTGATGATGAAGAGGTGGCTAGTCATATAGTGATGTCCCCACCAGCCTATCCCTGCCCACTCAGGTAGACTGACAGATCTTTCCTTATGTGTTTCTACAGGTATAGGTCTGTCAATTTAGTTGAGTGCACAGCCAGAAGCCGGCGGGTCATAACTCTACAACCAGACACCTCGTTCCCAATCCTATTCAAACTTTTTCTTTCTGAAATTCGGTGGCGTTTCAGAGTACAACACTGTAATGCAGGAGCCAGTCTCCGATTCATGCTGCCCATGGTTTGGGGAGCATAAATTATGTGACAGGTTCCCTTTCAAACTGAATCTGGAGGCTCGATCATAGCTCCTTAAAGTAAGGGTTTATGCACACAACCAATTTTTGTTACCCATGATTATCATGGGTAGTACTCATACCCATGATATTCTATGGGGCTGTGCACGTCTTATTTTTTTTTCCTTCAACTGAGTGGTCTGCAGGAAAAATCTGTAACGTGTCCAATGCAAGTCTATGGGTCCATGAAAAAAAACCGATATCTGAGTGTGGTGCGATTTTCACAGATTGACGGAAAGGATAAGATAGAGAACGTTTTTTATTTTTCTCTCCATGTCCAAGAGAAACTGATGTCACACTGATCAAACTCTGATCAAAGTCTGAGCAGAACAATCAAACCATTTTTCCTGGATGAGGAGAAAACGGTCATGTGACCCTACCCTAAGGGAAGAGTCAGACGGCTGTATAGCTCTGGCAGGTATTGCAACGCGATGATTGGGCTAGCCATTGACTCTCCCGACCCGAGCATGACTGATTTATTTCTACGCAGCTTTCGCTCTCAGGTCGGGAGAGACGACGGCAGACAAAGCAACGCAATCCCGATCCTCGTCTGACTCTTCCCTAAAAAGCATAAATCTACTTGTGTTAGTTATGTTTGAAAAATGTTTGAAAAATCTAACTTTTCCCTCTTTGGAGTACAATTACATAGGGGCCATGATTGAAATGGGAGAATTCCAGGATTAAAATCCATGACAAATGTGCAACAGAAGATCATATTCACATGCTGAGGACTCCGCAGGCCGTGCATGTGACTAAGGGATTTCTATGACCCATTTACATGCTCCAGAAAAAAATCTGTATGGATTCAAGGACATGCCACAGATTTTATAGTCTGCTAAATATTTATTGTTCACAGGAATTTCACACTGAACAACCACAGATTTCCTCCATTAAACCTCAAATACAAGACAGAAATCTAAGTTTTTCCTAAAAATCTGCAATGGATTTGCTTAGCACAATGTGCACTGATATACTTACAGGTATACATAGGAATTACTTTAAAGGAGTTGACCGATCTTCTGCCAAAAGTCTGCAGTCACTTTATATGGCTGATTCCTCTTCTGCATCCTAAAGGTACCTTCACACATAACGATATCGTTAACGATATCGTTGCTATTTGTGACGTAGCAACGATATCGTTAATGAAATCGTTATGTGTGACAGCGACCAACGATCAGGCCCCTGCTGGGAGATCGTTGGTCGCTGAATAAAGTCCAGAACTTTATTTCGTCGCTGGACTCCTGCTGACATCGCTGGATCGGCGTGTGTGACACCGATCCAGCGATGTCTTCACTGGTAACCAGGGTAAACATCGGGTAACTAAGCGCAGGGCCGCGCTTAGTAACCCGATGTTTACCCTGGTTACCATGCTAAAAGTAAAAAAAAACAAACACTACATACTTACCTACCGCTGTCTGTCCTCCAGCGCTGTGCTCTGCTCTCCTCCTGTACTGTCTGTGAGCGTCGGTCAGCCGGAAAGCAGAGCGGTGACGTCACCGCTCTGCTTTCCGGCTCCCAGACAGTACAGGAGGAGAGCAGAGAAGCAGAGCGCAGCGCTGGAGGACAGACAGCGGTAGGTAAGTATGTAGTGTTTGTTTTTTTTTACTTTTAGCATGGTAACCAGGGTAAACATCGGGTTACTAAGCGCGGCCCTGCGCTTAGTTACCCGATGTTTACCCTGGTTACCGGCATTGTTGGTCGCTGGAGAGCGGTCTGTGTGACAGCTCTCCAACGACCAAACAGCGACGCTGCAGCGATCCGGATCGTTGTCGGTATCGCTGCAGCGTCGCTTAATGTGAAGGGGCCTTAAGGTACTGTCACACTAGACGATATCGCTAGCGATCCGTGACGTTGCAGCGTCCTCGCTAGCGATATCGTCCAGTGTGACAGGCAGCAGCGATCAGGCCCCTGCTGGGAGATCGCTGGTCGGGGAAGAAAGTCCAGAACTTTATTTCGTCGCTGGACTCCCCGTAGACATCGCTGAATCGGCGTGTGTGACACCGATTCAGCGATGTCTTCGCTGGTAACCAGGGTAAACATCGGGTAACTAAGCGCAGGGCCGCGCTTAGTAACCCGATGTTTACCCTGGTTACCATCCTAAAAAGTAAAAAAACAAACAGTACATACTTACCTACAGCCGTCTGTCTTCCAGCGCTGTGCTCTGCTCTCCTCCTGCTCTGGCTGTGAGTGTCGGCCAGCCGGAAAGCAGAGCGGTGACGTCACCGCTCTGCTTTCTGGCTGCCCGGCGCTCACAGCCAGACCAGAGAAGCAGAGCGCCGAGGACAGACAGCGATAGGTAAGTATGTAGCGTTTGTTTTTTTACTTTTTAGGATGGTAAGCAGGGTAAACAGCGGGTTACTAAGCGCGGCCCTGCGCTTAGTTACCCGATGTTTACCCTGGTTACCGGGGACCTCGGGATCGTTGGTCGCTGGAGAGCTGTCTGTGTGACAGCTCTCCAGCGACCAAACAGCGACGCTGCAGCGATCCGGATCGTTGTCGGTATCGCTGCAGCGTCGCTATGTGTGACGGTACCTTTACAGCATGGACACCGCACGCAGTCAGGATTCTCCATTATTGCTGCCTAGAGTGGGCGGTCGTGTGACCATAACCATGTGTTTTGCTTACTGCCAGCTTGACCGGACTCATTTAACTTGTATCAAGAGGGAACAAGAACGTCTAGTTGGCATGTTCATGTATGTATGTAAATTGCATATTTGCTGTCACATGACCCACCGCTCTTGGCATAGCACTGTGAGGATTCAGAAGTCTGCCGTCACATATAGTGACTTTTACAGAAGGCCGGAACACCCCTTTAACTCTGCAGCAAAAAACATTTAACGTATCCAAGATGGTAACACTCCTTTAAGGTAGGACAACCCCCAGAATACCTAACTGAAATCCTATGCTACTTTGCCCCTTTTTCTTAAAGTGGTTGTCCGGGACTTTAACCTTAGGACAAGGTCATCAATGTCTGATCGGTGAGGGTGTGATACTCAACACCCCCGTTAGTTAGCTGCTTAGTTACAGACCTGTACAGTATAGCTCCATCGGTTGGCCAGGTAATGCACATCTGCCCCGTATTCACATCGATAGGCGGTGGGTGCACATTACCCTGCGGCAGCCACTGAGCAGTTCTTACCGCTGTTGACATCAGGAACAGCTGATCGGTGGAGGTGCCGATTAAGCATTTATGGTCTATCTTCAGAATAGGTAATCGATCTTAAAGTCCCTGACAACCCCTTTAATATATGGGTACAAATAATACAAATTACTGTATATGAACATTATTTAAGGGAACGTATCATAAAAAAGTGATGATGCTACTTTTTAAAGCCAAAGAAAAGAACATTTGTACTTGTTTTTGCAAACTCAGATTCCCTACTGAAAAGTGTGAATTTCCCCATCGCCTAAATGAATCCATTCCTAATTTCCTGCCCAGCTTTTATCTCTCAGCCCCGTCTGTTTTTCTCACAGTAGAGGTTGTATCTTGTCTATTAGGACAAATGCTCAACATGTTGGATTAATCCAGTCACATATAGCCTACAGGGTTTAGGAGGGAGCAAATGTCTCTGATGCCGACCTCCAGGCTGATTTTTTTTTTTTTTTTGTGCTTGCTTTTCAAAGGGGAGCGCTCGGTGGAATGGATTGTAGTTAATCTATGCAGGGCTTAAAATTCCTGTGACCCATATCCACATGCACTTGTTAGCGTGGTAATAAAATATTAAACCAATACTTAACCAATGCATGAAACCTGGTAACATTATAACAGAATAATGACAAAAAAATTGATTAAAAACTAGAGTAACATTTGGAAAAATGTAATACTGAAGATATTTAAATGCACCTATCCAGCAGGGCTTTTTTATTGCAGGTCTGGAGTGGTGCTTCTAATCTAAGTTCTCTGTCCTTAAGGTACCGTCACATTTAGCGACGCTGCAGCGATATAGACAACGATGCCGATCGCTGCAGCATCGCTGTTTAGATCGTTGTGTGGTCGCTGGAGAGCTGTCACACAGACAGCTCTCCAGCGACCAACGATGCCGAAGTCCCCGGGTAACCAGGGTAAACATCGGGTTACTAAGCGCAGGGCCGCGCTTAGTAACCCGATGTTTACCCTGGTTACCACTGTAAAAGTAAAAAAAAAAAAACAGTACATACTTACATTCCGGTGTCTGTCACGTCCCCTGGTGTCAACTTCCCTGCACTGTGTCAGCACCGGCTAGCCGTAAAGCAGAGCGGTGATGTCACCGCTGTGCTCTGCTTTACGGCCAGCTGGCGCTGACAGTCAGTGCGGGAAGCTGACGCCGGGGGACGTGACAGACACCGGAATGTGAGTATGTACTGTTTGTTTATTTTTAACTTTTACAATGGTAACCAGGGTAAACATCAGGTTACTAAGCGCGGCCCTTAAAGCTCATTTGCCATTTATCAGCCCAAGCTTCTAGTTTACATAAATCATCCTGTAATATAAAATTGTCCTCCTCTGTATTGATTACCCTGCAGAGTTTAGTGTCATCAGCAAATACTGAAATTCTACTCTGAATGCCCCCTACAAGGTCATGAATAAATATGTTAAAAAGAAGAGGGCCCAATACTGACCCCTGTGGTACCCCACTGCTAACCGCTACCCAGTCCGAGTGTGCTCCATTAATAACCACCCTTTGTTTCCTATCCCTGAGCCAGCTCTCAACCCACTTGCACATATTTTCCCCTATCCCCATTATTCTCATTTTATGTATCAACCTTTTGTGTGGCACCGTGTCAAAAGCTTTTGAAAAGTCCATATACACTACATCCACTGGGTTCCCTTGGTCCAATCCGGAACTTACCTCTTCATAGAAACTGATCAAATTAGTCTGACATGAACGGTCCCTAGTAAACCCGTGCTGATACTGGGTCATGAGGTTATTCCTCTTCAGATACTCCAGTATAGCATCCCTTAGAATGCCCTCCAGGATTTTACCCACAGTAGAGGTTAAGCTTACTGGCCTATAATTTCCCAGTTCAGTTTTTGTTCCCTTTTTGAATATTGGCACCACATTTGCTATACGCCAGTCCTGTGGCACAGACCCTGTTATTATTGAGTCTTTAAAGATTAAAAATAATGGTCTATCAATGACTGTACTTAATTCCTGCAGTACTCGAGGGTGTATCTCATCCGGGCCCGGAGATTTGTCAATTTTAGTGATTTTTAGACGCCGCCGCACTTCCTGCTGGGTTAAGCATGTGACATTTAATTGGGAATTTTTATCACTAGACATTTTGTCTGCCATGGGATTTTCTTGTGTAAATACTGATGAAAAAAAGTCATTTAGCATATTGGCTTTTTCCTCATCCTCATCCACCATCTCACCCAGACTATTTTTAAGGGGGCCAACACTATTATTTTTTAGTTTCTTACTATTTATGTAGTTAAAGAATATTTTAGGATTATTTTTACTCTCTCTGGCAATGAGTCTCTCTGTCTCAATCTTTGCTGCCTTGATTTGCTTTTTACAGAATTTATTTAATTTTCTGTATTTATTTAATGCCTCCTTACTACCTACTTCCTTTAATTCTCTAAATGCTTTCTTTTTGTCACTTATTGCGCCCCTTACAGCTCTATTTAGCCATATTGGTTTCCTCCTATTTCTAGTATGTTTATTCCCATACGGTATATACTGTGCACAGGTCCTATCCAGGATGCTAATAAACGTCTCCCATTTTCTTTGTGTATTTTTGTGTCTCAGGATATCATCCCAGTTAATTGCACCAAGATCCTCTCTCATCCGTTGGAAATTTGCCCTCCTGAAGTTTAGTGTCCTTGTAACCCCTCTACTACACATCTTTTTAAAGGATACATGAAAACTTATTATTTTGTGAACGCTATTTCACAAGTGACCCCCAACCCTTATATTTGATATGCGGTCTGGCCTGTTGGTTAATATTAGGTCTAGCAGTGCCCCCTTTCTTGTTGGGTCCTGAACCAGTTGTGAAAGGTAATTGTCTCTCATAGTTGTCAAAAACCGATTACCTTTGCTGGAACTGCAGGTTTCTGTTCCCCAATCTATTTCAGGGTAGTTGAAGTCCCCCATAATAATGACTTCTCCTTGAGTCGCAGCTTCATCTATTTGCTTTACGAGGATATTCTCCATTGCTTCCATTATTTTTGGAGATTTATAACAAACCCTTATCAGTAATTTATTATTTTT
Source organism: Ranitomeya imitator (assembly GCF_032444005.1). Taxonomy (NCBI): domain Eukaryota; kingdom Metazoa; phylum Chordata; class Amphibia; order Anura; family Dendrobatidae; genus Ranitomeya; species Ranitomeya imitator. Next base: position 399,128,308 of record NC_091286.1, on the reverse strand, counting down.
CCCCCTCCCCTTATCTCCACCCACAGGGATTCTACATTTTCATTAAATTCACCTATATTATCGCGCAGGATGGGTTTTAAGGACGATTTTACATATAGACACACCCCTCCCCCTCGCTTATCTGTACGGTCATTTCTGAACAGGCTATAGCCCTGCAAGTTAATAGCCCAGTCATGGCTCTCATCCAGCCACGTTTCAGATATCCCCACCATGTCATAATTATGCTCCAACAACATTAGTTCTAATTCGTCCATTTTGTTGGCGAGGCTTCTGGCATTAGTATACATGCAATTTATGTTCCTCTCTGTACTTCTATTTCTTAAATTATTAACTGTTCTGACCCCACCCCCATGCCACCGCCACCCCCAACTTCCTTATTTGTGCCCCGGTCTATGTCTGCACTATCTTCCCCTCCTATAAAATGAATACCCTCCCCCCCAATTCCTAGTTTAAACACTCCTCCAACCTTCTAGCCATTCTCTCCCCCAGCACAGCTGCACCATCCCCATTGAGGTGCAGCCCGTCCCTAGCGTAGAGCCTGTAGCCAACTGAGAAGTCGGCCCAGTTCTGAAGGAACCCAAACCCCTCTTTCCTACACCAATTCTTGAGCCACTTATTAACCTCCCTAATCTCCCATTGCCTCTCTGGCGTGGCACGTGGTACCGGCAGTATTTCGGAAAATACCACGTTGGAGGTCCTTGCTTTCAGCTTGCAGCCTAATTCCCTGAAATCATCTTTAAGGACCTTCCACCTACCTCTAACTTTGTCATTAGTGCCAATGTGCACCATGACCGCTGGGTCCTCACCAGCCCCTCCCAATAATCTGTCCACCCGATCAGCGATGTGTCGGACTCGAGCGCCAGGTAGGCAGCACACCGTCCGACGATCCCTGTCTTTGTGACAGATTGCCCTATCTGTTCCCCTAATAATTGAGTCGCCCACTACCAGCACCTGTCTGGCCTGCCCTGCTCTCCTATTTCCCTCCTTACTGGAGCAGTCACTCCTCCGGCTTTCAGAGGACATGCCTGGCTGCAGCAGTGCTACCCCTGTACTGGCACCCCCCTCATCTGCCAGCTTAGCAAACTTATTGGGGTGTGCCAGGTCAGGACTAGCCTCCCTGGCACTCTTCCCTCTACCCCGCTTCCTAACTGTCACCCAGCTAGCTACTCCACCATCCTGCAGCTCCATCCTACCATCCCCCCCTCATCTGTCCCATTGAGCGTCTGCTCCGTGAGCAGAAGACTGCTCTCCATATTGTCTATGGATCTCAGTGTTGCCAGCTGCACATTTAGAGTCAGAATCTGGGTTTCCAAATGCACAACGTGCTCACATCTCGCACAGCAGTATGCACCCTCGATCGGCTGCTCAAGGACTGCATACATGTGGCAAGATGTGCACTGGATGGCATTAACAAGAGTGGAGCACATTTCCTAATGGGGATTGCACCAGACAGAACAGTTCAATAAAAAAAATAAAAAATAAATACAAAGTATTAATAAAAATCAGACAGCAATTCAGTAATTCCTCCCTTGGAAACTCCCTGACTCCAAAGTCACTGAATCACAAGTCACACTTACCGCCGTCCACACTTACGCTCAGGCCACACTCAGCTCGCTCACACTCGCTATGCTGAAGATTTAAAGATTTTTTTTTTTTCTCTCCCTTAAAGGGACTCTGTCACCTGAATTTGGGGGGACTGGTTTTGGGTCATATGGGCGGAGTTTTCGGGGGTTTGATTCACCCTTTCCTTACCCGCTGGCTGCATGCTGGCTGCAATATTGGATTGAAGTTCATTCTCTGTCCTCCATAGTGCACGCCTGCGCAAAGCAATCTTGCCTTGTGCAGGCGTGTACTATAGAGGAAAGAGAATGAACTTCAATCCAATATTGCAGCCAGCATGCAGCCAGCGGGTAAGGAAAGGGTGAATCAAACACCCGAAAACTCCGCCCATATGACCCAAAACCAGTCCCGCCAAATTCAGGTGACAGGTTCCCTTTAACGGCAATCCACCTTGCTGTCCAAATGCACTTCCAAAAAGTGAAGAAACAGCTTTTCTGATGGATCCAGGAAAAAATGGATGAAATGTGTGGCCGTCAGGCGCAATCCGGCGCTTATACAACTCTATGAGAAAAAAAGGATCCGGCGGAAAAAAAAACGGATATGTTTTTTTCAAAACTCATGGGCAGCCCAATCTACAGACCTGAACCCCATTGAGTACCTCTGGAATGTAATCAAGAGGATGATGGATAGTCACAAGCCATCAAACAAAGAAGAACTGCTTACATTTTTGCACCAGAAGCATGGTGAAAGACTGGTGGAAATCATGCCAAGACGCATGAAAGCTGTGATTAAAAATCATGGTTATTCCACATAATATTGATTTCTGAACTCTTCCTGAGTTAAAACATTAGTATTGTTGTTTCTAAGTGAACTTGTTTTCTTTGCATTATTTGAGGTCTGAAATCACTGTTTGTTTGTTTTTTAATTTTGACCATTTTTCTTTTTCAGAAAAAAAAATACAAAATGTATTGCTTGGAAATTCAGAGACTCGTTGTCAGAAGTTTATAGAATAAAAGAACAATTTACATTTTACTAAAAAATATACCTATAAAGAGAAAAATTAGACAAACTGAACATTTTGCAGTGGTCTTTTAATTTAAAAAAAAACAAGACTATATCACCGCGCTACTCCATACATGTGTAAAGCCAAATTGTGAAGATGTTAAATATGCAAATGAAGAGAAACTTACTGCGGTTATGCCAAAAGGAGGAATCTGATGAGTGGCACTTAGTTTAGTGAGGTGATGATCCCATCAATTGGTGGGAGAGGGTATGATCTCCCCTATGAGAAGAAAAAGGGAGTTTTGCTGTCACCCACAAGACTTTTAACATGAACAGTAAAGAGTACTGATGTGTTCGTAGTTCGTAGTGCTTACTGAATTGCCTTGAGGTGGTGTGACCGCTAGAAGATCAATAGTGGTGGATAGTTGGTGGTGAATCCTTTTATAATGCGTGAATATGCTGTTATTCAGATGTGGATATAGTATCCTGTTAGGTTGCCACTAGTAACAGCACAATAGATATTCGTATGTTGATCCTGGGTGTGGGGACGACAAGTGGTGTCCCTGCGTCCAGAAGACTAACCACTGACGAAGAGGGCTGCTGTGCCTCGAAACGCGTTGGTTTCTTGTTCCTTCTACGCGCCCGTCCTCTCAATCGGTGACGTCATTCCGAAACCCCACCCATCCCTTTTCTGCCGCATACACAGCGTGCTTCCGGCCGGGGCACCTGTGATCATTGTCGGCGTCCAGTGCAGTGGTTCCCGCACACCGACTGCGGTCACCCTCTGCAGCACAGCGGTTAGACTTTCGGACGCAGGCACACCACTTGTCATCCCCACACCCAGGATCAACACAGTGAGTATCGCCTTAAAGGGACACTGTCACCTGAATTTGGAGGGAACAATCTTCAGCCATGGAGGCGGGGTTTTTGTGTGTTTGATTCACCCTTTCCTTACCCGCTGGCTACATGCTGGCTGCAATATTGGATTGAAGTTCATTCTCTGTCCTCCATAGTACACGCCTGCGCAAGGCAAGATTGCACCTTGTGCAGGCGTGTACTACGGAGGACAGAGAATGAACTTCAATCCAATATTGCAGCCAGCATGCAGCCAGCGGGTAAGGAAAGGGTGAATCAAAAACACAAAAACCCCGCCTCCATGGCTGAAGATTTTTCCCTCCAAATTCAGGTGACAGTGTCCCTTTAAACCTGATTAAGCACACTATGTTACTGCCATCAAACCCTGTTAGATCCTCCCACGGACTATTAACCACTGAGTCCACCATATTTTATACAGACAATTCACTACGAATACATATTGTGCTGTTACTAGTGGTAACACAGAAGAGCTGACAGATCCTCTATAATACTACACTGCACAGAAGAGCTGACAGATCCTCTATATTCTACACCACACAGAAGAGCTGACAGATCCTCTATATACTACACCACACAGAAGAGCTGACAGATCCTCTATATACTACACTGCACAGAAGAGCTGACATATTCTCTATATACTACACCACACAGAAGAGCTGACAGATCTGTTATGATTTGGTAATTCAGTACCACAATGGACATAGAAGTCAGAGCACATACAGTGACCTGACAATAACCCAAAAACATAGAACGAGCTCTGAGACGTGGGAACTCTGCTGACCGCAATCCCTAATCCTCTCCAACAACACTAGAGGCAGCCGTGGATTGCGCCTAACGCTCCCTATGCAACTCGGCACAGCCTGAGAAACTAGCTAGCCTGAAGATAGAAAAAAAAGCCTACCTTGCATCAGAAAAATACCCCAAAGGAAAAGGCAGCCCCCCACATATAATGACTGTGAGTTAAGATGAAAAGACAAATGTAGAGATGAAATAGAATTAGCAACGTGAGGCCCGACTTTCTGAACAGAGCGAGGATAGGAAAGGTAACTTTGCGGTCAACACAAAACCCTACAAACAACCACACAAAGGGGGCAAAAAGACCCTCCGTACCGACTAACGGCACGGAGGTACACCCTCTGCGTCCCAGAGCTTCCAGCAAGCAAGAAAGACCAAATAAACAAGCTGGACAGAAAAAACAGCAAACAAAAATAACACAAGAGCAACTTAGCTATGCAGAGCAGCAGGCCATAGGAACGATCCAGGAGGAAGCTAGTCCAATACTAGAACATTGACTGGAGGCCAGGATCAAAGCACTAGGTGGAGTTAAATAGAGCAGCACCTAACGACTTCACCACATCACCTGAGGAAGGAAACTCAGAAGCCGCAGTACCACTTTCCTCCACCAACGGAAGATCATAGAGAGAATCAGCCGAAGTACCACTTGTGACCACAGGAGGGAGCTCTGCCACAGAATTCACAACAGTACCCCCCCCTTGAGGAGGGGTCACCGAACCCTCACCAGAGCCCCCAGGACGACCAGGATGAGCCATATGAAAGGCACGAACAAGATCGGGAGCATGGACATCAGAGGCAAAGACCCAGGAATTATCTTCCTGAGCATAACCCTTCCACTTAACCAGATACTGGAGTTTCCGTCTTGAAACACGAGAATCCAAAATCTTCTCCACAATATACTCCAACTCCCCCTCCACCAAAACCGGGGCAGGAGGATCAACAGATGGAACCATAGGTGCCACGTATCTCCGCAACAATGACCTATGGAATACGTTATGGATGGAAAAAGAATCTGGAAGGGTCAAACGAAAAGACACAGGATTAAGAACCTCAGAAATCCTATACGGACCAATGAAACGAGGTTTAAACTTAGGAGAGGAAACCTTCATAGGAATATGACGAGAAGACAACCAAACCAAATCCCCAACACGAAGTCGGGGACCCACACAGCGTCTGCGATTATCAAAACGTTGAGCCTTCTCCTGGGACAAGGTCAAATTGTCCACTACATGAGTCCAAATCTGCTGCAACCTGTCCACCACAGTATCCACACCAGGACAGTCCGAAGACTCAACCTGCCCTGGAGAGAAACGAGGATGGAACCCAGAGTTGCAGAAAAATGGCGAAACCAAGGTAGCCGAGCTGGCCCGATTATTAAGGGCGATCTCAGCGAAAGGCAAAAAGGACACCCAGTCATCCTGATCAGCAGAAACAAAGCATCTCAGATATGTTTCCAAGGTCTGATTGGTTCGTTCGGTCTGGCCATTAGTCTGAGGATAGAAAGCCGATGAAAAAGACAAGTCAATGCCCATCCTAGCACAAAAGGCTCGCCAAAACCTCGAAACAAACTGGGAACCTCTGTCAGAAACGATATTCTCTGGAATGCCATGTAAACGAACCACATGCTGGAAGAACAATGGCACCAAGTCAGAGGAGGAAGGTAATTTAGACAAGGGTACCAAATGGACCATCTTAGAGAAGCGATCACAAACTACCCAAATGACTGACATTTTTTGAGAGACGTGAAGATCGGAAATAAAATCCATAGAGATATGTGTCCAAGGCCTCTTCGGGACCGGCAAGGGCAAAAGCAACCCACTGGCACGAGAACAGCAGGGCTTAGCCCGAGCACAAATCCCACAGGACTGCACAAAAGAACGCACATCCCGCGACAGAGATGGCCACCAAAAGGATCTAGCCACTAACTCTCTGGTACCAAAGATTCCAGGATGACCAGCCAACACCGAACAATGAACCTCAGAGATAACTTTATTCGTCCACCTATCAGGGACAAACAGTTTCTCCGCTGGGCAACGATCAGGTTTATTAGCCTGAAATTTTTGCAGCACCCGCCGCAAATCAGGGGAGATGGCAGACACAGTTACTCCCTCTTTGAGAATACCCGCCGGCTCAGACAAACCCGGAGAGTCGGGCACAAAACTCCTAGACAGGGCATCCGCCTTCACATTTTTAGAGCCCGGAAGGTACGAAATCACAAAGTCAAAACGGGCGAAAAACAGCGACCAACGAGCCTGTCTAGGATTCAACCGCTTGGCAGACTCGAGATAAGTCAAGTTCTTATGATCACTCAAGACCACCACGCGATGCTTAGCTCCCTCATGCCAATGACGCCACTCCTCGAATGCCCACTTCATGGCCAGCAACTCTCGATTGCCAACATCATAATTTCGCTCAGCAGGCGAAAACTTCCAGGAAAAGAAGGCGCATGGTTTCATCACCGAGCAATCAGAACTTCTCTGCGACAAAACAGCCCCCGCTCCAATCTCAGAAGCATCAACCTCGACCTGGAACGGAAGCGAAACATCTGGCTGACACAACACAGGGGCAGAAGAAAAATGACACTTCAACTCTTGAAAAGCTTCCACAGCAGCAGAAAACCAATTGACCACATCAGCACCCTTCTTGGTCAAATCGGTCAATGGTTTAGCAATACTAGAAAAATTGCAGATGAAGCGACGATAAAAATTAGCAAAGCCCAGGAACTTTTGCAGACTTTTCAGAGATGTCGGCTGAGTCCAATCATGGATGGCCTGGACCTTAACAGGGTCCATCTCGATAGTAGAAGGGGAAAAAATGAACCCCAAAAATGAAACCTTCTGAACACCAAAGAGACACTTTGATCCCTTCACAGACAAAGAATTAGCACGCAGGACCTGAAACACCGTTCTGACCTGCTTCACATGAGACTCCCAATCATCCGAGAAGACCAAAATATCATCCAAGTATACAATCAGGAATTTATCCAGGTACTCTCGGAAGATGTCATGCATAAAGGACTGAAACACTGATGGAGCATTGGCAAGTCCGAATGGCATTACTAGGTACTCAAAATGGCCCTCAGGCATATTAAATGCAGTTTTCCATTCATCGCCTCGCTTAATACGCACAAGATTATATGCGCCACGAAGATCTATCTTGGTGAGCCAACTAGCCCCCTTAATCCGAGCAAACAAATCAGATTACAGCGGCAAGGGGTACTGAAATTTAACTGTGATCTTATTTAGAAGGCGGTAATCTATACAAGGTCTCAGCGAACCATCCTTCTTGGCCACAAAAAAGAACCCCGCTCCCAACGGCGACGATGACGGGCGAATATGCCCCTTCTCCAAGGACTCCTTCATGTAACTCCGCATAGCGGCGTGCTCAGGCACAGATAAATTAAACAGTCGACCTTTTGGGAATTTACTACCAGGAATCAAATCGATAGCACAATCACAATCCCTATGCGGAGGTAGGGTATCGGACTTGGGCTCATCAAATACATCCCGGTAATCAGACAAGAATTCTGGGACCTCAGAAGGGGTGGATGATGAAATAGACAGAAATGGGACATCACCATGTACCCCCTGACAACCCCAGCTGGACACAGACATGGATTTCCAATCTAATACTGGATTATGGACTTGCAGCCACGGCAACCCTAACACGACCACATCATGCAGATTATGCAACACCAGAAAGCGAATAACCTCCTGATGTGCAGGAGCCATGCACATGGTCAGCTGGGTCCAATACTGAGGCTTATTCTTGGCCAAAGGCGTAGCATCAATTCCTCTCAATGGAATAGGACACTGCAAGGGCTCCAAGAAAAACCCACTACGCCTAGCATACTCCAAGTCCATCAAATTCAGGGCAGCGCCTGAATCCACAAATGCCATGACAGAATAAGATGACAAAGAGCAGATCAAGGTAACGGACAAAAGAAATTTTGACTGTACCGTACCAATGGAGGCAGACCTAGCGAACCGCTTAGTGCGCTTAGGACAATCAGAGATAGCATGAGTGGAATCACCACAGTAGAAACACAGCCCATTCTGATGTCTGTGTTCTTCCCGTTCAACTCTGGTCAAAGTCCTATCATACTGCATAGGCTCAGGTTTATGCTCAGATAATACTGCCAAATGGTGCACAGATTTACGCTCACGCAAGCGTCGGCCGATCTGAATGGCCAAAGACATAGACTCATTCAGACCAGCAGGCATAGGAAATCCCACCATGACATCCTTAAGGGCTTCAGAGAGACCCTTTCTGAAAATAGCTGCGAGCGCACCTTCATTCCATTGAGTGAGCACGGACCACTTTCTAAATTTCTGACAATATACCTCTATCTCATCCTGACCCTGACACAGAGTCAGTAAATTTTTTTCTGCCTGATCCACTGAATTAGGTTCATCGTACAGCAATCCGAGCGCCAGGAAAAACGCATCAATATTACATCATGCAGGATCTCCTGGCCCAAGAGAAAATGCCCAGTCCTGAGGGTCGCCACGTAAAAAAGAAATAATGATCCTGACTTGTTGAACTGGGTCACCAGAGGAGCGAGGTTTCAAAGCCAGAAATAGTTTACAATTATTTTTGAAACTCAGAAATTTAGTTCTATCTCAAAAAAACAAATCAGGGATAGGAATTCTTGGTTCTAACATAGAATTCTGAACCACAAAGTCTTGAATATTTTGTACTCTTGCCGTGAGCTGATCCACACATGAAGACAGACCTTTAATGTCCATCGCTACACCTGTGTCCTGAACCACCCAAATGTCTAGGGGAAAAAAAAGGCAAAACACAGTGCGGAGAAAAAAAAAATGGTCTCAGAACTTCTTTTTTCCCTCTATTGAGAATCATTAGTACTTTTGGCCTCCAGTACTGTTATGATTTGGTAATTCAGTACCACAATGGACATAGAAGTCAGAGCACATACAGTGACCTGACAATAACCCAAAAACATAGAACGAGCTCTGAGACGTGGGAACTCTGCTGACCGCAATCCCTAATCCTCTCCAACAACACTAGAGGCAGCCGTGGATTGCGCCTAACGCTCCCTATGCAACTCGGCACAGCCTGAGAAACTAGCTAGCCTGAAGATAGAAAAAAAAGCCTACCTTGCCTCAGAGAAATACCCCAAAGGAAAAGGCAGCCCCCCACATATAATGACTGTGAGTTAAGATGAAAAGACAAACGTAGAGATGAAATAGAATTAGCAAAGTGAGGCCCGACTTTCTGAACAGAGCGAGGATAGGAAAGGTAACTTTGCGGTCAACACAAAACCCTACAAACAACCACGCCATGGGGGCAAAAAGACCCTCCGTACCGACTAACGGCACGGAGGTACACCCTCTGCATCCCAGAGCTTCCAGCAAGCAAGAAAAACCAAACAAGCTGGACAGAAAAAACAGCAAACAAAAATAACACAAGAGCAACTTAGCTATGCAGAGCAGCAGGCCACAGGAACGATCCAGGAGGAAGCTAGTCCAATACTAGAACATTGACTGTAGGCCAGGATCAAAGCACTAGGTGGAGTTAAATAGAGCAGCACCTAACGACTTCACCACATCACCTGAGGAAGGAAACTCAGAAGCCGCAGTACCACTTTCCTCCACCAACGGAAGCTCATAGAGAGAATCAGCCGAAGTACCACTTGTGACCACAGGAGGGAGCTCTGCCACAGAATTCACAACACAGATCCTCTATATACTACACCACACAGAAGAGCTGACAGATCCTCTATATACTACACCGCACAGAAGAGCTGACAGATCCTCTATGTACTACACCACACAGGAGAGCTGACAGATCCTCTATATACTACACTGCACAGAAGAGCTGACAGATCCTCTATATACTACACTGCACAGAAGAGCTGACAGATCCTCTATATACTACACCACACAGAAGAGCTGACAGATCCTCTATATACTACACTGCACAGAAGAGCTCCTAGATTCTCTATATACCACACTATATGGGGGAGCTGACAGATCCTCTATATCAGTGTTCCCCAACTCCGGTCCTCAAGAGCCACCAACAGGTCATGTTTTCAGGATTTCCTTAGTATTGCTCAGGTGATGGAATTATTGCCTGTGCACGTGATGCAATTATCACCTGTGCAATACTAAGGAAATCCTGAAAACATGACCTGTTGGTGGCTCTTGAGGACCGGAGTTGGGGAACACTGCTCTATATACTACACCACAAAGGAGAGCTGACAGATCCACTATATACTACACTATATGGGAGAGCTGACAGATCCTCTATATACTACACCACATAGGAGAGCTGACAGATGCTCTATATCCTACCCCACACGGGAGAGCTGACACATTCTCTATATACTACACTATATGGGAGAGCAGAGCTGACAGATCCTCAATATACTACACCGCATAGAAGAGCTGACAGATCCTCTATATACTACACCACACAGAAGAGCTGACAGATCCTCTATATACTACACCACACGGGAGAGCTGACAGATCCTTTATATACTACACCACAAAGGAGAGCTGACAGATCCTCTATATACTACACCACACGGGAGAGCTGACAGATCCTCTATATACTACACTACACAGGAGAGCTGACAGATCCTCTATATACTACACCACACAGGAGAGCTGACAGATCCTCTATATACTACACCACACAGGAGAGCTGACAGATCCTCTATATACTACACCACACAGGAGAGCTGACAGATCCTCTATATACTACACCACACTGGAGAGCTGACAAATCCTCTATATACTACACCACACAGGAGAGCTGACAGATCCTCTATATACTACACCACACAGGAGAGCTGACAGATCTTCTATATACTGCACCACACAGGAGAGCTGACAGATCCTCTATATACTACACCACACGGGAGAGCTGACAGATCCTTTATATACTACACCACAAAGGAGAGCTGACAGATCCTCTATATACTACACCACACGGGAGAGCTGACAGATCCTCTATATACTACACCACACAGGAGAGCTGACAGATCCTCTATATACTACACCACACAGGAGAGCTGACAGATCCTCTATATACTACACTACACAGGAGAGCTGACAGATCCTCTATATACTACACCACACAGGAGAGCTGACAGATCCTCTATACACTACACCACACAGGAGAGCTGACAGATCCTCTATATACTACACCACACAGGAGAGCTGACAGATCCTCTATATACTACACCACACAGGAGAGCTGACAGATTCTCTATATCCTACACTATACGGGAGAGCTGACAGATCCTCTATATACTACACCACACAGGAGAGTTGACAGATCCACTATATACTACACTTAAAATTATTTTTTTATTGGATCTATAGGTTCCACAACGGGAAGAAGCCAAACAGGACATTGAAAACGAGCAACTAATTCACCTTGTGCAAGAGTGAGTACCGTTGTGGACACCCGTGATCTTCAGCACTCTGACATTGCTGTGATTTGACGACTCTTGGAAGAAGTGGCCAGATCGCTACTGCATGATTGGGACCGTGCCACCCCACATACCAGAAATGATTTTGGTAAGTATTGCAATGTGGTGTGACATGCCAGTGAAACTGTAAATGTAGGTGCATTGTTTTACAATAAATTTTTTCCTTTTTTCCCCCTTCACAGAGAAGACAATAAGAGTGCGTTGGCGCTCGATGAAGGATCGCTTCAACAATGACATGAGACAGGAGAACCAGGATAAAAGTGGTGCTGCTCAAAGGATTCTCAGAAAATACAAATACCACCTTAACCTTCCTTTTCTAAGGCCTTCTCTTGCCAGGCGAATGGGAGTATCTTTTGTGTTGTCTTACTATTATTTAACCTTTTTTTTTTATTTTTTTACTAATGTTTTTCTTTTTTTTTCACCACCGAACCTGGTGCAGCACCACACAACCTGGAATGTCTTCTGTTGGAGCGGACCCTCATCGACCAGCTAACGAACAGGCACAATCCCAATCATCCACCAGCGATGTGTAAGCATTTTATGAGTTCAGCTAGAACGGCTTATTTTAACCCCTTTCTGCCATTGGACGTAATATTCCATCCATGTGGGGTGGGCCTTAATTCCCAAGGACGGAATATTACGTCCAGCGCGATCGGCCGCGCTCACGAGGGGAGCGCGGCCGATCGCGGCCGGGTGTCAGCTGCTTATTGCAGCTGACATCCGACACTATGTGCCAGGAGCGGTCACGGACCGCCCCCGGCACATTAACCCCTGGCACACCGCGATCAAAGATGATCGCGATGTGCCGGCGGTGCAGGGAAGCATCGCGCAGGGAGGGGGCTCCCTGTGGGCTTCCCTGAGACCCCCGCAGCAACGCGATGTGATCGCGTTGCTCCGGGGGTCTCTTACCTCCTCCCTGCAGCAAGTCCCGGATCCAAGATGGCCGCGGATCCGGGTCCTGCAGGGAGGGAGGTGGCTTACCAAGTGCCTGCTCAGAGCAGGCACTTGGTAACGCTGCAGCGCTGTTTGACAGATCGGTGATCTGTCAGAGTGCTGTGCAAACTGGCAGATCACCGATCTGTATTGTCCCCCCCTGGGACAAAGTAAAAAAGTTTAAAAAAAAAATTCCAAGTGTGTAAAAAAAAAAAAAAATCCTAAATAATGAAAAAAAAATATATATTATTCCAATAAATACATTTCTTTATCTAAATAAAAAAAACAAACAATAAAAGTACACATATTTAGTATCGCCGCATCCGTAACAACCCGACCTATAAAACTGGCCCACTAGTTAACCCCTTCAGTAAATACCGTAAGAAAAAAAAAACGAGGCAAAAAACAACGCTTTATTATCGTACTGCCGAACAAAAAGTGGAATAACACGCGATCAAAAAAACAAGCTGCCATACAGCAACATCAGCAAAAAAATAAAAAAGTTATAGTCCTCAGAATAAAGCGATGCAAAAATAATTATTTTTTCTATAAATAGTTTTTATCGTATAAAAGCGCCAAAACATAAAAAAATGATATAAATGAGGTGTCGCTGTAATCGTACTGATCCGAAGAATAAAACTGCTTTATCAATTTTACCAAACGCGGAACGGTATAAACGCCTCCCCCAAAAGAAATTCATGAATAGCTGGTTTTTGGTCATTCTGCCTCACAAAATTCAGAATAAAAAGCGATCAAAAAATGTCACGTGCCCGAAAATGTTACCAATAAAAACTTCAACTCGTCCCGCAAAAAACAAGACTTCACATGACTCTGTGGACTCAAATATGGAAAAATTATAGCTCTCAAAATGTGGTAACGCAAAAAATATTTTTTGCAATAAAAAGCATCTTTCAGTGTGTGACGGCTGCCAATCATAAAAATCCGCTAAAATACCCGCTATAAAAGTAAATCAACCCCCCCCTTCATCACCCCCTTAGTTAGGGAAAAATAAAAAAAAATTTTTATTTCCATTTTCCCATTAGGGTTAGGGCTAGGGTTAGGGCTAGGGTTAGGGCTAGGGTTAGGGTTAGGGCTAGGGTTAGGGCTAGGGTTAGGGCTAGGGTTATGGTTAGGGTTAGGGTTAGGGCTAGGGTTAGGGTTGGGGCTAGGGTTGGGGCTAGGGTTAGGGTTAAGGCTACAGTTAGGGTTGGGGCTAAAGTTAGGGTTAGGGTTTGGGTTACATTTGCGGTTGGGATTAGGATTAGGGGTGTGTCTGGGTTAGAGGTGTGGTTAGGGTTACCGTTGGGATTAGGGTTAGGGGTGTGTTTGGATTAGGGTTTCAGTTATAATTGGGGGGTTTCCACTGTTTAGACACATCAGGGGCTCTCCAAACGCGACATGGCGACCGATCTCAATTCCATCCAATTCTGCATTGAAAAAGTAAAACAGTGCTCCTTCCCTTCCGAGCTCTCCCATGTGCCCAAACAGGAGTTTACCCCAACATATGGGGTATCAGCGTACTCAGGACAAATTGGACAACAACTTTTGGGGTCCAATTTCTCCTGTTACCCTTGGGAAAATACAAAACTGGGGCCTAAAAAATAATTTTTGTGGGAAAAAAAGAGATTTTTTATTTTCATGGCTCTGCGTTATAAACTGTAGTGAAACACTTGGGGGCTCAAAGTTCTCACAATACATCTAGAAAAGTTCGTGGGGGGGGTCTAGTTTCCAATATGGGGTCACTTGTGGGGGGTTTCTACTGTTTAGGTATATTAGGGGCTCTGGAAACGCAATGTGACGCCTGCAGACCATTCCATCTAAGTCTGCATTCCAAATGGCGCTCCTTCCCTTCCGAGCCCTCCCATGCGCCCAAACGCTGGTTCCCTCCCACATATGGGGTATCAACGCACTCAGGAGAAATTGGACAACAACTTTTGGGGTCCAATTTCTCCTTTTACCCTCGAGAAAATACAAAACTGGGGGCTAAAAAATAATTTTGAGGGGAAATTTTTTTTTTATTTTCACGGCTCTGCGTTATAAACTGTAGTGAAATACTTGGGGGCTCAAAGTTCTCACAACACATCTAGATAAGTTCCTTGGGGGGTCTAGTTTCCAATATGGGGTCACTTGTGGGGGGTTTCTACTGTTTAGGTACATTAGGGGCTCTGCAAACACAATGTGACGCCTGCAGACCATTCCATCTAAGTCTGTATTCCAAATGGCGCTCCTTCCCTTCCAAGCCCTCCCATGCGCCCAAACGCTGGTTCTCCCCCACATATAGGGTATCAGCGCACTCAGGACAAATTGCACAACAACTTTTGGGGTCCAATTTCTCCTGTTACCCTCGGGAAAATACAAAACTGGGGGCTAAAAAATTATTTTTGTGGGAAAAAATTTTTGTTTTATTTTTACGGCTCTGCATTATAAACTTCTGTGAAGCTCTTATTGGGTCAAAGTGCTCACCACCATCTAGATAAGTTCCTTCGGGGGTCTACTTTTCAAAATGGTGTCACTTGTGGGGGGTTTCAATGTTTAGGCACATCAGTGGCTCTCCAAACGCAACATGGCGTCCCATCTCAATTCCTGTCAATTTTGCATTGAAAGGTCAAACGGCGCTCCTTCCCTTCCGAGCTCTCCCATGCGCCCAAACAATGGTTTACCCCCACATATGGGGTATCAGAGTACTCAGGACAAATTGTGCCACAACTTTTGTGGTCCAATTTCTTCCTTTACCATTGGGAAAATAAAAAATTGGGGGCAAAAAGATAATTTTTGTGAAAAAAAATGATTTTTTATTTTTACGGTTCTGCATTATAAACTTCTGTGAAGCACTTGGTGGGTCAAAGTGCTCACCACACCTCTAGATAAGTTCCTTAGGTGGTCTACTTTCCAAAATGGTGTCACTTGTGGGGGGTTTCAATGTTTAGGCACATCAGTGGCTCTCCAAACGCAACATGGCGTCCCATCTCAATTCCAGTCAATTTTGCATTGAAAAGTCAAATGGCGCTCCTTCCTTTCCGAGCTCTTCCATGCGCCCAAACTGTGGTTAACCCCTACATATGGGGTATCAACGTACTCAGGACAAATTGTACAACAACGTTTAGGGTCCATTTTCTCCTGTAACCCTTGGTAAAATAAAACAAATTGGAGCGGAAGTAAATTTTTTGTGAAAAAAAATTAAATGTTAATTTTTATTTAAACATTCCAAAAATTCCTGTGAAGCACCTGAAGGGTTAATAAACTTCTTGAATGTGGTTTTGAGAACCTTGAGGGGTGCAGTTTTTAGAATGGTGTCACACTTGGGTATTTTCTATCATATAGACCCCTCAAAATGACTTCAAATGAGATGTGGTCCCTAAAATAAAATGGTGTTGTACAAATGAGAAATTGCTGGTCAACTTTTAACCCTTATAACTCCCTAACAAAAATTTTGGTTCCAAAATTGTGCTGATGTAAAGTAGACATGTGGGAAATGTTACTTATTAAGTATTTTGTGTGACATATCTCTGTGATTTAATTGCATAAAAATTCAAAGTTGGAAAATTGCGAAATTTTCAAAATTTTCGCCAAATTTCCGTTTTTTTCACAAATAAACGCAGGTAATATCAAAGAAATGTTACCACTATCATGAAGTACAATATGTCACGAGAAAACAATGTCAGAATCACCGGGATCCGTTGAAGCATTCCAGAGTTATAACCTCATAAAGGGACAGTGGTCAGAATTGTAAAAATTGGCCCGGTCATTAACGTGAAAACCACCCTTGAGGGTAAAGGGGTTAATATTAGGCATGAACATTTTCCAAAAGGATAATATAGCCATTCTGCCATGGATTTTCAAAATAAGTAAAACCAGCCTCATCAAGTCTAACATATCTGCTTATTAATGCATGCGATTTTTATTGTGCAATCTGGTGATAGATCCCCTTTAACTAAACCTTATCCTCTAAACTGTACAGAGGGTGTCAGGATCTCCTGAGTACTAGGTTACTGTCATTTAACTTAAAGGGGTTTTTCAGGACTTTTATACTGATGGTCAGTTTAGCACATCTGTCCGGCACTGGGAACAGCTGATTGTGGGGGTGCTGGATGTTGCACCCCCATCGATCATACAGTGATAACATATTTTAAGGTACCGTCACATTTAGCGATGCTGCAGCGATATAGACAACGATGCCGATCGCTGCAGTGTCGCTGTTTGGTCGCTGGAGAGCTGTCACACAGACAGCTTTCCAGCGACCAACGATGCCGAAGTCCCCGGGTAACCAGGGTAAACATCGGGTTACTAAGCGCAAGGCCGCGCTTAGTAACCCGATGTTTACCCTGGTTACCATTGTAAAAGTTAAAAAAACAAACACTACATACTTACATTCCGGTGTCTGTTACGTCCCCCAGGTGTCAGCTTCCCACACTGACTGTCAGCGCCGGCCGTAAAGCAGAGCACAGCGGTTAACTTTTACAATGGTGACCAGGGTAAACATCGGGTTACTAAGCACGGCCCTGCGCTTAGTAACCCAATATTTACCCTGGTTACCAGTGAACACATCGCTGGATCGGCGTCACACACGCCGATTCAGCGATGACAGCGGGTGATCAGCGACCAAAAAGAAGGTCCTGATCATTCCCCAGCGACCAACGATCTCCCAGCAGGGGCCTGATCGTTGGTCGCTGTCACGCATAACGATTTCGTTAACGATATCGTTGCTACGTCACAAAAAGCAACGATATCGTTAACAAAATCGTTATGTGTGAAGGTACCTTTAGCTGGCCCTGAGTCTTGGTAAAATAACACCATGTTATCTCAATGTGATTGCATTGTTTCTCTATCAGAAACAAGTACAGAGATCATGTGACCTTTGCATGTAACTTTGTCAGATTGTAGACCTATCCTTAAGGCCACGTTCACATATTCAGTATTTGATCAGCATTTTACCTCAGTATTTGTAAGCTAAAATCAGGAAAACATGTCACCACTTCTTTATTTATCACCCACTCCTGGTTTTAGCTTAACCCCTTTCTGCCATTAGACGTACTATTGCGTCCATGTGGGGTTGGCTTTACTTCCCAAGGACGCAATAGTACGTCATATGCGATCGGCAGCGCTCACGGGGTGAGCGCCGCCGATCGCGGCCGGGTGTCAGCTGCCTATCGCAGCTGACATCCGGCACTATGTGCCAGGAGCGGTCAAAGACCGCCCCCGGCACATTAACCCCCGGCACACCGCGATCAAAGATGATCGCGATGTGCCGGCGGTGCAGGGAAGCACCGCGCAGGGAGGGGGCTCCCTGCGGGCTTCCCTGAGCCCCCCGCAGCAACGCGATGTGATCGCGTTGCTGCGAGGGTCTCACCTCCCTCCCTGCTCCCTCCAGCCCCGGATCCAAGATGGCCGCGGATCCGGGTCCTGCAGGGAGGGAGGTGGCTTCACAGAGCCTGCTCAGAGCAGGCACTGTGAAGCCTGCAGTGCTGCAAGTCAGATCGGTGATCTGACAGAGTGCTGTGCAAACTGTCAGATCACCGATCTGTGATGTCCCCCCCTGGGACAAAGTAAAAAAGTAAAAAAAAATTTTTTCAAATGTGTAAAAAAAAATTTAAAAAAATATTCCAAAATAATGAAAAAAAAAAAAATATTATTCCCATAAATACATTTCTTTATCTAAATAAAAAAACCAAAACAATAAAAGTACACATATTTAGTATCGCCGCGTCCGTAATGGCCCGACCTATAAAACTGGCCCACTAGTTAACCCCTTCAGTAAACACCGTAAGAAAAAAAAAAAAAAACCGAGGCAAAAAACAACGCTTTATTATCATACCGCCGAACAAAAAGTGGAATAACACGCGATCAAAAAGATGGATATAAATAACCATGGTACCGCTGAAAGCGTCATCTTGTCCCGCAAAAAACGAGCCACCATACAGCATCATCAGCAAAAACATAAAAAAGTTATAGTCCTGACTCCTGAGAATAAAGCGATGCAAAAATAATTTTTTTTTCCGTAAAATAGTTTTTATCGTATAAAAGTGCCAAAACATAAAAAAATGATATAAATGAGGTGTCGCTGTAATCGTACTGACCCGAAGAATAAAACTGCTTTATCAATTTTACCAAACGCGGAACGGTATAAACGCCTCCCCCAAAAGAAATTCATGAATAGCTGGTTTTTGGTCATTCTTCCTCACAAAAATCGGAATAAAAAGCGATCAAAAAATGTCACGTGCCTGAAAATGTTACCAATAAAAACTTCAACTCGTCCCGCAAAAAACAAGACCTTACATGACTCTGTGGACCAAAATATGGAAAAATTATAGCTCTCAAAATGTGGTAACGCAAAAAATATTTTTTGCAATAAAAAGCGTCTTTCAGTGTGTGACGGCTGCTAATCATAAAAATCTGCTAAAAAACCCGCTATAAAAGTAAATCAAACCCCCCTTCATCACCCCCTTAGTTAGGGAAAAATTAAAAAAATGTATTTATATCCATTTTCCCGTTAGGGCTAGGGTTAGGGCTAGGGTTAGGGCTAGGGTTAGGGCTAGGGTTAGGGCTAGGGTTAGGGTTAGGGTTAGGGTTAGGGTTGGGGCTACATTTAGGGTTGGGGCTACAGTTAGGGTTGGGGCTAGTTTTAGGGCTAGGGTTAGGGTTAGGGCTAGGGTTAGGGTTGGGGCTACAGTTAGGGTTGGGGCTAAAGTTAGGGTTAGGGTTTAGATTACATTTACAGTTGGGAATAGGGTTGGGATTAGGGGTGTGTCAGGGTTAGGAGTGTGGTTAGGGTTACCATTGGAATTAGGGTTAGGGGTGTGTTTGGATTAGGGCTTCAGTTATAATTGGAGGGTTTCCACTGTTTAGGCACATCATGGGCTCTCCAAACACGACATGGCGTCCGATCTCAATTCCAGCCAATTCTGCGTTGAAAAAGTAAAACAGTGCTCCTTCCCTTCCGAGCTCTCCCGTGTGCCCAAACAGGGGTTTGCCCCAACATATGGGGTATCAGCGTACTCAGGACAAATAGGACAACAACTTTTGGGGTCCAATTTCTCCTGTTACCCTTGGGAAAAAACAAACTAGGGGCTAAAAAATTTTTGTGGGAAAAAAAAAAGATTTTTTATTTTCACGGCTCTGCGTTATAAACTGTAGTGAAACACTTGGGGGTTCAAAGTTCTCCCAACACATCTAGATGAGTTCCCTGGGGGGTCTAGTTTCCTATATGGGGTCACTTGTGGGGGGTTTCTACTGTTTAGGTACATTAGGGGCTCTGCAAACGCAATGTGACGCCTGCATTCTATTCCATCTAAGTCTGCATTCCAAATGGCACTCCTTCCCTTCCGAGCCCTCCCATGCGACCAAACGGTGGTTCCCTCAACATATGGGGTATCAGCGTACTCAGGACAAATTGGACAACAACTTTTGGGGTCGAATTTCTCCTCTTACCCTCGGGAAATTACAAAACTGGGGGCTAAATAATAATTTTTGTGGGAAAAAATGTTTGTTTTATTTTTACGGCTCTGCATTATAAACTTCTGTGAAGCCCTTGGTGGGTCAAAGCGCTCACCACACATCTAGATAAGTTCCTTAGGGGGTCTAATTTCCAAAATGGTGTCACTTGTGGGGGGTTTCAATGTTTAGGCACATCAGTGGCTCTCCAAACGCAACATGGCGTCCCATCTCAATTCCTGTCAATTTTGCATTGAAAAGTCAAACGGCGCTCCTTCCCTTCTGAGCTCTCCCATGCGCCCAAACAGTGGTTTACCCCCACATATGGGGTATTAGCGTACTCAGCACAAATTGTACAACAACTTTTGGGGTCCAATTTCTTCTCTTACCCTTGGGAAAATAAAAAATTGGGGGCGAAAAGATAATTTTTGTGGAAAAATATGATTTTTTATTTTTACGGTTCTGCATTATAAAGTTCTGTGAAGCACTTGGTGGGTCAAAGTGCTCACCACACCTCTAGATAAGTTCCTTAGGGGGTCTACTTTCCAAAATGGTGTCACTTGTGGGGGGTTTCAATGTTTAGGCACATCAGGGGCTCTCCAAACGCAACATGGTGTCCCATCTCGATTCCAGTCAATTTTGCATTGAAAAGTCAAATGGCGCTCCTTCGCTTCCGAGCTCTGTCATGCGCCCAAACAGTGGTTTACCCCCACATATGGGGTATCGGTGTACTCAGGACAAATTGTACAACAACTTTTGCGGTCCATTTTCTCCTGTTACCCTTGGTAAAATAAAACAAATTGGAGCTGAATTAAATTTTTTGTGAAAAAAAGTTAAATGTTCATTTTTATTTAAACATTCCAAAAATTCCTGTGAAGCACCAGAAGGGTTAATAAACTTCTTGAATATGGTTTTGAGCACCATGAGGGGTGCAGTTTTTAGAATGGTGTCACACTTGGGTATTTTCTATCATATAGACCCCTCAAAATGACTTCAAATGAGATGTGGTCCCTAAAAAAAAATGGTGTTGTAAAAATGAGAAATTGCTGGTCAACTTTTAACCCTTATAACTCCCTAACAAAAAAAAATTTTGGTTCCAAAATTGTGCTGATGTAAAGTAAACATGTGGGAAATGTTACTTATTAAGTATTTTGTGGGACATATATCTGTGATTTAATTGCATAAAAATTCAAAGTTGGAAAATTGCGAAATTTTCATAATTTTCGCCAAATTTCCATTTTTTTCACAAATAAACGCAAGTACTATCAAAGAATTTTTACCATTGTCATGAAGTACAATATGTCACGAGAAAACAATGTCAGAATCACTGGAATCCGTTGAAGCGTTCCAGAGTTATAACCTCATAAAGGGACAGTGGTCAGAATTGTAAAAATTGGCCCGGTCATTAACGTGCAAACCACCCTTGGGGGTAAAGGGGTTAAATATACTGATGTAAAATACTGACCAAATACTGAACGTGTGAACATGACCTAAAGGGAATATGTCAGCAGGTTTTAATACAGGTCCCTTGACGAAGCGAGGGTGGAACGCACGTTGGGGCGCCGGGACCACACCTTAGAGAAGCTTTTGTTCAATCAAATATGTAAGTATCTTACTTAGGTCTATGCCTTTTTTGTGAACACTTGTTCCCCTATAATACTGATGTTTTAGGCACAGACTAGCATTTGTTTGTTGTGTAATTTTTTTTTTAAACAATTGATGTACTAAGCATTCATGTGTGGTCATCTATTGTGTGAATCTGCTTTTTAATATTTTCTTTAATTTTAATAATTCTAATAAACATTTTGTTTTATGAGACCTGTGCACCATGTGTTTTTCTGTTGTTGGTATTCATTATATAGGTGGGTTTCAAGGGATAATGTTTTTCATTATATAGCTCCTGTATGTTGGTTTAAATCTGAGAACAGCATAATGTAGGAGCAGAGACACTGATTCCAGTGATGTGTCATTTACTGGGCTCCTTGCTGTAATTTTTATAAAATCAGTGTGGTATCAGCAGGAGATTATCACTAGAGGACTAGTTGGCTTGTTGGCTTAGTAGCTTTTGGCCAATTTTGTGTGTACATATAATGCTGCTAATCAATGTTGTGGACAAGGTTATACAGTGGCATGTAATAGTTTTGGCACCCCTTATCAAAATTACTGCTATTGTAAACAGTTAAACAAGTTGAATATGAAATGATCTCTAAAGTGCTAAAGTTAGATAAAGATGACACATTTCCTTTGAATTTTAGGGAAATTTTTTTTTAATCTGTTACATTTTAAAAATTACAAAAAGGAAAATAGGTCGATGCAAAAGTTTGGGAATCGTGCATGGTTAGTACCTAGTTGCACCCTCTTTTGAAAGTATCACAACTTGTAAACGCTTTTTGTACCCAGACAAGAGTCTTTCAATTCTTGTTGGAGGGATTTTCATCTATTCTTTCTTGGAAAATTCTTTCATTTCTGTGAGATTCCTGGATCGTCTTGCACGTACTGCAATTTTGAGATCTAGCTACAGATTTTAAATGATGTTCAGATCAGGGGACAGTGAGGGCCATTGTAAAACCTTCAGCTTGTGCCTTATGGTGTAGTCTATTGTGGATTTTGATGTGTATTTAGATCATTATCCATTTGTAGAAGCCATCCTCTTTTCAACTTCAGCTTTTTTACAGATGATATGTTTGCATCAAGAATTTGTTGAAATTTCTTTGAATCCATTCTCCCCTCTATGCATGAAATGTTCCAAGTGCCATTGGCTGCAACACAACCCCAAAGTATGATTGATCCATCCCCATGGTTAATGGTTGGCAAGATGTTCTTTTTCTGAAATTCTGTGCCCTTTTTTTCTCCACACATACCTTTGATCATTGTTGCCAAAGAGTTCTATTTTAACCTCATCGGTCCACAGAGTTTATTTCCAAAATGCATCAGGATTGTTTAGATATTCTGATGCTGAATTTTATGGTGGGGATGCAGGAGAGGTTTTGTTCTGATGAGTCTTCCATGAAGGCCATATTTGTGCAGGTGTCTCTGACCAGTAGAACAATGTACCACAACTCCAGAGTCTGGTAAATCTTTCTGAAGGTCTTTTGCAGTCAAATGGGGGTTCTGATTTGCCTCTCTAGCAATCATACAAGCAGCTCTCACTGAAATTTTGTTTGTTCTTCCATACCTTATCTTGACCTCTATTGTTCTTGTTAACTGCCATTTCTTAATCACATTTAGAACTGATGAAACGGCAACTTGAAAATGGTTTGCTAACTTCTTATAGCCTTTTCCTGCTTTCTAGACCTCCACCATTTTCATTTTCAGAGTGCTAGACAGCTGCTTAGTAAAACCCATGGTTACTGCTTTTTGGCACAAGATTAGAGGAGGCTGGGTGTTTATAAAGCTGGCAAATTTGCATCACCTGGCCTTTCCTAACAATGATAGTGAACAAGCCATAACCCTAATGAGCTAATTAAGATCTGAAACCTTGTTCAAAGTTATTTGACCACACAGATCTCCAAGGGTGCTCAAACGTTTGCATTACCCATTTTCCTTTTTGCAATTTTTAAAATGCAAATAGTGACAACATATACAATGGGGGAATAAGTATTTGATCCCTTGCTGATTTTGTAAGATTGTCCACTGTCAAAGACATGAACAGTCTATAATTTTAAGGGTAGGTTAATTTTAACATTGAGAGACAGAATATCAAAAATAAAATCCAGAAAATCACATTGTATAAATTATATTAATTTATTTGCATTTTGCAGTGAGAAATAAGTATTTGATCCCTCTGGCAAACAAGACTTAATACTTGGTGGTAAAACCCTTGTTGGCAAGCACGGCAGTCAGTTTATTGTACTTGATGATGAGGTTTGCGCACACGTCAAGTGAAATTTTGGTACCCTCCTCTTTGCAGATCATCTCTAAATAATTAACCCCTTAGTGACAGAGCCAATTTGGTACTTAATGACCGAGCCAATTTTTGCAATTCTGACCACTGTCACTTTATGAGGTTATAACTCTGGAACGCTTCAACAGATCCCGCTGATTCTGAGACTGTTTTTTCGTGACATATTGCACTTCATGTTAGTGGTAACATTTCTTCGATATTACTTGCGATTATTTATGAAAAAAACGGAAATATGGCAAAAAAATTTAAAATTTTGCAATTTTCAAATTTTGTATTTTTATGCCCTTAAATCAGAGAGATATGTCACAAAAGATAGTTAATAAATAACATTTCCCACATGTCTACTTTACATCAGCACAATTTTGGAAACAAAATTTTTTTTTGTTAGGGAGTTATAAGGGTTAAAAGTTGACCAGCAATTTCTCATTTTAACAACACCTTTTTTTTTAGGGACCACATCACATTTGAAGTCATTTTGAGGGGTCTATATGATAGAAAATAACCAAGTGTGACACCATTCTAAAAACTACACCCCTCAAGGTTCTCAAAACCACATTCAAGAAGTTTATTAACCCTTTACGTGCTTCACAGGAACTGAAACAATGTGGAAGGAAAAAATGAACATTTAACTTTTTTTTGCAAACATTTTAATTCAGAACCATTTTTTTTATTTTCACAAGTGTAAAAACAGAAATGTAACCATAAATTTTGTTATGCAATTTCTCCTGAATACGCCAATACCCCATATGTGGGGGTAAACCACTGTTTGGGCGCACCGCAGAACTTGGAAGTGAAGGAGCGCCGTTTGACTTTTTCAATGCAGAATTGGCTGGAATTGAGATTGGACGCCATGTCGCGTTTGGAGAGCCCCTGATGTGCCTAAACAGTGGAAACCCCCACAAGTGATACCATTTTGGAAACTAGACCCCTTAAGGAACTTATTTAGATGTGTGGTGAGCACTTTGAACCCCCATGTGCTTCACAGAAGTTTATAACGTTGAGCCGTGAAAATTAAAAAATCGCATTTTTTCTACAAAAATGATCTTTTTGCCCCCAAATTTTTATTTTCACAAGGGTAACAGGAGAAATTAGACCACAGAAGTTGTAGTGCAATTTCTCCTGAGTACGTTGATACCCAATATGTGGGGGTAAACCACTGTTTGGGCGCACTGCAGAGCTTGGAAGAGAAGGAGTGCCGTTTTACTTTTTCAATGTAGAATTGTCTGGAATTGAGATTGGAAGCCATGTCGCGTTTGGAGAGCCCCTGATGTGCCTAAACAGTGGAAACCCCCCACAAGTGACCCCATTTTGGAAACTAGACCCCCCATGGAACTTATCTAGATGTGTGGTGAGAACTTTGAATGCCCAAGTGCTTCACAAAAGTTTAGAATGCAGAGTCGTGAAAATAAAAAATATTTTTTTTTTCCACAAAAAAGATTTTTTAGCCCCCAAGTTTTTATTTTCACAAGGGTAACAAGAGAAATCGGACCCTAAAAGTTGTTGTCCAATTTGTCCTGAGTAGGCTGGTTTGGGCGCACGGCAGAGCTCGGAAGGAAGGAGCGCCGTTTTGGAATGCAGACTTAGATAGAATGGTCTGTGGGCGTTATGTTGCATTTGCAGAGCCCCTGATGTACCTAAACAGTAGTAACCCCCCACAAGTGACCCCATTTTGGAAACTAGACCCCCCAAGGAACTTATCTAGATGTGTGGTGAGAACTGTGAATGCCCAAGTGCTTCACAGAAGTTTAGAATGCAGAGTCGTGAAAATAAAAAAAATATTTTTTTTTTCCACAAAAAAGATATTTTAGCCCCCAAGTTTTTATTTTCACAAGGGTAACAGGAGAAATTGGACCCCAAAAGTTGTTGTCCAATTTATTCCAAGTACGCTGATGCCCCATATGTGGGGGTAACCCACTGTTTGGGCGCACGGCAGAGCTCAGAAGGGAGCACAATTTGACTTTTTGAGCGCAAAATTGGCTGTCGCGTTTGGAGACCTCCTGATGTAACTAAACAGTGGAAACCCCCTAATTCTAGCTCCAACCCTAACCCCAACACACCCCTAACCCTAATCCCAACCCGATCCATAATCCTAATCACTAACCCTAACGATAATCACAACCCTTACCCCAAAACAACCCTAATGTCAACCCTAACCATAACCCTAATCAAAACCCTAAATCCAACACAACCCTAATCCTAATCTCAACCCTAACCTCAAACCTAACCCTAATCCCAATACACCCCTAATCACAACCCTAACCTTAACCCTAATCCCAAACCTAACCCTAATCCCAAGCGTAACCCTAATGCCAACCCTAACCCTAATACCAACTCTAATCCAAACCCTAACCCTAATCCCAAATCTAACCCTAACTTTAGCCCCAACCCTAGCCCTAACTTTAGCCCCAACCCTAACCCTAAAGCTACTTTCACACTTGCGTCGTTTGGCATCCGTCGCAATCCGTCGCTTTAGATTTGTATTGCCGACGGATCGTGACGGATGCCCACACGTCGCGTCCATCGTGCACTGGATCAGTTGTGTTTTGGCGGACCGTCGGCACAAAAAACGTTCAATGTAACGTTTTTTTGTATGTCGCGTCTGCCATTTCTGACCGCACATGCGTGGCCGTAACTCCGCCCCCTCCTCCCCAGGACATAGATTGGGCAGCGGATGCGTTGAAAAACTACATCCGCTGCCCACGTTGTGCACAATTTTCACAACGTGCGTCGGTATGTCGGGCCGACGCATTGCGACGGCCCCGTACCGACGTAAGTGTGAAAGAACCCTAACCCTGAATTTAGCCCCAACCCTAACCCTAGCCCTAACCCTAGCCTTAGCCCTAACCCTAGCCCTAACCCTAGCCCTAACCCTAACCCTAGCCCTAACCCTAGCCCTAACCCTAACCCTAGCCCTAGCCCTAACCCTAACCCTAGCCCTAGCCCTAATCCTAACCCTAACCCTAGCCCTAATCCTAGCCCTAACCCTAGCCCTAACCCTAACCCTAGCCCTAACCCTAACCCTAGCCCTAACCCTAGCCCTAGCCCTAATTTTAGCTCCAACTGCTGTTCTCCTGCCGGCCGGCAGATGGAGACAGATGGCGGGCGCACTGCGCATGCGCCCGCCATTTTCTTTTGCCGGCGGCCAGGAGGAGCAGCAAGAAGACCCAGGGACACAGGTGAGTATGGCAGGGTCCCCGAATCCCCCTACTTCTCTGTCCTCTGATGTGCGATCACATCAGAGGACAGAGAATTACACTTTGACTTTTTTTTTTTTGCGGTCGCTGGTAAACAGTTAATTTCCGGCGATCGCAAAACAGGGGTCGGTAAAACCGACCCCGATCATGCTCTTTGGGGTCTCGGCTACCCCCAGCAGCCGAGACCCCAAAGATTCTCCCGGGGCCGGCCGGCGGGCGCATTTTGAAGATGGCGGCGCCCACCGGGAGCCACGAGGTGAGTATCAGGGGGCTATCTGGGACCCCCTTTCTCTGTCCTCTGATGTGCGATCACATCGGAGGACAGAGAAATTAAAAAGAGATCGCGTTTTTTTTTTTTTTGCGATCGCAAATGCGGGGTCGGTAAAAAAAACCCCGAATCATGTTCTCTCGGGTCTCGGCTACCCCCGGCAGCCGAGACCCCGGAGAAAATCCGACTCTGGGGGTTGCTATTCACTTTTTAATTAATTAACTAATTAATTAATTAATTAACGGCGCTGTGGTTTAAGTACCCTTAGCGGCCGCCGTTAAAAGGCGTATCGGCGGGTGCTAAGGGGTTAAGATTCTGAGGTTGTTGCTTTGCAATTTGGAGGTTCAACTCTTTCCATAAGTTTTCATTGGACTAAGGTCTGGTGACTGGCTAGGCCACTCCATGACCTTAATGTGCTTCTTTTTGAGCCACTCTTTTGTTGCCTTGGCTGTATGTTTTGGGTCATTGTCTTGCTGGAAGACCCAGCCACAACCCATTTTTAATGTCCTGGTGGAGGGAAGGAGGTTGTTACTTAGGATTTTACAGCTCATGGCTCCATTCATTCTCCCATTGATGCGGTGAAGAAGTCCTGTGCCCTTAGCAGAGAAACACCCCCTAAACATAATATTTCTCCTCCGTGCTTGACAGTAGGGATGGTGTTCTTTGGGTCACAGGCAGTATTTCTCTTCCTCCAAACACAGTGAGTTGAGTTCATGCCAAAGAGCTCATTTTTTGTCTCATCTGACCACAGCACCTTTTCCCAATCACTCACAGAATCATCATGTTGGCAAACTTCAGACGGGCCTGTACATGTGCCTACTTGAGCAGGGGGACCTTGTGGGCACTGCAGGATTTTAAACCTTTACGCCGTAATGTGTTACCAATGGTTTTTTTGGTGACTGTGGTCCTAGCTTCCTTGAGATCATTAACAAGTTCCCTCTTTGTAGTTTTAGGCTGATCCCTCACCTTCCTGATGATTAAGGATACCCCACGAGGTGAGATTTTGCATGGTGCCCCAGATCGATGTCGATTGACAGTCATTTTGTATTTCTTCCATTTTGTTACTATTGTATCAACAATTGTCTCCTTCACACCCAGTGTCTTACTTATGGTTTTGCAGCCCATTCCGGCTTTGTACAGGTCTATGATCTTGTCCCTGACATCCCTAGAAAGCTCTTTGGTCTTGCCCATGATATAGAGGTTAGAGTCTGACTGATTGAGTCTGTGGACAGGAGTCTTTTATAAAGGTGACTATGTAAGACAGATGTCTTTAATGCAGGTTTTGAGTTGATTAGGAACTGGTCTGTAGGAGCCAGGACTCTTAATGGTTGGTAGTGGATCAAATACGTATTTCTCACTGCAAAATGCAAATAAATTTACATAATTTATACAACGCGATTTTTGTTATGGATTTTATTTTTGATACTCTCAATCTCTCGATCTCGATCTCTCAATGTTAAAATTAATCTACCCTTAAAGTTATAGACTGTTCATGTCTTTGTCAGTGGGCAAACTTACAAAATCAGCAAGGGATCAAATACTTATTTCCCTCACTGTATATTTTTGGCCTAAAATTCAAAGGAAATGTGTCATCTTTAACTTAAGACCTTAAAGAGTTGATTTAATTTTTAACTTGCTTAACTGTTCACAATAACAGTAATTTTGACTTTTTACATGCCACTGTATAGATCTCAGTTTTTAGAGAACTGGTAGATCTGCAGCAGAGAAAACAGTGATTGGTTTAAAACTACAGCAAAGCAGCCTAGGATGTTATACATCCCTGGAATCAAGGTCTATGGCCCTGCAGTGTGCTGCTCTCAGGTTAGGCTGGTGACAAATTGCCTTTAAGAAAATTATACACACTAAATGCAATAGTTGACTCATTTGAGACAATTTGGGCTCCTTCCACGCTCTTTCCCATTACCTTCCCTTCTGTCCATGTCATTTGTCATTAGTTGTTTGCAGCTTTTGCCAAATCTGTTTTTAAAATGTGGAAATTATTTTGTAGCCTAAAATTTAACAGAAGCATCCACACCACTTTTCCTTTATGATCTTGAGTTATCTGTCATATTTTATTTCAGGATATTTCTGAATTGTCTTTAAATTCTGCCAGGAGTAAACGTGTCAGTGATGGGAGTAGATTGGGGTAATCTAGGGCTGTGTTCTTCTTTAAAAGAATGCTATATTTCAGAAAATAACATACGTTTGTGAAACAGGAGCCGATCTCTGATCTAAATTGCCCGCTCTTGGGGCAGTAAGAATCTTGAAAGAGGGATTATATGAATATTGCCTAAAAAACAGTTCTACAACTTATGTATTGTATATTAATAAATGTCAACCTGCCCCAAGCTGAGCGGCCATTTTCCTGAAGCCGAGTTCGCATCTCGGCTGCAGGAAAATGGCCGCCGCGATCTCCATCTGCGCACGCGTGGCATCCCGCGGCCATTTTCCTGAAGCCCCGGGAAGCCGAGAAGAACCATCTGCGCACGCGCGGCCTCACAAAGATGGCTGCGCCCACCGATAAACGGCTGAATAGCGCAGATCGCGCTATTTTCCTTGAAGCTGCGCACTGGATTCGCCTGTTGGGCATGCGCACACCACTACGCCACCAACGGAGATCTGGGGGAGAAACAGCGCTGTCACCACGCCCATATGACCTGACCAGCGTGAGTGACAGCCCAAAACGGCGACTTTACAAAGGTATTTCGGCAGCATAGGTGGGGAATAAAGGCTCCAAAATACACTAATGTAAAGCCCAGCTCTGCCCCTACTAAACGCTATTTTTAGCTCTTCTTGAAAAAACGGGGTGACAGGTTCCCTTTAAGATAAAACACCCTAATGCATTGCCAGTGTTTTTATTTTACATGTAGGTACACGAAAAGTTGTTTCCCACATTGGAGAATATGATGTTTGTTCTTTTTTTAATCTTACATATTTAATACTACAATTGGAATCCATTTTTATACTACAGTCACCATAACGTTCTTATTCTGTACTAGCTGCTGGTAGATCACAACTGTAAGTACACATTTGATTTTCTTCTCCACTTAGCAGCACTTGATGTACAGTTCCTTGTTGATTGAGATTTATTATGCATGTCTGACTACCTCTTTCATCTTGTTACTGTAATGAATATTTCTGATTACTGCTAAAACGCGATATTTGTTGCACAGTAATAGTCGCTGAGGTCATGGTGGTGAGAAAATGTAATAGTTAAGTGAGTTAAAAGCTCTGCAGAATTCAAACCTCTGGAGGGTCTGCTCTTTTACACATTGATGAAATTATATTAAAAAGGTTGTATACCACTGGTGGGATGCCTAAAGTCTTCAACCTGTTGTGGAGCTGTAAACAGTTTTGGAGCAGCTGAAGGGTTGCTGTGCTGTATACTATTTTCTATCTTTTCTAAAGTGTCTAGTAGCTACATGTGCAAATGCAAATATTATGTTACTTTCTTGACACCCAAAAAATTGAGTTCATGGCAGTGGAGTGGTTGGCTACTTTTCCAAATGCTTAATCCAGCTTGCCTGTGAAAGGATTTAGGATGCAAACTGTCCCGTGCCTGCAGTTTGTTTTAAAAACAAACAAACTGGGTTTCGCTCGCCCTCCCCGGGTTTAGCACTGAGTCTCCACTTCTGCTCCTTGAGCCTGTTATTGTCCACAGCACTGACATCACATCAACAGTGTTGCATAGGGCTGCCACCAGGAATTTCTCGGCAAAATTTTCAGGCCCCCTTGAGACTTCACCCAGGCTCCACCCCATCTCCACCTCCACCCCTTGAACCTTGCACAGTCTTACCACCGTCTCTTGGAAAAACTCCACTTCTGCACCAATCTTTACCAATCACACATTAAAAGTTCCCATCGAACACCATATGACATACATAACTATCAGCTTTTGTTTTGGTCAAAAGATTTATTAAGCATAAGTGTTGGCGCCATCAACAGTAAACAGAGATTGGTAGTGTCTGCAGGGTATTTTACAGATGGTAAAAATCACAACATGCAGCTATAATTTACACCAAAAAGTGAATGCCTACTCGGCTTCACAGTTTATCACTGTTTGTGCATCAGTTACATTTTTTAATACTAGTAAAATGTGTATGAAATTATTGTTTGTCATTTACTTGTTACATGTAATAAGTTCTTTCTCTTTATATTTCGTGCTTTTGAAAAGTGGCCTTATTTTCTGATGTCGGAAATATTCTGAAACTCTAGGACGCAAAAGGATTACAACATACTATAAAGATAATTGTGTTTATAAACAAATATGAATTTCAAAAAACTGAACGTCACTTCCAAACATAGACTCAGTGTGAACAGGTGCTGAACCCAGTCGCCAACTCGTATACAGTCAAGTAAATAAGGCAGCACACTGCAGCGCTAAAACATGCAAACATGAAACACGAAAATTGAACTGCATTACTGCACTAGAATTATGAAAAAATGAGAGCGTTTAGTGCATAAATTGGCCAATTCATGTGTACTTGGTAGCCACTTTACGGCATCTCTCTTATACCAGGTCCTACGCTTGCCTTACCTCGCTGAGAATAAACGTCTCCATCTGAATGGGTACATGTGAAACCTCTTCTTAGACTAAACTTCTCTCTCTCTGTGGAGGGGTAATGGACCTGCTGCGATTAAAACACCTGTGGCTAAGAGACAGAGTGCTCAGTCAGAAGTCTAGTGAATACAAATTTCAAATAACTGACCGTCACATCCAAACTAGACTAAGTGTGAAAGTGTAGGACCTGGTATAAGAGAGATGCCCTAATGTGGCTACCAGGTACACATGAATTGGCCAATTTATGCACTAAACGCTCATTTTTTCACATTTCTAGTGCAGTAATGCAGTTCAATTTTCATGTTTCATATTTGCATGTTTTAGTCATTTTTTCTGATCACATGACCGTATAGGTGGTACACCATATCTACACTTTAGTTCATCATTACCAACACATTTTATAATTTATCACATTTTTGTCATCATTACTTATTACTTTTTTTTCCACATATTATCACATTAATTGTATTTGCATACACATTATATTTCTATATTATTTAATACACATTGTGTTCATAAATAATAATTATTTTTTTATTATTTTTTACTTTTTTCACATATATTTTTATCACATCAATTGTGGTTGCATACACATCATATTTTAATTTTTGGCTCTTATTATATATTCATCATACCCTCTTACACTTTGGATTGTCTTTTGTATCCCCTCACATAGTTGTTTTGTATTAATTTCTTTCACTAGTATACACAGTTATTTATTTTTCATATTTTTTAGCTTTTACTTTTATTTATTTTTTCATTTTTTCTGTTATTTTATTATATATATTTTCCATTCATATTATTTTATTCACATTACGCCACCAATTATATATCATTTATAGGTATGACCATATATGGACATGTGTTTAATTATTATTATTGGATCTCATTAAGTTAGACGCAGAAGTAGGCGGAGCTAGCGGCGGAGGTGCAGCCGAGGGCGGGGCTTCACGGAGGAAGTCCGCAGCCCTCCACAGATCAGGAAAACGCTAGTGTGAAACAAGCCTTAGTGAGAACTGGCACCCTGCGGCAATGCCCACGATTGGTACTAGCACCGGTCGCGGACATTTAACCCCTCTGATGACGCTGTCAATAGGGACAGTGATATCGATGGGCAACGCAGATGGCCATTTCTATAGTGATGACAGCATGCCTGATTTTCAGGTGCATGTCTCCAGAATCATGAGCTGGGCACTACCATGTACAGGGCACTACAACATACTAGTGACTACAAGGTACTGGGCACTACAATGGCAGTTTGCAATTTTCACTCTGCAACATCCACTACAGCTTGATTCTGGAAAACACAAGTGAAGTCAAAATCATCACTACACCTGTAGATAAATTCTCAAAGGGTACAATGTACAAATGTGGGTCACTTGAGGGAGGATTCTGCTCTTCTAGCACTTAAGGGCTCTGTATATGGAGTCTTCAAAGTATTCTAGGAAAATCTGCACTCCAGGAGGCAAATAGCACCCTCCTGAGTCTCGCTGTGTGGCTATACAGCCACATATTGGGTATTTCTACATTGAATTTGAATTGTGAGACAAATTTTGGTGCCATTTTTACCCATTTCCCAATGTGAAAATGTAAAATCTGGGGCTAATACTAAATTTTGGTGGTAAAAATATAATTATGTTTTCAACACTGCCCATTGGTATAGAATTCTGTGACACACCTAAGATGTCAATATGATCACTGCACACCTATATGAATTCATTGAGAGGTGTAGTTTGTAATACGGGATCACCTCTGGGAGGTTCTGCTATTTTGGCAGTTCAGGGGCTCTATCAATGGGACATGGCACCCTCAAACCAGTCCAGCAAAATGTGAACTCCAATATCATGCTTCTTCCCTTCTGAGCTTTGCATTGTGCCTCAAAAGTAGTTTTTGACCACATATGTTGTATCGGTGTACTCAGGAGAAATTGCACAGCAAATTTTGGGATCCATTTTCTCTTACTATACTTGTGAAAATAAAAACATTGGGGCATAAAACAACATCTTTTTTGTAAAAATATTTTTCTTTCCTTTTTCACAGATCAATGTTGTAAAATTCTGTGACTCACTTGGGGGTTCAAGGTGCTCACCACATGTCTACATAAATTCCTTTAGAGGTCTAGTTTAAAAAATGTAGTCACTAGTGGGCTTTTTTCACTGCGTAGTCACATCAGGGTCTCTCCAAAAATGACATGACACCAGCAGACCATTCCATCAAAGTCACTTCTTCCTTCCTGAGCTCTGCCGTGCACCTAAACAGTAGTTTTTCTCCATATACGGGGTATCATTGTGCTCAGGAGAAATTGCATAACAAATATTACAGTGCATTTTCTCCTGCTACCCTTGTGAAAATAAAAAATGGGGCTAAAAAACATTGTTGTAAGAAAAGTGTGATTTTTTTATTTTCACGTCTCAATGTTATAAACTTTTGTGAAGCACCTGGGGTTCAAGGTGCTCATGACACATCTAGATAAGCTTGTTGAAGGGTCTAGTATCCAAAATGAGGTCACTTATGTTGGGTTTCCCATCTTTATGCACATCAGGGGCTCTTCAAATGCAACATGGCATCCACTAATAATTTCAGCAAATTTGCATTCAAAAAGTCAAATGGTGCTCTTTCCCTTCCAAACCTTTCCATACGCCCAAACAGTAGTTTTCCCCCACATATTGGGTATCAGCGCACTCAGGAGAAATTGCACAACAAATTTTGATGTTCATTTTCTTCTGCTACCCTTGCAAAAATAAAAAATTTGAGTCTAAAGTAACATTTTTGTGAAAAAAATTAAATGTTCATTATTTCCTTCACATTGCTTCAGTTCCTGTTAATCACCTGAAGGTTTAATAAACTTTTTGAATGTGGTCTTAAGCACATTGGGTGGGGGGGGGGGGGGTGCAGATTTTAGAATGGTGTCACTTTTGGGTATTTTCTGTCATATAGACCCTTCAAAGTCACTTCAAATGTGATGTCCTTAAAAAGAATGTTTTTGTGAATTTTGTTGTAAAAATGAGAAATTGATAACCAACCTTTATAACTTCCTAACAAAAAAAATTATGTTTAAAAAATGTGTTGATGTAAAGTATACATGTGGGAAATGTTAGTTATTAATTATTAACTATTTTGCGTGATATTCCTGATATAACGGCATAAAAATTAAAAGTTTGAAAATTGCTAAATTTTCAATAAATTTCCAATTTTTTTCACAAATTAATGCATATCATATCAAGCCAAATAAATTTTAGGACTATATTGAAGTACAATATGTCATGAAAAAACAGTCTCAGAATCAGTGAGATCCGATGAAGCGTTCCACATCCCCTAGGCAGGGGAGGAAGCAAAATAGATTTTATGGACATTACAGCATGGAATAAAAACTGATTCTCTTTGTGAGATGAAGCATTTCCTTGCCTGTTTTTAAAAAAAATATTATACATCAAAGAAAGAATTATCTGCTATTCTGCGCCATAATGACTGCATACTCCTTTGCTTCCTCCCCTGCCCAGGAGATGTGGTATGATCAAACCATGTTTCTGAGCAGTCAGACGCAGTCATTACACAGTACACAACAGGGGCATGTTTATAAGATTATCTCAGCACAGGAACTTTTTTTAACCCCTTAATCACATATGACGTACTATCCCGTCGAGGTGACCTGGGACTTAATTCCCAGCGAAGGGATAGTATGTCATATGCGATCGGCCGTGCTCACGGGGGGAGCGCAGCCGATCGCAGCGGGTGTCAGCTGACTATCGCAGCTGACATCCGGCACTATGTGCCAGGAGCGGTCACGGACCGCCCCCGGCACATTAACCCCCGGCACACTGTGATCAAACATGATCGCAATGTTCCAGCAGCATAGGGAAGCAGCACGCAGGGAGGGGGCTCCCTGCGTTCTTCCCCGAGACCCTTGAAGCAACGCGATGTGATCGCGTTGCTCCGAGGGTCTCCTACCTTCTTCTCGCAGCAGGCCCCGGAACCAAAATGGCTGCGGGGCTGCATCCGGCTCCTGCAGGGAGGTGGCTCACCAGCGCCTGCTCAGAGCAAGCGCTGGCAAGCCTGCAGCCCTGCTTGTCAGATCGCTGATCTGACATAGTGCACATTAAAGTGTCAGATCAGCGATCTGACCCTATAACATAACGCCCCCCCCCCCCCCCCCCTGGGGTAATGTTGTAAAGTAAAAAAAAAATATTCACATCTGTAAAAAAAATAATAAATTCCTAAATAAAGAAAAAATATATATATATTGTTCCCATAAATACATTTCTTTAAATAATAAAAAAACAGTAAAAGTACACATATTTAGTATTGCCGCGTCCGTAACGACCCCACCCATCTTTAAAACTGTCCCGCTAGTTAACCCCTTCATTGAACGTGGTAAAAAAAAAAGCGAGGCAAAAAAAAAAACGCTTTATCATACCGCCGAACAAAAAGTGGAATAACACGCGATAAAAAACAGATATAAATAACCATGGTACCGCTGAAAACGTCATCTTGTCCCGCAAAAAGCGAACCACCATAAAGCATCATCAGCGAAAAAATAAAAAAGTTATAGTCCTCAGAATTAGGGTTGAGCGAAACGGATCGTTCATTTTCAAAAGTCACCGACTTTTGGCAAAGTCGGGTTTCATGAAACCCGACCCGACCCCTGTGAGGGGTCGGCCATGCGGTACGCGACTTTCGCGCCAAAGTCGCGTTTCAATGACGCGAAAAGCGCCATTTCTCAGCCAATGAAGGTGGACGCAGAGTGTGGGCAGCGTGATGACATAGGTCCTGGTCCCCACCATCTTAGAGAAGGGCATTGCAGTGATTGGCTTGCTGTCTGCGGCGTCACAGGGACTATAAAGGGGCGTTCCCGCCGACCGCCATCTTACTGCTGCTGATCTGAGCCTAGGGAGAGGTTGCTGCCACTTCTTCAGAAGCAGGGATAGTGTTAGGCAGGGTCCATTAACCACCAAACTGCTTGTGCTGTAGCGATTTCCACTGTCCAACACCACCTTTGTTTGCAGGGACAGTGGAAGCTACATTTTTTTTCCTCAGCGCTGTAGCTCATTGGGCTGCCCTAGAAGGCTCCCTGATAGCTGCATTGCTGTGTGTACGCCGCTGTGCAAACCAACTGCTTTTTTCAAAGCACAAATCCTGTTGTTCCTTCCTTTCTGCACAGCTATCTTGTTTGTTTGTCCACACTTTTTATTTAATTTGTGCATCAGTCCACTCCTTATTGCTGCCTGCCATACCTTGCTGAGATTACTGCAGGGAGATAGTAATTGTAGGACAGTCCTTGTGTTTTTTTTTTTTTTTTTTTAATTCTCCCTAAAAAAAAAAACTGTGGGAGATTAAGATTGGCATTTCTGCTCGAGTGCCATCCCTGTGTGTGCCATCTCACATAGTGGGCCATAGAAAGCCTAATTTTTTTTTCTGTTTTTTTTTTTTGTGGGGTTTCTAAATTCTCCCTGAAAAAAAAAAAACAGTGGGAGATTAATATTGGCCTTTGGGCTTGTGTGCCAGTCCTGAGCGTGCCATCTCTCTCTCAAATAGTGGGCCATAGAAAGCCTATTTTTTTTATTTTTATTGGTTTTATAAATTCTCCCTGAAAAAAAAAAAAAAAAAACAGTGGGAGATTAATATTGCCCTTTGGGCTTGTGTGCCAGTCCTGAGCGTGCCATCTCTCTGTCAAATAGTGGGCCATAGAAAGCCTATTTATTATTTTTTCATTGGTTTTATAAATTCTCCCTGAAAAAAAAAAAAAACAGTGGGAGATTAATATTGGCCTTTGGGCTTGTGTGCCAGTCCTGAGCGTGCCATCTCTCTCTCTCAGATAGTGGGCCATAGAAAGCCTATTTGTTTTTTTTGTTTTTTATTTGTTTTCTAAATTCTTCCTGAAAAAATAAAAACAAACAGTGGGAGATTAATATTGACATTTGTGCTTGAGTGACAGTCCTGCGTGTGGCATCTCTCTCATTTGGTGTCACCAAAAACAGAGTGTGTAACATTGTGCCTGCTTTTCCTTGCGATCTCACCCACCTGTAAAGGGGTATCTAAATCATACTGAAGTTATAGCTCACCGTGTAAGTTGTTTGACAGCAACAAATACCGTTAGTTTGGTTACGTTTTTAAAACAATGAGGAAATCTGGTGGAAGAGGTCGTGGCTGGGGGTGTTCATTGTCAGCTGGTAATGAGGGTAGTGGTAGTGGTGGAGCATCAGGTGGTCGTGGGAAAAAAAATATTGCACCTAAGTCTGGAGCTGTGGAGCCAGGTTCGTCGTCTGGCTACACAAGGCCTCGAACGCTCCCTTTTCTGGGAGTAGGAAAACCGCTTTTAAAGCCGGAGCAGCAAGAGCAAGTTTTAGCTTACCTTGCTGACTCAGCCTCTAGCTCTTTTGAAACTGGTAAATGTAAAAGCAGCGCGTCGTTAGTGGATGTTCACGGTCAGGGACAAGTCGCTTCCTTGTCCTCTTCAGAAAAAACAACAACAGAGAAGGATGCAGCAGGCGACAATGGGTTACTCCATGGAGCTCTTTACACATACCGTCCCTGGCTTAGAAAGTGAAGCAGTTAACAGGCCATGCCCATTACAAGTTGAATCTGACATGGAGTGCACTGATGCACAGCCACAGCCAGACTACTATGCTGGTCCTTTGACTCAGACCACAACATTGCCCTCGCAGGGTACTGATTCAGAATCAGACCCTGATGAGACTATGTTGCCCTGTCACGAACACTCTACCACTGACTTACACGGTGACACAGACGGAGTTGTGCACGAGCTAGAAGAGGAGGTTATAGATGACCCAGTTGTTGACCCCGATTGGCAGCCATTGGGGGAACAGGGTGCAGGCGGCAGTAGTTCTGAAGCGGAGGAGGAGGGGCCGCAGCAGGCATCAACATCGCAACAGGTTCCATCTGCCGGGCCCGTATCTGGCCCAAAACGCGTGGCAAAGTCAAAACCTGTTGGAGGACAGCGTGGCCATCCGGTTAAAGCTCAGTCTGCAATGCCTGAAAAGGTATCCGATGCTAGAAAGAGTGCAGTCTGGCATTTTTTTAAACAACATCCAATTGATCAGCGCAAAGTCATCT
Source organism: Ranitomeya imitator (assembly GCF_032444005.1). Lineage (NCBI taxonomy): Eukaryota > Metazoa > Chordata > Amphibia > Anura > Dendrobatidae > Ranitomeya > Ranitomeya imitator. The sequence continues at coordinate 399,089,254 of NC_091286.1, read as the reverse complement.
GTCAAAAATGTTCAACTACCTTAAGCAGAGGTCAGAATCTGAAAAGTCTCAATACAAGTTGCATGCATAGACATTTAACCACCATGCATTTGCAAGCCTGGACTAACTACCAAACGTCCCTTAAGGTTGTAGCACCCTCGGCCAATGAAGCTAGTCAGCAACGCAACATCCCTTCCGGCAGTGTAGGGCCACCATTTTCCGCACCACCTGCAGTATCTGTGCAGGTTTCTTTGCCAGGCCAAAGCAGTCAGGGTCAGGGAATCACCAGTTTCGTAGTAGGAAACACTGCATCTAGGGCACCGGCGGCAACAATACCATCTCCCACCGTCTCTCAGTCTGCCATGTCCACCGGCACCCCCGCTAGTTCCACGATCTCCAGCTCTCCAGTCCAGCTCACCCTACATGAGACTCTCGTTAGAAAAAGGAAGTACTTAGCCTCGCATCCGCATACACAGGGTTTGAACGCCCACATAGCTAGACTAATCTCGTTAGAGATGATGCCCTACCGGTTAGTTGAAAGCAAAGCTTTCAAAGCCCTGATGGACTACGCTGTACCACGCTACGAGCTACCCAGTCGACACTTCTTTTCCAGAAAAGCCATCCCAGCCCTCCACCAGCATGTTAAAGAGCGCATCGTCCATGCACTCAGGCAATCTGTGAGCACAAAGGTGCACCTGACAACAGATGCATGGACCAGTAGGCATGGCCAGGGACGTTACGTGTCCATCACGGCACACTGGGTGAATGTTGTGGATGCAGGGTCCACAGGAGACAGCAATTTTGGGACAGTTCTGCCTAGCCCACGGTCTAGGAAACAGTTGGCTGTAGCCGTTCGCACCCCCTCCTCCTCGTCCTCCTGCAGAAGCGAGAGCTCGTCCACAGACCGCAGTCGCACAACCACTCCATCCACAGCTGCCACTGTTGCACACCAGGTCTCCCATTATGGGGCAGCTACTGGCAAGCGTCAGCAGGCTGTATTGGCTATGAAGTGTTTGGGCGACAACAGACACACCGCGGAAGTTCTGTCCGAGTTCTTGCAGAAAGAAACGCAGTCATGGCTGGGCACTGTAGATCTTGAGGCAGGCAAGGTAGTGAGTGATAACGGAAGGAATTTCATGGCTGCCATCTCCCTTTCCCAACTGAAACACATTCCTTGCCTGGCTCACACCTTAAACCTGGTGGTGCAGTGCTTCCTGAAAACTTATCCGGGGTTATCCGACCTGCTCCTCAAAGTGCGTGGACTTTGCTCACATATCCGCCGTTCGCCCGTACACTCCAGCCGTATGCAGACCTATCAGCGGTCTTTGAACCTTCCCCACCAGACTGTGCGAATAGAGGCGGGCTGTTATGTTTTTGTGGGAGGATACACATACACGGGCAGGCAGTAGGATGGCAGACATGGAGTTGTCAGGTGTGCAATGGTCGAAGATACAAGACATGTGTCAAGTCCTTCAGTGTTTTGAGGAATGCACACGGCTGGTTAGTGCAGACAACGCCATAATAAGCATGAGCATCCCCCTAATGCGTCTGCTGATGCAAAGTTTGACGCACATAAAGGATCAGGCATCTGCAGCAGAGGAAGAGGAAAGCCTTGATGACAGTCAGCCATTGTCTGGCCAGGGCAGTGTACAGGACGAGGTAGTGGGCGAAGAGGAGGAGGAGGATGAGGAGGATGATGGGGATGATTATATTTTTAATGAGGAAGCTTTTCCGGGGCCACTGGAAATTGCTGGCGTGACAAGGCCGGGTTCTGGTTTTTTGAGGGACACAAGTGACGTAGATTTGTCTGAAACTGCCCCTCAACCAAGCACAACCGCAGATTTGACAACTGGAACTTTGGCCCACATGGCGGATTATGCCTTACGTAGCCTCAAAAGGGACACACGCATTACTAAAATGATGAACGATGACGATTACTGGTTGGCCTGCCTCCTTGATCCTCGCTATAAAGGCAAATTGCAAAATATAATGCCACATGAGAACTTGGAACTAATATTAGCAACCAAACAATCAACTCTTGTTGACCGTTTGCTTAAGGCATTCCCAGCACACAGCGCCCGTGATCGTTCTCACACGCTCTGCAGGGGCCAGCAGACCAGAGGTGTTAGAGGGGCAGAAATCAGAAGTGGCGTTGGACAGAGGGGTTTTCTGTCCAGGTTGTGGAGTGATTTTGCTATGACCGCAGACAGGACAGGTACTGCAGCATCAATTCAAAGTGACAGGAGACAACATTTGTCCAGTGTGGTTACTAACTATTTTTCATCCCTTATCGACGTTCTCCCTCAACCGTCATTCCCATTTGATTACTGGGCATCCAAATTAGACACCTGGCCAGAATTTGCAGAATATGCATTGCAGGAGCTTGCTTGCCTGGCAGCTAGTGTCCTATTAAAAAGAGTATTCAGTGCTGCAGGTTCAATATTAACCAAAAAAAGGACTCGTCTGGCTACCCAAAATGTAGATGATCTAACCTTCATTAAAATGAACCACAACTGGATTTCGAAATCTTTTGCCCCACCTTGCCCGGCCGACACCTAGCTTTCCTATGAAAAGGTCTTGCCTGTGGACTATTCTGAATGACTTTTCCAATCTCGTAATTTGCAGCACCTGATTGTCCAGCATACGACATGTTTACACCTCCCTAAATGGCCAAACTCCCCACACGGGGCCATGGTATCGCCACTTGGCGCCAGCACCTGTGAGAGTGCTGTTTGTCTGAAGAGGTGGGTGTGCCCGCTTTTGGTCGACGGCGCTGCCACTGGGTCCCTCATAGTACAATAAAGTGTCTCTGGCGGTGGTGGTGCGCACCCAACGTCAGACACACTGTTGTAACATGAGGGGCCCTGGGCCTGTACCGCCGGCCACAAGAGAGTTCCCCCACCCCCAGCTCAAACATTGCTAAACCACTTGCACAATTATCTCTCACAGTTCCACCAAAGTTTAGTCTATGCGCTGACATCCGTAAATTCCTGCCACTGACAATACCATTGTGTTGACATGTATGATGGTACTTAACATAGTCAGGGGCAGTGTCCTATATTTACCCAAGTAAATACTTTGTGCCGAATTACTAGGTCTGAAACTACGCAGAGGAGCCCACCCCAGTACCGAATGATTGCACCCTTTGGTGGTTTTGGTTTGTTGTCATGCGAGAGATTAACATGTATTTATTGTTTGGGACTACTAACTGGCAGACACTCATTACAATCGGCCTCCGCTGACAACACCAATGCTGCCCGTGTACCCCTGGAACCAATTTAAAATTGCCTACAGCCATGTGTTATTATTTTAGGCCTTCGATGCCTGTCTGCGGTCACTCCTTCCACTAGGCATCCACTGACCACACCACTGCTGCCCGTGTACCCCTGGAACCAATTTAAAATTGCCTACAGCCATGTGTTATTATTTTAGGCCTTCGATGCCTGTCTGCGGTCCCTTCTTTCTACTACTCCTCCACTGACCAGACCAATGCTGCCCGTGTACCCCTGGAACCAATTATAAAGTGCCTACAGCCCAATTTTTTTATGTTAGGCCTTCGAAGCCTGTCTGCGGTCCCTCCTTCCACTAGGCCTCCACTGACCTGTCTACTGCTGCCCGTGTACCCCTGGAACCAATTATAAAGTGCCTACAGCCCAATTTTTTTATGTTAGGCCTTCGAAGCCTGTCTGCGGTCCCTTATTTCTACTACACCTCCACTGCCCAGACCAATGCTGCCCGTGTACCCCTGGAACCAATTAAAAAGTGCCTACAGCCCAATTTTTTTTATGTTAGGCCTTCGAAGCCTGTCTGCGGTCCCTCCTTCCACTAGGCCTCCACTGATCTGTCTACTGCTGCCCGTGTACCCCTGGAACCAATTATAAAGTGCCTACAGCCCAATTTTATTATGTTAGGCCTTCGAAGCCTGTCTGCGGTCCGTTCTTTCTACTAATCCTCCACTGACCAGACCACTGCTGCCCGTGTACCCCTGGAACCAATTATAAAGTGCCTCCAGCCCAATTTTATTATGTTAGGCCTTCGAAGCCTGTCTGCGGTCCGTTCTTTCTACTACTCCTCCACTGACCAGACCAATGCTGCCCGTGTACCCCTGGAACCAATTATAAAGTGCCTACAGCCCAATTTTTTACATGTCCATTACGGCGCACTGGGTTAATGTTGTAGATGCATGGTCCACAGGGGACAGCCTACTAAGTCTGTCTGCAGTCCCAAATAGAAACTGTCCTCCGCTTACCACACCAATGCTGCCTGTGTACCCCTGGAACATTTTATAAACTCCATTGACCAAAATTTTGGGTTTAAAGCCTACTACCAGTGTCTGCCGCTCCAAGGTGTTCTCCGGGTTGCCTTTTCTGAGCTTTGATCTTCAGGCTCTCGTTTAGTAGTTTTTTTTAAATCTAACTGCAGTGGGGCTAGTACTTGGTTTGGGGCCTACCACCAGTGTCTGCCGCTCCAAGGTGTTCTCCGGGTTGCCTTTTCTGAGCTTTGATCTTCAGGCTCTCGTTTAGTAGTTTTTTTAAATCTAACTGCAGTGGGGCTAGTACTTGGGTTGGGGCCTACTACCAGTGTCTGCCGCTCCAAGGTGTTCTCCGGGTTGCCTTTTCTGAGCTTTGATCTTCAGGCTCTCGTTTAGTATTTTTTGGTAAATCTAACTGCAGTGGGGCTAGTTCTTGGGTTGGGGCCTACTACCAGTGTCTGCCGCTCCAAGGTGTTCTCCAGGTTGCCTCTCCATTGCTTCAATCTTCTGGCTCTCGTTCAGTAGTTGTTAATGTTAGACTGCATTTGGCCTACTAGTTGGGTTGGGGCCTACTATTGGTGTCTGCCGCTCCTTGCTGTTCTCCTCCACTGAACAAAGCTGTGCCGCCTGTTTACTACTGTTGCCAATTTCGAACTGCATTTAGACTAATTACTGATTTGGGCCTACTCTCTGTGTCAGCCTCTCATTACAGTTGTCCTCCACTGAACAAAGCAATGCCCCCTGGTTAGTCCTCTTACCAATTTTGAACTGCATTTAAACCACTTTATTCTTTGGGCCTATATCTGTGTTTCCTCCTCATCCTGCCCATTGCCCAGCCATTGATAGATGAGTCTGCTGGTATATTGACCCATAACGCAACATTCCCCGTGCACGCTACACAGCAAGATTGTGACCCTGCTGAAAGTCAGGTTCCTTTTCCCGCATACCATACCACCTTACACGGGGACAAAGAGGAAGGTGCAGATGAAAGTGCAGGTTCCTTCATCAGGTGGAGGGAGGAATACTCGTTGGTGACGTCACTGGCACAGGGCCCCTCATAGTACGCAAAAGTGTCGCTGCCGGTGGGAGGCGCCCCCGCCGTGCAAACACACCGCCGTACTTTGAGGGGCCCTGTGCCAGTGCCAATGCCAACGAGTGGGCCCCCCCTGCTTGCTCAGGATCACAGCACTTGCAAAGTTGAAATACTTACCTTACCTTAACTATTATTATAAGGGAAATTAAGATTGACAAGCTTCATTAAGAAGAATGCATGGTTTTGCCATTAAAATGGGCACTCTAGGTGTTTTCCTGGCCCCCACTCACTGCCGACTATGCTGCCCCATTGACTTGCATTGGGTTTCGTGTTTCGGTCAATTCCGACTTTACGTCATAATCGGCCGATTTCACTCGACCCGACTATTGAGATAGTCGGGTTTTGTGAAACCCGACTCAACTCTAAAAAAGTCAAGGTCGCTCAACCCTACTCAGAATAAAGCGATGCAAAAATAATAATTTTTTTCTATAAAATAGTTTTTATCGTATAAAAGCGACAAGACATAAAACCAGATATAAATGAGGTATCGCTGTAATCGTACTGACCCAAACAATAAAACTGCTTTATCAATTTTACCAAACGTGGAATGGTATAAATGCCCCAACAAAAAGAAATTCATGAATAGCTGGTTTTTGGTTATTCTGCCTCACAAAAATCGGAATAAAAAGCGATCAAAAAATGTCACGTGCCTGAAAATGTTACCAATAAAAACGTCAACTAGTCCCGCAAAAACAAGACCTCATGTGACTCTGTGGACCAAAATATGGAAAAATTATAGCTCTCTAAATGTGGAGACGCAAAAACTATTTTTTGCAATAAAAAGCGTCTTTTAGTCTGTGACGGATGTCAATCATAAAAATCCGCTAAAAAAAACGCTATAAAAGTAAGTCAAACCCTCCTTCATCACCCCCTTAGTTAGGGAAAAATAATAAAATTAAAAAAAATGTATTTATTTCCATTTTCCCATTAGAGTTAGGGCTAGGGTTAGGATTAGGGCTAGGGTTAGGTTTAGGGCTAGGGTTAGGGTTAAGGCTAGGGTTGGCGCTAGGGTTAGAGCTAGGTTTGGGGCTAGGGTTAGGGTTGGGGCTAGGGTTAGGGTTTCAGTTAGAATTGGGGGTTTCCAATGTTTAGGCACATCAGGGGCTCTCCAAATGCGACATGGCGTCCGATCTCAATTCCAGCCAATTCTGCTTTGAAATAGTAAAACAGTGCTCCTTCCCTTCCGAGCTCTCCCGTGCACCCAAACAGGGGTTTACCCCAACATATTGGGTATCAGCGTACTCAGGACAAATTGGACAACAACTTTTGGGGTCCAATTTCTCTTGTTACCCTTGGGAAAATAAAAATTTGGGGGGCTAAAAAAATACATTTTTGTGGGAAACAATGATTTTTATTTTCACGGCTCTGCGTTATAAACTGTAGTGAAACACTTGGGGATTCAAAGTTCTCACAACACATCTAGATAAGTTGCTTGGGGGGTCTAGTTTCCAATATGGGGTCATTTGTGGGGGGTTTCTACTGTTTAGCTACATCAGGGGCTCTGCAAATGCAACATAACGCCTGCAGACAATCTATCTAAGTCTGCATTCCAAATGGCACTCCTTCCCTTCCGAGCTCTGCCATGCACCCAAACAGTGGTTCCCCTCCACATATGGGGTATCAGCGTACTCAGGACAAGTTGGACAACAACTTTTGTGGTCCAATTTCTTCTCTTACCCTTGGTAAAATAAAAAATTGGGGGCGAAAAGATCATTTTTGTGAAAAAATATGATTTTTTATTTTTACGGCCCTGCATTATAAACTTCTGTGAAGCACTTGGTGGGTCAAAGTGCTCACCATACATCTAGATAAGTTACTTACGTGGTCTACTTTCCAAAATGGTGTCACTTGTGGGGGTTTCAATGTTTAGGCACATCAGGGGCTCTCCAAACGCAACATGGCGTCTCATCTCAATTCCAGTCAATTTTGCATTGAAAAGTCAAATAGCGCTCCTGCCTTTCCGAGCTCTGCCATGCGCCCAAACAGTGGTTTGCCCCCACATATGGGGTATCGATGTACTCAGGACAAATTGTACAACAACCTTTGGGGTCCATTTTCTCCTGTTACCCTTGGTAAAATAAATCAAATTGGAGCTGAAGTAAATTTTGTGTGAAAAAAGTTAAATGTTCATTTGTATTTAAACATTCCAAAAATTCCTGTGAAACACTTGAAGGGTTAATAAACTTCTTGAATGTGGTTTTGAGCACTTTGAGGGATGCAGTTTTTAGAATGGTGTCACACTTGGCTATTTTTTATCATATAGACCCCACAAAATGACTTCAAATGAGATGTGGTCCCCCAAAAAAATGGTGTTGTAAAAATGAGAAATTGCTGGTGAATAGACCCCACACAATGACTTCAAATGAGACGTGGTCCCTAAAAAAAATGATGTTGTAAAAATGAGAAATTGCTGGTCAACTTTTAACCCTTATAACTCCCTAAATTTGTTACAAAATTGTGCTGATGTAAAGTAGACATGTGGGAAATGTTAGTTATTAAGTATTTTGTGTGACATATCTCTGTGATTTAAGGGCATAAAATTTCAAATTTGGAAAATTGCAAAATTTTCAAAATTTTCGCCAATTTTTTATTTTTTTCACAAATAAACGCAGGTAAGAGCAAAGAAATTTTACCACTATCATGAAGCACAATATGTCACGAGAAAAGAGTGTCAGAATCATCAGGATCCGTTGAAGTGTTCCAGATTTATAACCTCATAAAGGGACAGTGGTCAGAATTCTAAAAGTTGGCCCGGTCATTAACGTGCAAACCACCCTTGGGGCTTAAGGGGTTAAACACATACAATTGTGTAAATTATTTTTCTTCCAAGATCTATTGATTAGTGATGGGGGAATCATACTTTGGGGGGGATTTTCTGCAAAAGGAACATGATAATTGCACCGTATTGAAGGGTGGATGGATGGGGTCATGTATCGTGAGATTTATGCCAACAACCTCCTTCCCTCAGTAAGAGCATTGAAGATGGGTCGTAGTGAGGGTCTTCCAGCATGACAATGGTATGAAACACAGAGTCAGGGCAACTAAAGAGGGGCTCTGTAAGAAGCATTTCAATGTCCTGGAGTGGCCTAGCCCGCCAGTCTAAAGGCCATAACCAAACAGAAAATCTTTGGGGGCAGCTGAAACTCAATGTTGCCCAACGACAGCCCCGAAATCTGTAAGGTCTGGAGAAGATCTGTATGGAGGAGTGGGCGAAAATCCCTGCTGCAGTGTGCAAACTTGGTCAAGAACTAGAAGAAACGTCTGACCTCTGTAATTGCAAACAAAGTTTTCTGTACCAAATATAAAATTCTGTTTTTATATTGTATCAAATACTTATTTATGAAGTAAAATGTAAATTAATTGCATAAAAATCATGTAATGTGATTTTCTGGCTTTATTTTTAGATTCTGTCTCTCACAGTTGAAGTGTACATGCGATAAAAATTACAGACCTCTCCAATCTTTGTAGGTGGGAAAACTTGTAAAATCGGCAGTGTATCAAATATTTATTTTCCCCACTGTATATATAATTAGAAAAACAATAAAAAAAACATTTTTTTTTAACATTAGCTCTGGCTTTTAAGAAAGCTAGACTGAAGTTTGACTTTCGTCTGTCTTACAATATTAACGGCAATGTGAGACTTCCTGATTCTGAGTTTTGCAAGGGTAGACTGAGAGGGATCTGTGCTGCTGTCTTAATTTGTGCTGGATGCAATTATGTAAAAAGAGATGTAGGATGGATTCATGTCTATTGTCTAAAAGCGAGAGGAGGTGAGAAACAGCGAGGTAAAATCTGTTACAACCTTCTCAGTGTTTACATTCTATGACTGATTCTGTACACAATGAAGTGAGATACTCAAATTAACCTTTAACACACAGCTATGTCCCCTTCTTGCAGATTTAACCCTTTAGAAGCAGCTGAATTCTCATCCGTTATCTAAACTGCATGATGAACAGGTAATTTTTTTAAATTGCTGGTAAATAGCAATATTCTGCAAAGTAAATTTGGTCTGATAAATGTACTCCCGTTTTGCATTTCAGAATTCATTGGTGACTTAAAGAGATTCCACAGACATATTATATTTTTGATCTATCTTTGTGATAGATCATTAATATTAGATTGGTGGGGGTCTGATACACAACACCCATATGATCCGCTATTATTAGCTCTAGCAGCTGGACGTAAACTTGAATGGGAGCTGTTCTGAAGTACTTTTCAGCAGCGACTACATATTGAGCAGCATTGCCCGATGCTGTTCCATATAATGGTTACATCCAGCCATTGCCTTAGCTTCTAGCAGGGGTGCAGATGTATAGACCAGTAAAAATTATGAAATATATCAAATCCTTCCATACAGGTACGGACTGGGGATGAAATTCAGCCCTGGCATTTGAAATCACACAGGCCCTTGGTGTCCTCGTCCCCAATAACCAGATGGGATATATTACTAACATTACCCTGGATGGAGGAAAGAAAGATTTACTACAAGACCAATATTTCTAATTATGCCCACGGCATGCTGACGTAAGTGACCGGCTTTGTGCTCCGTAACAACTGTTACAGTATGGGTGTCTTGAGAACATTGATTCTGTTAACAACGTAGGACACAAGGCAGCCCACAACCAGACCGGCCCTTCTGGCATTTGCCAGAATTGCCAAATGACCAGTCCGGCCCTGCTTCCATATCTGAGAACAATGTTTCACTTTCCTCCTCTATACACTCAGCTCCCCTACCCACCCACAGTGGTCGCTTTCCAGAGAAGAAAATTTTGTCAGATTTTTCAGTCACTCTGATAAAAGTAAAAGTAGAAAAAGCCACTCGTAACACTATTGTAACTAATAGGTCCTCTTTAAAATGTTTGTCAGCTGTTATAAATAATAAATAAGTTATAAATAATAAAAATAATAAAGCAGAACACTGCACCGTTAGTACAAATATTATTTTAATTTTTAGCATTGTTTTCTATTAAACTCTACAGATTAGGGCCCAGTCAAGCATATTTTTTATTTTTCTAGCACTCACAGGTTTTTAAAATCTTCACTAATTTTAGTATTAAAGGGGTGCTCCAAAGTCCAAATTCATTTTCCTCCTTTATTGCTATCTATTTAATGCCAGAATTCCTTATCCATCCCCCTCTTTACACTTAGGGTATGTGCACACGATGCAGATTTAGTTCAGATCTGCAGCGTTTTTTTCTGCAGCAGAAACGCTGCAGAACTGCACTGTGATTTACAGTACAATGTAAATCAATGTGAAAAAAAAAGCTGTGCACATGGAGCAGAAAAATCTGCGCAGAAATGCTGCAGATTTCAAAGAAGTGCGTATCACTTCTTGTGTGCAGTTCTGCAGCGTTTCTGCACCCCTCCATTAATAGAAATCCGCAGTGGTAAAATCTGCACAAAAACTGCACAAAATCCGCATCAATTCCGCACAAAAAAACATACTAAGGCCGGCTTCACACTTGCGAGTTTTACGGACATAAGAGCGCAGAAACTACGTCCGTAAAACTCGCAAAAAATACGGCACAATTATTCTCTATGCCCCTGCTCCTATCTGCCGTATTTTACTGATCAGTAATGGGATATGGGGTAATGAAGGGTTAATGCCACCTTGCTATTGTAAGGTGACATTAAGCCTAATTAATAATGGAGAGCCTGGGAGCTTTCTAGGTAAGTTCCCACGATCTATGAACATCCAGCAGAGAGCGCCTCACCGCAAATGAAGCTAAATATAGCTCATTGATCTATATTTAGACTCATTCCCCGGGGTTTTGCAGCGAGGAGTAGCATTTGATTAGCAAAGCTCCTTGCTGCAAAATGTTTTAACCCCTTCAGAAGGATTTACATCATTGGACGTTACAGATCTGCGGAGGGTAAGTATGTTGTTGGTTTATTATGTTTTTTCTTTCACAGAACGAGGGTCTTCAGTGACTGGATTGGGCGTAGAATAAAATACTCCAACAACCATTGTTTTTATTTCATTAAAATAATTTTAAATAATGTGTTTGTGTTTTATTTAACCCTTTACTACAATTGGATTAATAATGGATAGGTGTCATAATTGACGCCTCTCCATTATTAATTAGGCTTAATGTCACCTTACAATAGCAAGGTGGCATTAACCCTTCATTACCCCATATCCCACCGCTACACGGGAATGGGAAGAGAGTGGCCAAGTGCCAGAATAGGCGCATCTTCCAGATGTGCCTTTTCTGGGGTGGCTGGGGGCAGATATTTTTAGCCAGGGGGGGGCCAATAACCATGGACCCTCTCCAGGCTATTAATATCTGCCCTCAGTCACTGGCTTTACTACTCTGGCGGAGAAAATTGCGCAGGAGCCCACGCCAATTTTTTCCGCCATTTAACCCTTTATTTTAAGAGCTAGAACGGCCAAATTTTGCAGATACACACTACTGACATTAGTAGTGTGGAATCTGCAAAAAAATGGAGAGAAGACATGGTTTACTGTATGTAAACCATGTCTCAAATCATGTCGGGTTTTAGGAAGGAGAAAGAAAAAGCCGGTAATTGAATTACCGGCTTTCAAGCTGTATAGCGCTGGAAAAAATAGTAATATATATACATATATGTGTCTACTGACATATATACAGTGGGGCAAAAAAGTATTTAGTCAGTCAGCAATAGTGCAAGTTCCACCACTTAAAAAGATGAGAGGCATCTAATTTACATCATAGGTAGACCTCAACTATGGGAGACAAACTGAGAAAAAAAATCCAGAAAATCACATTGTCTGTTTTTTTAACATTTTATTTGCATATTATGGTGGAAAATAAGTATTTGGTCAGAAACAAACAATCAAGATTTCTGGCTCTCACAGACCTGTAACTTCTTCTTTAAGAGTCTCCTCTTTCCTCCACTCATTACCTGTAGTAATGGCACCTGTTTAAACTTGTTATCAGTATAAAAAGACACCTGTGCACACCCTCAAACAGTCTGACTCCAAACTCCACTATGGTGAAGACCAAAGAGCTGTCAAAGGACACCAGAAACAAAATTGTAGCCCTGCACCAGGCTGGGAAGACTGAATCTGCAATAGCCAACCAGCTTGGAGTGAAGAAATCAACAGTGGAGCAATAATTAGAAAATGGAAGACATACAAGGCCACTGATAATCTCCCTCGATCTGGGGCTCCACGCAAAATCCCACCCCGTGGGGTCAGAATGATCACAAGAACGGTGAGCAAAAATCCCAGAACCACGCGGGGGGACCTAGTGAATGAACTGCAGAGAGCTGGGACCAATGTAACAAGGCCTACCATAAGTAACACACTACGCCACCATGGACTCAGATCCTGCAGTGCCAGACGTGTCCCACTGCTTAAGCCAGTACATGTCCGGGCCCGTCTGAAGTTTGCTAGAGAGCATTTGGATGATCCAGAGGAGTTTTGGGAGAATGTCCTATGGTCTGATGAAACCAAACTGGAACTGTTTGGTAGAAACACAACTTGTCGTGTTTGGAGGAAAAAGAATACTGAGTTGCATCTATCAAACACCATACCTACTGTAAAGCATGGTGGTGGAAACATCATGCTTTGGGGCTGTTTCTCTGCAAAGGGGCCAGGACGACTGATCCGGGTACATGAAAGAATGAATGGGGCCATGTATCGTGAGATTTTGAGTGCAAACCTCCTTCCATCAGCAAGGGCATTGAAGATGAAACGTGGCTGGGTCTTTCAACATGACAATGATCCAAAGCACAACGCCAGGGCAACGAAGGAGTGGCTTCGTAAGAAGCATTTCAAGGTCCTGGAGTGGCCTAGCCAGTCTCCAGATCTCAACCCTATAGAAAACCTTTGGAGGGAGTTGAAAGTCCGTGTTGCCAAGCGAAAAGCCAAAAACATCACTGCTCTAGAGGAGATCTGCATGGAGGAATGGGCCAACATACCAACAACAGTGTGTGGCAACCTTGTGAAGACTTACAGAAAACGTTTGACCTCTGTCATTGCCAACAAAGGATATATTACAAAGTATTGAGATGAAATTTTGTTTCTGACCAAATACTTATTTTCCACCATAATATGCAAATAAAATGTTAAAAAAACAGACAATGTGATTTTCTGGATTTTTTTTTCTCAGTTTGTCTCCCATAGTTGAGGTCTACCTATGATGTAAATTACAGACGCCTCTCATCTTTTTAAGTGGTGGAACTTGCACTATTGCTGACTGACTAAATACTTTTTTGCCCCACTGTATATATATATATATATATATATATATATATATATATATATATATATATATATATATATATATATAGACAGTATATATATATTTTTTTTTTCTTTTTGGGACACATGGATCATTTCTATAGCGGTATGTTGGTTTTGCAAGCCTGCGAGAAAACCACGCAGTACGGATGCCATACGGATTACATACGGAGGATGCCATGCGCAAAAAACGCTGACACACCCTGCCTACGGAGGAGCTACGGACCACTATTTTCGGGACATTTCAGCGTATTACGGCCGTAATATACGGACCGTATTTTCATACGCTGAGTGTGAAGCCGGCCTAAAACTGCATAAAAACGCATCAAAAACGCACCTGTGGATTCTGCCAGGAGATGCAGATTTAGTGCAGAAAATTCTGCACTACATTTCCTACGTGTGCACATAGCCTAATTGCTTTTTTTTTTTTTCCCCTTCTTCCTTTTTGATGACGCTTCATTTGAGGATCCCTGTCTCTACAAGCCAGGTATTTTAACAAGATAGAAACAGAGGGCACTGCCCTATCTTAACCACGGGATCACCCTAAGGCACGTCAGCAAGACATATGAACATGAGAGAAAGAAACATGACATACAAATGGGAATCGCCTTAAGAAATAAATGTTTATTGAAACTGACACAAGCCATGCAATTAAAAAAAAATGTAAAGGGAACCTGTCACCAGTTTTGTGAAATAGCAGCTAAAAATATCACCTTATTCAACATCTGCTATGCATTCCCTAAATCCTTATATAACCTCCTGACTCACCTTCTATACTCTCAAAACCTTTTTTTAATTTCTCCCGTGCTGTATGGTAATCATCTCAGTCCGGTCTGATGGGTGTGGTTTGGGGCCTATGCATCCCTCCCCCCGGCTTCTGCTCGACGTTCTCCTGACATGGATAATGATCTACATCACCATGCAACATATCGTGCCTGCTCAGAAATATTGCCTTTTGCACCTGCGCCGTATGCTTTGCCCAACTGTGGGGAAAGCTGAAAAAACAGAAGCGCGCATGCGCTGGCAAAAGTAGTTCCGGTACATGAGTTGGAAGTACGTGTGTCGGCGCATGACAGCCCTGTTTTTCAGCTTTGCCCGCAGTTGGGCAAAGCATACTGCGCATGTGCGAAACGCAATATTTCTGAACAGGTGCGAGATGTCGCACGGCGCAAGAGGCATCATCCATAAAGTACGATGGTGGGCAACAGCCAATGGGAGTGATGTAGAGGCCCGAAACCATGCTCATTGGACCGGACTGAGAAGATTACCATACAGCGTGGGAGGTTTTTCCGGGAGTATAGAAGGGGAGTGAAGGGGGTTATATAAAGATTTATAGAATGCGTAGCAGACACTGAATAAGGTGATATTTTAGCTGCTATATCACAAAACTGGTGACAAGTTCCCTTTAAAGGGCACAAAAGGCACAAGATATAAGATTTGCGCTTGTGTTGCCAGCTCGTTGCTGCTCATCTGAGCTGGCAAAAGAGTGCGCTGTCATTGTGCACATCGTGCAGGAACTAGCCCAGCCCATGAAACGAAGGCCACTGCTGACGCTTCCTTTCAGGATGAGGGCTGGACTGCGGCTGTGACCTCATTCTCTGCCCCCTGATTATGCTTCACTTGAGTATCCCAGCATGCACTGGAATTCTCAAATGAAGCCTCATCAAAAAGGAAGTAGGAAAAAAAAGAAACCCAGTTAGATAGTGTAGATAGGGAGATGTTTATTAGAAAATAGGTTATGGCATTAAATATATAGAGATCCTTTTTTATGACTTTTTCTTGGCATTGCATGTATACTATTAGTCTGCCTGAAGCTACACTACGTCACCATGCTACACATATAAGAACTGTTAATCTATTTCCACTAATTATAGCATAACAAAAAATGTCAGTGTTATTGAGGAACTGCATTCCTGCAGTGTTCTGAGGGCAAGGTCAATGTCATCATGTATGCTTCAGTAACCACTTATCCTGCCTCTTTATAAAGGCAGAGGGTCAAAATTACAGTGAGCTTTAATCCTAACAAAAATGAAATATGGGTGGAGGACATCATTAGAGCCCAGTAAATATATATTAGAAGAGGCTGCCTAAAATGGCATCCAAGATTTAGAACTTACTTTAGGTATAACGCAGAGCCTTTCTTCTTCCCGTAGACACCTTCATCCAAGGAGATAAAGTCTGTGATGCAGCCTCAGACATATGCTGTATAATGAATGAAACACTGGCCACCGTTATCCGATCTCAGCCGGATGACATGTTTCTGGAGTGATGGTAATAAGGATAATAATTAATTCATACTGGGAAACGCAGCAGTGCATGCATACAGACCATTTGTTCTGGGTCTGTTAGAGCTGTTAGGCTCAGCTCATCCTGCAGCTGACAGACTGCAATCTCATGCTTTCTAGGCTTCTAGTGCTGAAGATCTGCAGAGGCCTGTACTGAGCATCTGCAGTCCAAGTGCTCAAAAAGAGGTTAAATACACCTAATACCCACTTCCCCTTAACAATCTACAAAGGCAAAAACAGACACATTGATCGCAAAGATTAAAACATAAGGATGATTAAATATGTGTCATTTAAGCAGCTGTAGAGGAAAGGGTTTAGAATCAGAAAGTAAAAATAATTGAAATCTATTGCAAGGGTACATTCCTCATCAGAAGAAATATTGTAAATAAAATGAGCAGGTGAAATCCTAAGGCCGGTTTCACACGTCAGTGGCTCCGGTACGTGAGGTGACAGTTTCCTCACGTACCAGAGCCACTGACACACGTAGACACATTCAAGTCAGTGCATCTGTGCAGATGTCATTGATTTTTTGCGGACAGTGTCTCCGTGTGCCAAACACAGAGATATGTCAGTGTTTGTGGGAGCGCATGGATTACACGGACCCATTAAAGTCAATGGGTCCGTGTAAAACATGTACCGCACACGGACGTTGTCCGTGTGCAGTCTGTATGCCGTGCAGGAGACAGCGCTACAGTAAGCGCTGTCCCCCCCACATGGTGCTGAAGCCGCGATTCATATCTTCTCTGCAGCAGCGTTTGCTGTAGAGAAGATATGAATAATGATTTTTTTTTTGTTTCTCTTGTTTAACATAAAGATCCATGTCCCCATTCCCCTCCCACCCCCTGTGAGCCCGCCCGCTGTTATTAAAATACTCACCCGACTCCCTCGCTGGCGCTGCTTCCTGTCCTGGCCGCACCTTCTACTGTATGAGCGGTCATGTGGGGCTGCTCTTTTACAGTAATGAATATGCGGCTCCACCCCTATGGGTGATTTATTCAGTATTTAACCCCTTTACCCCCAAGGGTGGTTTGCACGTTAATGACCGGGCCAATTTTTACAATTCTGACCACTGTCCCTTTATGAGGTTATAACTCTGGAACGCTTCAACGGATCCAAGTAATTCTGACACTGTTTTCTCGTGACATATTGTACTTCATAATAGTGGTAAAATTTCTTTGATATTACCTGCGTTTATTTGTGAAAAAAATGGATATTTGGGGAAAATTTTGAAAGTTTCGCAATTTTCCAACTTTGAAGTAACATTTCCCACATGTCTACTTTACATCAGCACAATTTTGGAGCCAAAATTTTTTTTTGTTAGGGAGTTATAAGGGTTAAAAGTTGACCAGCAATTTCTCCTTTTTACACCATTTTTTTTAGGGACCACATCTCATTTGAAGTCATTTTGAGGGGTCCATATGATAGAAAATACCCAAGTGTGACACCATTCTAAAAACTGCACCCCTCAAGGTGCTCAAAACCATATCCAAGAAGTTTATTAACCCTTCTGGTGCTTCACACGAATTTTTGGAATGTTTAAATAAAAATGAACATTTAACTTTTTTCACAAAAAATTTACTTCAGCTCCAATTTGTTTTATTTTACCAAGGGTAACAGGAGAAAATGGACCCCAAAAGTTGTTGTACAATTTGTCCTGAGTACACCGATACCCAATATGTGGGGATAAACCACTGTTTGGGCGCATGACAGAGCTCGGAAGCGAAGGAGCGCCATTTGACTTTTCAATGCAAAATTGACTGGAATCGAGATGGGACACCATGTTACGTTTGGAGAGCCCCTGATGTGCCTAAACATTGAAACCCCCCCACAAGTGACACCATTTTGGAAAGTAGACCCCCTAAGGAACTTATCTAGAGGTGTGGTGAGCACTTTGACCCACCAAGTGCTTTACAGAAGTTTATAATGCAGAACCGTAAAAATAAAAAATCATATTTTTTCACAAAAATTATCTTTTCGCCCCCAATTTTTTATTTTCCCAAGGGTAAGAGAAGAAATTGGACCCGAAAAGTTGTTGTACAATTTGTCCTGAGTACGGTGATACCCCATATGTGGGGGTAAACCACTGTTTGGGCGCATGGGAGAGCTCGGAAGGGAAGGAGCACCGTTTGACTTTTCAATGCAAAATTGACAGGAATTGAGATGGGACGCCATGTTGCGTTTCGAGAGCCACTGATGTGCTTAAACATTGAAACTCCCCTGTTGTGAATTCTGTGGCAGAGCTCCCTCCTGTGGTCACAAGTGGTACTTCGGCTGATTCTCTCTGTGAGCTTCCGTTGGTGGAGGAGAGTGGTACTGCGGCTTCTGAGTTTCCTTCCTCAGGTGATGTGGTGAAGTCGTTAGGTGCTGCTCTATTTAACTCCACCTAGTGCTTTGATCCTGGCCTCCAGTCAATGTTCTAGTATTGGACCTGTTTCCTCCTGGATCGTTCCTGTGGCCTGCTGCTCTGCATAGCTAAGTTCCGCTTTGTTATTTTGTTTGCTGCTTTTTTCTGTCCAGCTTGCTTATTTGTTTTTTTCTTGCTTGCTGGAAGCTCTGGGACGCAGAGGGTGTACCTCCGTGCCGTTAGTTCGGTACGGAGGGTCTTTTTGCCCCTTTGCGTGGTTGTTTGTAGGGTTTTGTGTTGACCGCAAAGTTACCTTTCCTATCCTCGCTCTGTTTAGTAAGTCGGGCCTCACTTTGCTAAATCTATTTCATCTCTACGTTTGTCTTTTCATCTTAACTCACAGTCATTATATGTGGAAGATGCCTTTTCCTTTGGGGTATTTCTCTGAGGCAAGGTAGGCTTATTTTCTATCTTCAGGCTAGCTAGTTTCTCAGGCTGTGCCGAGTTGCATAGGGAGCGTTAGGCGCAATCCACGGCTGCCTCTAGTGTGGTTGGAGAGGATTAGGGATTGCGGTCAGCAGAGTTCCCACGTCTCAGAGCTCGTTCTATGGTTTTTGGGTTATTGTCAGAGCACTGTATGTGCTCTGACTTCTATGTCCATTGTGGTACTGAATTACTTCATCATAACAGTACTGGAGGCCCAAAGTACTAATGATTCTCAATAGAGGGAAAAAAGAAGTTCTGAGACCATTTTTTTTTCTCTGCACTGTGTTTTGCCTTTTTTTTCCCCTAGACATTTAGGTGGTTCAGTACACAGGTGTAGCGATGGACATTAAAGGTCTGTCTTCATGTGTGGATCAGCTCTCGGCAAGAGTACAAAAGATTCAAGACACTATTGATCAGAAATCTATGTTAGAACCAAGAATTCCTATTCCTGATTTGTTTTTTGGAGATAGAACTACATTTCTGAGTTTCAAAAATAATTGTAAACTATTTCTGGCCTTGAAACCTCGCTCCTCTGGTGACCCAGTTCAACAAGTTTTGATCATTATTTCTTTTTTACGTGGCGACCCTCAGGACTGAGCATTTTCTCTTGCGCCAGGAGATCCTGCATTAAATAATATCGATGCGTTTTTCCTGGCGCTCGGATTGCTGTACGATGAACCTAATTCAGTGGATCAGGCAGAGAAGAATTTGCTGGCTCTGTGTCAGGCTCAGGATGATATAGAGGTATATTGTCAGAAATTTAGAAAGTGGTCCGTACTCACTCAGTGGAATGAAGGTGCGCTCGCAGCTATTTTCAGAAAGGGTCTCTCTGAAGCCCTTAAGGATGTCATGGTGGGATTTCCTATGCCTGCTGGTCTGAATGAGTCTATGTCTTTGGCTATTCAGATCGGTCGACGCTTGCGTGAGCGTAAATCTGTGCACCATTTGGCGGTATTATCTGAGCATAAATCTGAGCCTATGCAGTGCGATAGGACTTTGACCAGAGTTGAACGGCAAGAACACAGACGTCAGAATGGGCTGTGTTTCTACTGTGGTGATTCCACTCATGCTATCTCTGATTGTCCTAAGCGCACTAAGCGGTTCGCTAGGTCTGCCACCATTGGTACGGTACAGTCAAAATTTCTTTTGTCCGTTACCTTGATCTGCTCTTTGTCATCTTATTCTGTCATGGCATTTGTGGATTCAGGCGCTGCCCTGAATTTGATGGACTTGGAGTATGCTAGGCGTTGTGGGTTTTTCTTGGAGCCCTTGCAGTGTTCTATTCCATTGAGAGGAATTGATGCTACGCCTTTGGCCAAGAATAAGC